>NC_072829.1:27012330-27329830 GCF_027744805.1 Dunckerocampus dactyliophorus
TCTCATGGATCTCTATATGGTTTTGAATTCATTTCTATGTTGTATTTTTTCTCAGGGAAGTGCCCTAAAAAATTAAATTGTGCTGAGGTGAAGTTTGACTGAGAAACCTGTAACTAAACAGAGCCAATGGTTATCTTTACTGCATGACAGTGCCACCTAAGTGTACTATGAAATTAACAATTGTTCACTTGCTGTATTACACAAATGGTTTATGAATGGAGAGCAAATGTCCATTGTAGCACAGAAACTAAATGACAACAGCTCACAAGCACTCTGGTACAATCCTTAAAGTCATGCTGTGATTCTCAGAGACCATAATGAATCTTAACCACTAGGTGTCAGTGTGCTACTACTACAGGGTGATAAACTGTCGGTGGGTTCTTCTGCGCCTTCTCGAGCCGTTTTGTTGAAGTCATCACAAAGGAGACGCCTTCACCGCCTTCACCGCCTTCACCAGAGGCGAGTTTTGCTGTTGTGTCATTCCAGCATTTTATTGTGTGATAGGATACATAGAAGTAAGGTATCTTGTATTTTTGGACGTTTAATTTATTTGGTAATTTTGGAAGGAACTTTGGAATCCAATCCCAAAGGATGGAAGCAGGAGGACAAAGACGAGGACTGCAGGCTTGGTGGGTCGCCTCTTGTCTTTGCATCATGCTGGCTGGTTTGGAACGGGTTGCAGCACAGATTAAATATTCCATCGCGGAGGAAGTCAAAGTGGGAACCGTGGTGGGGAATATCACCAGGGATCTAGGACTGGACATTGCCTCTTTGGTGGAGAGACGTTTTCGCATTGTTTCAGGGCCAGAGGGGGCTCAGTTTGAGGTAAATGCGAGCAATGGCGTCCTGTGCGTGCGTAAAACTATCAACAGAGAGGAGCTTTGTGAGGACATCTCGCCTTGTTTGATAAATATGAAATTAGTTGCTGAGAACCCCATGGAAATACACCATGTAAGTGTAGAAATCCTTGATATTAATGATAATTCGCCCACTTTTCAAGAGGGAGAGAAGATTATAGAAATATCAGAATCCACGCTGCCTGTAAAGCGCTTCCAATTACCAAGCGCGCACGATCCAGATGCCGTCGCTAATACAGTACGTGTGTATAGATTAAATCAAAATGAATATTTCAGCTCCCAAATAAGAGAGAGGGGAGATGATAAAGTGCCATTTTTAGTTTTACAGAAGCCTCTGGACAGAGAAAAGCACAATGAACACAAACTAGTGCTGACCGCAATTGATGGTGGAAATCCACCAAAATCTGGAACTCTTAATGTCACAGTTATTGTGCTCGATTCAAATGATAACAGTCCTACATTTACACAAGAAGTATATTCCGTAACAATATCTGAAAATGTGAAGCCTGGCACAAGTGTCATCAAGGTTGAAGCAACTGATCTTGACGAGGAATTAAATGGAGATATTGAATATTATTTCGGTGGAGAACTTGACTCTAAAATCTATGAAATGTTTGGCTTGGATAAAGACACTGGTGTAATAAGCGTAAAAGGCCAAATTGACTATGAGAAGGTGGATGTTTACAAGTTAGACGTTCATGCAACAGACAAAGGACAGCCTCCAATGAGCACTGATTGCAGGGTGATTATTAAAATAATTGACGAAAATGACAACCAACCGGAAATAGATGTGACATCCCTGTCAAAAACGGTAGCGGAAGATTCCAAACCTGGTACTGTGATTTCTCTTATAAGCATCACAGACAAAGACGTCGGTTTGAATGGTAAAGTCATATGTAGTCTTTCACTAAATGTCCCATTCGAATTAAAACCATCGTTTCAAGACAACATGTACTCACTGGTTCTGAAAGACAGATTGGATCGAGAATCAGTTTCATATTATGACATCACATTAACAGCTACAGATTGTGGCCAACCTCCTCTGTCCAGCTTTAAAATTCTGCATGTTGACGTGTCAGACGTCAATGATAATATTCCTACATTTTTGCACAATCCAATCCAACTTTATTTGTTGGAAAATAATATGCCAGGTAATTCCATTTTTTCTGTCACTGCCTTTGATAAGGACCTGAATGAAAATGCAGCTTTGACTTATCACATTGACAGAGGAGAGAGTCAAGTTAAAATGTCAACATTTTTAAACATTAATACAGAGAATGGAGACATCTCAGCACTAAAAAGTTTTGACTTTGAGACGCTGAAAAGTTTCCAGTTCCGAGTCGTGGCCACAGACGGTGGAAGTCCTCCACTGAGCAGCAACGTGACAGTGAACGTGTTCATTCTGGACCAGAACGACAACCCTCCAGTCATCCTGTATCCAGTCAGCTCCAACGGTTCTACTGAAGGTGTGGAGGAGATTCCCCGCAATATGAAAGCAGGAGACTTGGTGACTAAAGTCAGAGCCTATGACGCTGATATAGGATATAACGGCTGGTTACTGTTTTCACTGCAGCAAGTCACTGACCACAGTCTCTTTGCTTTGGACCGCTATACGGGCCAGATCAGAACACTTCACTCATTCACAGAGACGGACGAGGCTGAGCATCAACTGCTCATACTGGTCAAAGACAATGGCAACGTTTCACTCTCAGCAACAGCTACTGTGACTGTCAAACTTGTGGAGCCCAAAGAGGCTTTTGCAGCTTCTGATGTCAAACGTGCAGCAGCAAACGTGGACGAGGAGGACGACAATGTGACTTTTTATCTCATCATCACTTTGGGCTCAGTCTCCCTCCTTTTCGTCATCAGCATCATCGTGCTGATCGCCATGCAGTGCTCCAAATCTACAGAGTACACTTCCAAATATCTCCAAGACACTAATTATGATGGGACACTGTGCCACAGCATCCAGTACAGATCAGGAGACAAACGCTACATGCTAGTTGGACCCAGAATGAGTATTGGTTCTACGATAGTCCCAGGAAGCCACGCCAACACTCTGGTGCTCCCTGACAGGAGACACACTTCTTCTGGGGAGGTAAGAAAACCATAATAGACATTTTTCCTGGAGTGATTACTTGCAATAAAAGTTATGTGTGTCTTTTAGGACTTCAGTGCGTGGTCAAAAATGTTTGTGTGTCTCTTAAGAGCAACAATTTTTCCACATCTTGCTAAAGGTTAATTACATTTGTTTTTTGACGTTTTGCAAAGGCAATTCTTCCATGGTGCTGAATTGTATTGGTTTTCTTGTTTGCTCCTCATGATTCTTTGCTGATTTTCTGCTTCAACATTGAAGCTTAAATTCATGTGAGCAATGTACATGCTTCTTGAAAAAAAAAAGTCCTTTTTTTTTTAAATGATGAGTACATGTTTATATTTTTAGGGCTTAATCTCTTTTTTTTTAATTGCATCTTATTAAAGTATTTAATCAGTGTGGGAAATCGTCCCTCCATTAGCACTTACCAATTTCTGCATTTGATTATTTATCTTTTTATATCTTGTTTTTGATTAACTAAAAACTAATGCAATGGAAATAGTGGCCCACGAAAATAATCAAATATGGTAGGTATAGGCGTAGATTATTGTACAATTGCATGATGGTCATGAGCTTTGGGTAGTGACCAAAAGGACAAGATTGTGGGTACAAGCGGCCAAAATGAGTTTTCTCCGTAGGGTGGCTGGGCTCTCTCTTAGAGAAAAGGTGAGAAGCACTGTCATCTGGGAGAGAGTCAGAGTACTACCGCGACTCTTCCACATTGAGAGGAGACAGATGAAGTGGCTTGGGCATCTGGCCAGGATGCCTCCCGGACACCTCCCTGTGGAGGTGTTCAGGGCAAGTCCAACCGGTAGAAGGCCTCAGGGAAGACCAAGGACACTTTGGAGAGACTATGTCTCCCAACTGGCCTGGGAACGCCTCACTATCTGTCGGGAGGAGCTGGACGAAGTGGCCAGGGAGAGGGAAGTCTGGGTCTCCCTGCTTAGGCTGCTGCCCCCGCGACCCGATCTCAGATAAACTGTAGAGGATGGATGGATCGATGGATTATTGGATGATTTGTTTGCACAACAGCACATGTGTGTGAGTAAATGGCCAAAGCTTGTTTAAGTATTTATTACTAATAATAATGATAATAATAACACTAATAATACATAATTAGGAGTGGTTGTGCACAATGTGTTCGGTGCTTTTGTTTAAAACTTCAGACATCGTCCTTTTACAGCATACTCTGGCTTCCCATCTGTTGTTAAACTGCCTTGCATGTGCAACCATTTTTTGGCAACATTTATGTTTATAGTTTTGTCGTTGTTTTACACTAATATAAGGCTGTAAATCACTTCTAACTAATAGCGCAAACCTACAACTTGTCACGTGAAAGATAAAAGTCGAGGTGCATTGTGGAACATGTAGTTTAGTGTCGGTGTGAGTTATAAAAGGGCGTCTAATTAACTGTATTTTGAAGGAATCCCGTTGTTTTAAGTTTGTTTTGAGCACAGTAAATGATAAAGTGGGCGAATATGCGGAATTTGACGCATTTGTCACAGTTGGATAATCCTTAAATATATTATTCTGTGCAGTATATATGATACGTATGTGTTCTTTCGTATACAATAATCGTTAACAGGTCCGAAGCAGCCAGACTGCCTTAGCTCCTCTGGGTGTCAGTGTTACATTAGAAACCAAGAGGATATAGTACTGTCCCTCCCCTCTAAATCTTTTGTTTGAACCTGACACAAACACAGCCTGCATTAGAGTCATCTGCGTTACATTGTGTAGGATCTTCACGCACGACGCAAGATGACTTGGATTTAAAGAATTATTGCCAGCTTTGAGTTTTGTGTAAGCGCATGTTACTAATCAGCTATGAGGTCCCGTGTTCCTTTTAATTTTGCTCTGCTTCTGCTGCTGGCAACACGGACTTTTGCAGAAATTCGCTATTCGATTCCCGAGGAGGTAAAAGATGGCACTATTGTTGGGAATGTTGCCAAGGACCTGGGCCTTGATGTCAGCTCTCTGGTTGATCGACGGTTCCGAGTGGTTTCAGAATCAAAGGAGGCCTTTTTCGAGGTAAACCAGCACAATGGGGCGTTGTATGTGAACAAGAGAATAGACAGAGACGAGTCCTGTCAGGGCCGCGGCGCCTGTCTCATTGAGCTGAAAGTTATCGTGGAAAACCCTTTGGAAATACATTATGTAGTTGTAGAAATCACCGACGTCAACGACCACTCTCCTGGTTTTATTGAAAAAGAGCAAACATTTGAAATAGCAGAGCACACGCTGCCGGGGAAGCGATTCCAGCTGCATGCAGCACATGATCCTGACGCAGGGATGAACTCCATACGCGCCTACACTTTGACGTCAAATGAACATTTTGAAATAGATCTCCGCCAGAGCGATGAGGATAAGATTCCATTTTTGGTGCTGAAGAAATCTTTGGACCGGGAACAGAAGGACACACACTGGCTGGTGGTCACAGCAGTAGATGGAGGTAAACCTCCACGATCAGGCACTCTAAATGTGTCCATTATTGTCCTCGACATTAATGATAATAGACCCATGTTTAGTCAGGATACTTACCAAATTACAATAACAGAAAATGTTCAAATTGGCACTTCAATATTTAAAATGAATGCAACAGATCCAGATGAAGGTACTAATGGAGAAATTGAATATAGACTTACAAAGACATTGAAGAAAAATGTGTACAACGTGTTTGAATTAGAAAAATCAAGTGGAATTATTAAAGTAAAAGACATAATTGACTATGAAGAAAATAATATTTATAAATTAGAGATTGAGGCATCAGATAAAGACACACCTCCTCTGACAGGTGAGTGTAGAGTCATTATAAAGATAAAAGACATTAATGATAATCCACCAGAAATAGAAGTGACATCACTGTCTAATAAAGTACCTGAAGACTCAAAGCCTGGTACAGTTATTTCCCTCATTAGTGTGAAAGATAAAGACGCAGGTGTGAATGGTAAAATTATCTCCACCATAACAAATGATGTCCCTTTTGAATTAAAGCCTTCCTACAAGGAAAACATATATTCAGTTATCACTAAAGAATATTTGGATAGAGAGGAGGAGTCACAATATGAAATCAATATAAAAGCTACAGACTGTGGTGAACCTCCTTTATCAACCTTTAAAACCCTTAACATTCAGATATCAGATGTTAATGACAACAGTCCATACTTTCAACAGAACCCTCTAGAATTCTACCTGACTGAGAACAATGTGGCTGGGAATTCTATTTTCTCTGTAAGTGCCATAGACAAAGATTTGAATGACAATGCAGTTATTTCTTATCACATTGTGAGAGAGGGCCGTCACAATGACATCATGTCTATGCTGAATATTAATTCTGAAAATGGACGAATATCAGCGTTAAAAACGTTTGACTTTGAAACACTGAAAAGTTTCCAGTTCCAAGTAGTGGCCACAGACGGTGGAAGTCCTTCACTGAGCAGCAACGTGACAGTGAACGTGTTCATTCTGGATCAGAATGACAACCCGCCAGTCATCCTGTATCCAGTCAGCTCCAACGGTTCTGCTGAAGGTGTGGAGGAGATTCCCCGCAATATGAAAGCAGGAGACTTGGTGACTAAAGTCAGAGCCTATGATGCTGATATAGGATATAACGGCTGGTTACTGTTTTCACTGCAGCAAGTCACTGATCACAGTCTCTTTGCTTTGGACCGCTATACGGGCCAGATCAGAACACTTCGCTCATTCACAGAGACAGATGAGGCTGAGCATCAACTGCTCATACTGGTCAAAGACAATGGCAACGTTTCACTCTCAGCAACAGCTACTGTGACTGTCAAACTTGTGGAGCCCAAAGAGGCTTTTGCAGCTTCTGATGTCAAACGTGCAGCAGCAAACGTGGACGAGGAGGACGACAATGTGACTTTTTATCTCATCATCACTTTGGGCTCGGTCTCCCTCCTTTTTGTCATCAGCATCATCGTGCTGATCGCCATGCAGTGCTCCAAATCTACAGAGTACACTTCCAAATATCTCCAAGACACTAATTATGATGGGACACTGTGTCACAGCATCCAGTACAGATCAGGAGACAAACGCTACATGCTAGTTGGACCCAGAATGAGTATAGGTTCTACTATAGTCCCTGGCAGCCACGCCAACACTCTGGTGCTCCCTGACAGGAGACACACTTCTTCTGGGGAGGTAAGAAAAACATTTCTATTGTAATGATTTGCGTAACAAAAATATCTTCTGTTGTCTTATGAGAGGTAAGAATTATCCTACTTTGTTTACATGCTAAAATTGCTAATAAAGGCACGCATACAAATTTACAACATGATAAATAGCCCTGCAGTCTCTATATTGTGGTTGTGACGCTGCTGTGTTGATCAGGACACTTTTAAAAAAGGCATTTGGGATCTTAATATTTTTTTCTGATTAACAGATTTTAATAAATGAAGAACTCCAATGTGATTGAGTTGCTTTTTTGAGACCTTGGTAGCAAAAGGTTTTATGTTCCAACACTGTGAAATAATTATCATCCTGGTACTGGTCATCATGTTGAAGTTGTGGTGGACTTAGACAGCATTTCCACATTTACGCCAGTTTCATGGATTGTATTTCAGCTGAGCCCACATAGAGTTTGGTGCTGTCTATGGTGCTGAAGGTCTGTCAGGAGCCAATGCATCTATTTGAAGACATACTTGGAATGTGGTCTTTCACAAAATTGTTGGTGTGCAGTGTATGCTGTCAGTTGCTGTTTTCATATGTAGCCAACATGTATTTTCCATATTCTATACATTTTTGACATACCCTTCGAAACAGACACGTCATTGAGCAATGCAATACAATGTAAAACTTTGGGCCCCAATGCAAATGCTGCTTTGAATAGTTTACCTTTCTAAAGACATAATTCTCAAATCTGACTGACAATCTCAATAGAGAAGTATTCATTTGAAAATGTATTCATCAGTGTGGCTGTTTTTTGGCAATGGGTGCACAAAGTACACAAAGATAAATATTGTTAATATTCGGCGACCCTTGAGCTCCACAAGACAGTGTGTGAGTGTGTGACACCTCAGTGTGATACAGTGCAATTCTTTTCCACTGATATTTGAAAATGTTAGTAAACAAGATTGTCCACTAGGTGTCAGTGCTATAAAATAAATGACGCGTCAGTCAGACAAGCCTGCCCCTTCTAAAGAGCGTCATTGCTCGATTCCAGTACAACGAATATAATAGCTCGGGGTTCTGATGGGTAGTCATACGACCGTGTTTTATTGACTTATAATCACTCGATAAGGAGAGAGGAAGAAATAGTCAATTATGCTGTTTTAATGTGTTGCGCAAAAGAAGACAAAAGAAGAACACAGATCAAGATGTATTGGACGCACCCTCTGTTTTTTACTCTCCTGCTTTGTTACGGGGACTTGATTGCAGCACAGCTGAAATATTCCATTCCAGAAGAGGTCAAAGTGGGATCTATTGTTGGTAATGTTGCAAAGGATTTAGGCCTCGACGTCAGCTCTTTAACGAGCAGGAGGTTCCGCATTGTGTCCGGCGCACAGGACGCGCTGTTTGAGGTAAACCCGAACAATGGACTTCTGTTTGTGCACAAACACGTCGACCGCGAGCAGCTGTGTGACAGGAACACCGTCTGTATGGTGGATCTTAAAATCGTCGTGGAGAACCCACTGGAGGTCCACTATGTCAGTGTGGAGGTAACTGATGCCAACGACCATGCACCGAGCTTCACCGAGAAAGGGAAGATAATAGAGATAGCAGAAAATACATTATCTGGTGCAAGGTTTCAGTTACCAGGCGCAAGAGATCCAGACATTGGAATTAATTCAATCCAGCGTTATATATTAAGCCAGAACGACCATTTTCAACTTGAAATTCGGCATAGAGGTGAAGATAAAATTCCTTTTCTTGTTTTGCAAAAGCAGCTAGACAGAGAGCAGAAAATAAATCACAGCTTGGTTCTGTCTGCTATGGATGGAGGCACCCCTTCAAAATCAGCAACCATAAACGTGACTATACATGTGCTTGATATAAATGATAATAGACCTCTTTTCTCTAAAGAAGTTTATTCTGTTGTATTGCAAGAAAACACAGTATTAGGCACGACTGTAATTAAATTGCAAGCTACTGACCTGGATGAAGGAGCTAATGGGGAGGTGGAGTATGCATTTGGAGAGGACATGAATGTAGAGGTGACACGTCTTTTTGGTCTGGACAGAAATCTAGGAGAAATTCGAGTTGAAGGGCAAATTGACTTTGAGACATCTGATGTTTTCAAAATAGATGTGCAGGCGTCTGACAAAGGTCAGCCTCCCATGACAACAGACTGCAGAGTCATCATAAAAATTCAAGATGTAAATGACAATAAACCAGAGATTGAAGTGACATCCATTACCAGCACGGTCCCTGAAGATGCAAAATATGGGACCGTGATTGCACTCATCAGTATCACTGATGTGGACTCTGGTCCTAATGGTAAAGTCATCTGCAGCCTAACAGGAAATGTACCATTTGAATTAAAGCCGTCCTTTAAAGAAAACATGTACTCATTAGTGACTAAAGATGTATTAGATAGAGAAACAATATCAAGTTATGACATTTCAATAACAGCTTCTGACTGTGGTGAGCCTCCTCTTTCTACAGTCAAAACGGTCAGCATCCAAGTTAAAGATGTGAATGATAACATCCCAGAATTTCCCCACAACCCTTTAGAGTTATATTTGACAGAGAACAATGACGCTGGTGCATCGGTGTTTTCTGTGAAAGCATTTGATAAAGACTTAGACAACAATGCTGCTGTGTCTTATAATTTAGTCAGGCAGGGGGGTCATTCTGACATAACATCTTTCCTCAATGTCAATTCTGAAAATGGACAAATATCAGCTCTAAAAAGTTTTGACTTTGAGGCACTGAAAAGTTTCCAGTTCCAAGTAGTGGCCACAGATGGTGGAAGTCCTCCACTGAGCAGCAACATGACAGTGAACGTATTCATTCTGGATCAGAACGACAACCCTCCAGTCATCCTGTATCCAGTCAGCTCCAACGGTTCTGCTGAAGGTGTGGAGGAGATTCCCCGCAATATGAAAGCAGGAGACTTGGTGACTAAAGTCAGAGCCTATGACGCTGATATAGGATATAACGGCTGGTTACTGTTTTCACTGCAGCAAGTCACTGACCACAGTCTCTTTGCTTTGGACCGCTATACGGGCCAGATCAGAACACTTCGCTCATTCACAGAGACGGACGAGGCTGAGCATCAGTTACTCATACTGGTCAAAGACAATGGCAATGTTTCACTCTCAGCAACAGCTACTGTGACTGTCAAACTTGTGGAGCCCAAAGAGGCTTTTGCAGCTTCTGATGTCAAACGTGCAGCAGCAAACGTGGACGAGGAGGACGACAACGTGACTTTTTATCTCATCATCACTTTGGGCTCGGTCTCGCTCCTTTTTGTCATCAGCATCATCGTGCTGATCGCCATGCAGTGCTCCAAATCCACAGAGTACACTTCCAAATATCTCCAAGACACTAATTATGATGGGACACTGTGTCACAGCATCCAGTACAGATCAGGAGACAAACGCTACATGCTAGTTGGACCCAGAATGAGTATAGGTTCTACTATAGTCCCGGGCAGCCACGCCAACACTCTGGTGCTCCCTGAGGGGAGACACACTTCTTCTGGGGAGGTAAGAAATTAATTTTCCAGTAGCAATGTCTTGCAATATAATTTCTGTGCACTTTCGTGACTTCATTGTGTGGTGTAAAGTTGTTTGCATGTCTATTTGGATGAGAATTGTTTCGTTTTATTCATAATAACCACTTGGAGAAATTTTATTGTTGACTTAACATTTTCAAAAGCCATCTTTTCTATGGTGCTGAATTCTGTTGGTCACCTTGTCCCAATGCTCCTTTGCTGCTTTTCAGCTTCAAAGTAGAAGTTTAAATTAATGTGAGCAATGTGCAGGCTACTCTATGACAGTGATGTTTTTGTTCAAAGTTAGTAGTAGGCCTATACATGGTATGGGTTCCTAATTGTGAAGCCTTAGCTTGATGCTCCCACTCCTCTGCTTGCAGCAGCCTGAAAAAACACACAGGAAACTCTTCTTCTTTGTGTTCAATTTACTTTCAACACGCAAACAATATTCTAACATGACAAAAATGCAAAATGAGAGTATGTAAAGACAACAAAGAGAGAGTTTAAAAAAAAACTGTGTGGCTCCACTCCACTATTCCTGACGATCCTACTTCCGGGTTCCATCGCTATAGCTCCTCCGGGTCAAAGTAATTCAAGCTGTGCATACAGGTATATTACAAAAAAAGCCCAAACATTTAATTCGATATCCGAATGCTATAAGAAATTGTACAGCTCAAATTATCCACACACACAGCGCAATGAATTAACTTTTAACTTACTGTATATATGAACTATCAACATTTCACTTGTAAATAATGTAAATAGCCCCTTTTTAACTGAATAAAGCTAAATCACCTTTTATCCCGATATGAATTAACTTAAAGAGTATTTAGGCTCGTACACATAGTTTTTATTTTTATGCGGCTTAATCTCACTTTTTTGTTGCATTCTATTAAAGTGTTTTCTCTTATTATATTTAGCACGTTCGTTGTCTTTATATTTAATTTGGATCGAGGAACAACTAAGGTATTAACATACTGCAGTAGAACGGGAGAAGCATCAAATTTACTGAATAATTACTTTGGAACAACAGGACATCCATACATGCAGATGTAAATGGGTAAAGCTGGGTGAACTATTTTATAATAATAACAATAATATATTTCAAAATATATTGGTGGTTGAGTACACTGGATTCTGTGTTTTGGTTTGACACAGCAGATGTTCTATCATAACACACATATATCTGGCTTCCCGTCTGTTGTTAAACTGCCTTGCATGCTCTTGCATTTGTTGCCTAGCGTTTTTGTTTAGTTTTGTTGTTCTTTTAACCAATATACGGCTTTAAATGCGCTCTCAGTAACAGTCATAGCTACAAGTTGTCACGTGGCTGATGAGGTGCATTGTTGAGCATGTAGTTTATTGTAAGTGTGGGTTATAAAACGGCGTATAACTAATTGCATTTTAAAGGAATCATGTGTTAAGCTTATTTTGGGCGCACTAAATTATAGTAGGGTGAATGTGGAATTTGACACATGTGTTCCAGTTGGACCATTATTGAAAATATTTAGTAGCCTAAGGGGTTTTATGTGCTTTTTTCGTGTGCAGTGGTGTAATTGTCAACAGCTCCGAAGCAGCCAGACTGTCTGCGCTCCTCTGGGTGTCAGTGTTACATTAGAAACCAAGACAACACACTGTCCCTCCCCTCTAAATCTTTTGTTTGAGCCCGACACAGCATACGAGTCGTAAGCGTTACATTGTGTAGGACCATCACGCAGGACACACAAATGACTTGGATTTAAAGAATTATTGCAAGCGTTGAGTTTTGCTTAAGCGCATGTTGCTAATCAGCAATGGGGACCTGTGTTGTTTTTAATTTTGCTCTGCTTCTGCTGCTGGCAACACGGGCTTTTGCAGAAATTCGCTACTCGATTCCCGAGGAGGTAAAAGATGGCACTATTGTTGGGAATGTTGCCAAGGACCTGGGCCTTGATGTCAGCTCTCTGGTTGATCGACGGTTCCGAGTGGTTTCAGAATCAAAGGAGGCCTTTTTCGAGGTAAACCAGCACAATGGGGCGTTGTATGTGAACAAGAGAATAGACAGAGACGAGTCCTGTCAGGGCCGCGGCGCCTGTCTCATTGAGCTGAAAGTTATCGTGGAAAACCCTTTGGAAATACATTATGTAGTTGTAGAAATCACCGACGTCAACGACCACTCTCCTGGTTTTATTGAAAAAGAGCAAACATTTGAAATAGCAGAGCACACGCTGCCGGGGAAGCGATTCCAGCTGCATGCAGCACATGATCCTGACGCAGGGATGAACTCCATACGCGCCTACACTTTGACGTCAAATGAACATTTTGAAATAGATCTCCGCCAGAGCGATGAGGATAAGATTCCATTTTTGGTGCTGAAGAAATCTTTGGACCGGGAACAGAAGGACAAACACTGGCTGGTGGTCACAGCAGTAGATGGAGGTAAACCTCCACGATCAGGCACTCTAAATGTGTCCATTATTGTCCTCGACAGCAATGATAATATACCCATGTTTAGTCAGGATACTTACCAAATTACAATAGCAGAAAATGTTCAAATTGGCACTTCAATATTTAAAATGAATGCAACAGATCCAGATGAAGGTACTAATGGAGAAATTGAATATAGACTTACAAAGACATTGAAGAAAAATGTGTACAACGTGTTTGAATTAGAAAAATCAAGTGGAATTATTAAAGTAAAAGGAATAATTGACTATGAAGAAAATGATATTTATAAATTAGAGATTGAGGCATCAGATAAAGACACCCATCCTCTGACAGGTGAGTGTAGAGTCATTATAAAGATAAAAGACATTAATGATAATCCACCAGAAATAGAAGTGACATCACTGTCTAATAAAGTACCTGAAGACTCAAAGCCTGGTACAGTTATTTCCCTCATTAGTGTGAAAGATAAAGACGCAGGTGTGAATGGTAAAATTATCTCCACCATAATAAATGATGTCCCTTTTGAATTAAAGCCTTCCTACAAGGAAAACATATATTCAGTTATCACTAAAGGCTATTTGGATAGAGAGGAGGAGTCACAATATGAAATCAATATAAAAGCTACTGATTGTGGTGACCCTCCTTTATCAACCTTTAAAACCCTTAACATTCAGATATCAGATGTTAATGACAACAGTCCATACTTTCAACAGAACCCTCTAGAATTCTACTTGACTGAGAACAATGTGGCTGGGAATTCTATTTTCTCTGTAAGTGCCATAGACAAAGATTTGAATGACAATGCAGTTATTTCTTATCACATTGTGAGAGAGGGCCGTCACAATGACATCATGTCTTTGCTGAATATTAATCCTGAAAATGGACAAATATCAGCGTTAAAAACGTTTGACTTTGAAACACTGAAAAGTTTCCAGTTCCAATTAGTGGCCACAGACGGTGGAAGTCCCCCACTGAGCAGCAATGTGACAGTGAACGTGTTCATTCTGGATCAGAACGATAACCCTCCAGTCATCCTGTATCCAGTCAGCTCCAACGGTTCTGCTGAAGGTGTGGAGGAGATTCCCCGCAATATGAAAGCAGGAGACTTGGTGACTAAAGTCAGAGCCTATGACGCTGATATAGGATATAACGGCTGGTTACTGTTTTCACTGCAGCAAGTCACTGACCACAGTCTCTTTGCTTTGGACCGCTATACGGGCCAGATCAGAACACTTCGCTCATTCACAGAGACAGACGAGGCTGAGCATCAACTGCTCATACTGGTCAAAGACAATGGCAACGTTTCACTCTCAGCAACAGCTACTGTGACTGTCAAACTTGTGGAGCCCAAAGAGGCTTTTGCAGCTTCTGATGTCAAACGTGCAGCAGCAAACGTGGACGAGGAGGACGACAATGTGACTTTTTATCTCATCATCACTTTGGGCTCCGTCTCGCTCCTTTTTGTCATCAGCATTATCGTGCTGATCGCCATGCAGTGCTCTAAATCTACAGAGTACACTTCCAAATATCTCCAAGACACTAATTATGATGGGACACTGTGTCACAGCATCCAGTACAGATCAGGAGACAAACGCTACATGTTAGTTGGACCCAGAATGAGTATAGGTTCTACTATAGTCCCGGGCAGCCACGCCAACACTCTGGTGCTCCCTGACAGGAGACACACCTCTTCTGGGGAGGTAAGAAAGACATTTTTCAGCAGTGATGATTCGAATATGTGGAATTCAGTTCTTGTTCACTATTGATTGTGTTTTTTAAGAACAAAAATATTGTCTGGTTTTCATCAAAGTAGAAAAGGCTGAACAGAAGTGTCTTGTCTTCTTGCCGTTTGGGAGTTAAGATGTTTAAATCTATTTGTTTAACTGCTTATTTGAATGCACACACACAAATGTACAACGTGATTAACACATTCTGCGTCTTGTGGTTGTGACGTTGCTGTGTTGTCATGTTACCTTTTAAACAGGCATGCATGAATTAACTCTAATGTGGTAAAATAGTTTTTGTGTGGTCTTGGTCGCAAATTTATCGATGTTCCAACATTGTGAACAACACTGTGAAATGAATATCTCCTGGTAATGGTCACGTTGAAGTTGTGGTGGACTTTAATCTTGACAGCATTCCCTTTAGCAGTCAGGTTTGGTGGACTGTATTTCAATGAAGCCTGCACCATAGTATTTCGGTGCCGTCTGTGGTGCTGAATATATGTCATTATTCAGTTTAACTTAATTTATTTGTATAGAAAGTAAGGAATACTGACTTAGAATGTATTTACAAAATAGTTGCTGCATATTTCAGTTGCTGTTTTTAAACATGCATTTAGCAACTTCGACATTTTGAACATACTGTAGGCCTACACTTCTGAACAGACACTACATTAAGCACCCCCATACAACTGGGTCCCAATACAAAAGCTGTTTTGAATATTTTACCTTCACAAAGACAATGACCAATTCTGACTGGCACTTTTAGACAAGTACTCATTTGAAAATATATTCATTATTGTGGTTGTAGGTTGCAGTGAATTTTAAGTGCACTGTGGTAAATATTGTTAATATTTGCACTATGGTAAATATTGTTAATATTTGGTGACTCTTGAGCTAGACGAGGTAGGTGATATTACAAACACCTCTTAGTGTAATGCAGTGCAGCCTTGAAAATGTTAGTAAACATGATTGTCCACTAGGTGTCAGTGCTATAAAATAGATGACGCGTCAGTCAGACAACCTGCCCCTTACAAAGAGCGTCCGTGCTCTGTTGCAAAGAACATAATCGCCCAGGGTTTGGATGGGTAGCCTTATCTGTGTGAGCGTGTTTTCTTAATTTATAGTCACTTTTTAAAGAGAAAGGAACACTTGTTCAATGGTGATGTTTTAACGTATTATGCAGAAGAAGACAAAGGAAGAAGATCGATAAAGATGTCTTGGACGCACCCTCTGCTTTTTACTCTCCTGCTTTGTTACGGTGACTTGATTGCAGCACAGCTGAAATATTCCATTCCAGAAGAGGTCAAAGTGGGATCTATTGTTGGCAATGTTGCAAAGGATTTGGGCCTCGACGTCAGCTCTTTAACGAGCAGGAGGTTCCGCATTGTGTCCGGCGCACAGGACGCGCTGTTTGAGGTAAACCCGAACAATGGACTTCTGTTTGTGCACAAACACGTCGACCGCGAGCAGCTGTGCGACAGGAACACCGTCTGTATGGTGGATCTTAAAATCGTCGTTGAGAACCCACTGGAGGTCCACTATGTCAGTGTGGAGGTAACTGATGCCAACGACCATGCACCGAGCTTCACCGAGAAAGGGAAGATAATAGAGATAGCAGAAAATACATTATCTGGTGCAAGGTTTCAGTTACCAGGCGCAAGAGATCCAGACATTGGAATTAATTCAATCCAGCGTTATATATTAAGTCAGAACGACCATTTTCAACTTGAAATTCGGGACAGGGATGATGATAAAATTCCATTTTTGGTGTTGCAAAGGCAGCTAGACAGAGAGCAGAAAATAAATCACAGCTTGGTTCTGTCTGCTATGGATGGAGGGACTCCTTCAAAATCAGCAAACATAAATGTGACTATACGTGTGCTTGATATAAATGATAATAGACCTATTTTCTCTAAGGAGGGATATTATGTTGTATTGCAAGAAAACGCACCAGTAGGTACGACTGTAATTAAAGTGCAAGCTACTGACCTGGATGAGGGAGCTAATGGGGAAGTGGAGTATGAATTTGGAGGGCACATGAACGCAGAGGTGATACGCCTCTTCAGTCTGGACAAAAAACTTGGAGAAATTCAAGTTGAAGGCCAAATTGATTTTGAGACATCTGATGTTTTCAAGTTAGATGTACAGGCCTCCGACAAAGGTCATCCTCCCATGACAACAGACTGTAGAGTCATCATAAAAATTCAAGATGTAAATGACAATAAACCAGAGATTGAAGTGACATCCATTACCAGCACAGTCCCAGAAGATGCAAAACATGGGACTGTGATTGCTCTCATCAGTATCACTGATGTGGACTCTGGTCCTAATGGTAAAGTCATCTGCAGCCTAACAGAAAATGTACCATTTGAATTAAAGTCATCCTTTAAAGAAAACATGTACTCATTAGTGACTAAAGACATATTAGACAGAGAAACAATATCAAGTTATGACATTTCAATAACAGCTACTGACTGTGGTGAGCCTCCTCTTTCTACAGTCAAAACGGTCAGCATCCAAGTTAAAGATGTGAATGATAACATCCCAGAATTTTCACACAACCCTTTAGAGTTATATTTGACAGAGAACAATGAAGCTGGTGCATCGGTGTTTTCTGTGAAAGCATTTGATAAAGACTTAGACAACAATGCTGCTGTGTCTTATAATTTAGTCAGGCAGGGGGGTCATTCTGACATAACATCTTTCCTCAATGTCAATTCTGAAAATGGGCAAATATCAGCGCTAAAAAGTTTTGACTTTGAAGTGCTGAAAAGTTTCCAGTTCCAAGTAGTGGCCACAGACGGTGGAAGTCCCCCACTGAGCAGCAATGTGACAGTGAACGTATTCATTCTGGATCGGAACGACAACCCTCCAGTCATCCTGTATCCAGTCAGTTCCAACGGTTCTGCTGAAGGTGTGGAGGAGATTCCCCGCAATATGAAAGCAGGAGACTTGGTGACTAAAGTCAGAGCCTATGACGCTGATATAGGATATAACGGCTGGTTACTGTTTTCACTGCAGCAAGTCACTGACCACAGTCTCTTTGCTTTGGACCGCTATACGGGCCAGATCAGAACACTTTGCTCATTCACAGAGACGGACGAGGCTGAGCATCAACTGCTCATACTGGTCAAAGACAATGGCAACGTTTCACTCTCAGCAACAGCTACTGTGACTGTCAAACTTGTGGAGCCCAAAGAGGCTTTTGCAGCTTCTGATGTCAAACGTGCAGCAGCAAACGTGGACGAGGAGGATGACAATGTGACTTTTTATCTCATCATCACTTTGGGCTCCGTCTCACTTCTTTTTGTCATCAGCATCATCGTGCTGATCGCCATGCAGTGCTCCAAATCTACAGAGTACACTTCCAAATATCTCCAAGACACAAATTATGATGGGACACTGTGTCACAGCATCCAGTACAGATCAGGAGACAAACGTTACATGTTAGTTGGACCCAGAATGAGTATTGGTTCTACTATAGTCCCAGGCAGCCACGCCAACACTCTGGTGCTCCCTGACAGGAGACACACTTCAGGGGAGGTAAGACAGTTTTTTGTTGTTGTCCTTTTTACCATCTCTATTATATTTTAATGTTTGTCATTCCAAAAATAGTAGATGATTTTTTATTTTTTGCTTCATATTTCATGACTTTTCCTAATTTGATAGCTCATTAGGCATAAAATTACCATGATGATGATTTTTGTTGTGCTGAACATACAGTATACTGCACGCATTGGTGCATTGGGGGTCAGTTTGACCCCAAGCTGTTTTAGCTGGAAAAATCTGTCTGTCTGTGGGTGACCCCTGTGTGACCTAACATTCAAGTGACTGAGACTTCACAGTGCCTAACTACAGATATTAATGTGGTGATTTTCTGAGGGAAAGTTTTGGATCGGTGCAGTTTGGTGGACTGGAATCTGCATTTCATAATGTGATGATGCACAGCTATCTTTCTCTTTCCGTCTGGATGACATACTGTAGTTTTAAGAATATTCAGTCAACCAAAAGTCCAAGTTAGTAAAGAGTTATTAAGAGTTATTTAAAGCAGCTTTGTTACTTTACATATGGTATCTGCTTTGCTCATTTACTGGCTCCAAACCTGGAATCTTCAACTTAAAAGCAATTGTAGCTCACAACTTATTCATAAATATGCTCACCGAAAGGGCAAAAAAATATGTGCATAGGCTACTGTATGTCGATATGTTTTTAACCCCAATGAACTCAGAGCCACCACATCTACATTGTATTAAACACAAAATTATGCAATTTTTAAGTGAAGTGAGGGCCATCATTTGGTTGCAGCAGTCTCACATCGGGATATACTGTAAGCTTTTCACTTCATTTCAGAGACATTCAATTGCTTCGATTGGATTGTTATGATAGTTTTACTGACTGTAAGACAATCACAGAAAACATGAGTGGCTCTCGGCTGCTTGTACTTTGTAAAGTAGCTCTCATAGTGAACGACTGCACAATATACTACCACGGATTGCAGTTTATTCATGGCAATGTATAGTTTGTAAACATGGAGTGTCGTATTGTTGCTTGGGTCACATTTTAAGTTTAATGATACTGCTTTGTTTAGGTGTGCATGTGGTAAACGGAACTACTACTATTCTTCTTTTTTTTACCAGCTAGGATGTATGCATTTTGTAATTTAAATCAGTGTCGCTTCAAAACCAAATAGCTGAACTTTGGTGAGTGCGCGTGCAAACTTAGCCTCACTTGATATTATTTAATTGAATGCACTTACTTTCATGGTTTGTCAATAAAATAAAATGGATCATAGTTTGACTTTAGGAAAATCGTGACTTTTTAAGGTCCAGCATATTCAAATAAGGGGTTTTCTGAGGTAATGTTTGTCCATCTATAATAATGATGCAGTAAAACATGTTCTTGTTTGCTACCTCTTGGTGTCACTATGACATCATGAGACCATAAATAGCTTTGACCCTCCCCTTGCCTGTCTTTTGTCTAAATGGAGCAACCAAAGCACACCAGCAGTTCGAATCCTGCCGTGCGTTCTGCTATCATGCGATTTTAAACGTGTTTGGAACAAGGCTCTATACCGGTTGTGATTGGTGCTGCATGACGATGGGGAACTTTACAAAAACCTGGACAAAAGAGAGCTTCTGTTTTTGTTTCTATTTGGTTCTCCTCGTTTTGTTTGGAGAGCAGGTTCGGGCTCAGATAAGGTATTCTGTAGCGGAGGAGGTTAAAGAAGGAACTATGGTGGGAAACGTCGCCAAGGATCTTGGACTTGACGTCAGCAGCTTGGCAGATCGAAGGTTTCGCGTCGTGTCCGGGTCCGAGGGGGCTATTTTTGAGGTAAACCAGAACAATGGGGCCCTGTACGTGCACCGTCACATTGACAGAGAGCAGCTGTGCCAAGGCGGCGCTGCCTGTCTGATGGAGCTCAAAATCCTTGTGGAAAACCCACTAGAAATCCACTACGTGCTGGTAGAAATAGCTGATGTAAACGACTACTCTCCGAGCTTCCCTGAACCCGAGCAGACGTTCGAAATTGCAGAGCACACGTTGCCAGGCAGGAGATTTCAGTTGCACACAGCGCGGGATCCAGACGCGGGTATAAACTCCATTCGCACGTACACGCTGACGCAAAATGATCATTTTGAAATTAATATCCGCCAAAGCGACACAGGGAAGGTTCCGTTTCTGGTTCTGAAGAAACCTCTGGACCGGGAACAGAAGGACACACACTCGCTCCTCGTCACAGCGGCTGATGGAGGTAAACCTCCACGATCAGGCACGCTAAATGTGTCCATTATTGTCCTCGACAGCAACGATAATAGGCCAATATTTACTCAGGATAATTATCAAATTACAATAGCAGAAAATATTCAAATTGGCACTTCAATATTTAAAATGAACGCGAGTGATCCAGATGACGGCATTAACGGGGAAATAGAATACAGATTTGGAAAAACATTAAGTCGAGAAGTGTATGATAATTTTGAGTTAGACAAATTAACTGGAGAAATTAGAATAAAAGAAATAATAGACTATGAAGAAAGAGATGTGTATGAACTAGATGTTGAGGGGTCGGACAGAGGAATACCTCCCCTGACAGGTGAGTGTAGAATTATAATCCAAATAAAAGATGTAAATGATAACACACCGAAAATAGAGGTGACATCACTGTCAAATAAAGTGTCAGAAGACTCAAAGCCTGGTACAGTGGTTTCTCTCATAAGTGTAACAGATAAAGACTCTGGTGTGAATGGTAAAATTATTTCACAAATAACCAATAATGCACCGTTTGAATTAAAGCCTTCTTACAAGGAGAACACTTATTCAGTTGTTACTAAAACATTTTTGGATAGAGAGGAGGTGTCAGAATATGAATTAATAATTAAAGCCACTGATTGTGGCGAACCTCCATTATCTACTTTTAAAACTGTAAATATTCTGGTAGCTGATGTGAATGACAACAGTCCACATTTTGAGCAAACTCCGTTAGAGTTTTATATTTTAGAAAACAATATTGCAGGCAAGTCTGTGTTTTCAGTTAGCGCAACTGACAACGATGTTGATGACAATGCAGTTATTTCATATCAAATATTTAGAGGGGCAAGTGCAAGTGATATTGCATCTTTTCTAAATATTAATTCTGAAAATGGACAAATATCAGCACTAAAAAGTTTTGACTTTGAGACGCTGAAAAGTTTCCAGTTCCAAGTAGTGGCCACAGACGGTGGAAGTCCTCCATTGAGCAGCAATGTGACAGTGAACGTGTTCATTCTGGATCAGAACGACAACACTCCAGTCATCTTGTATCCAGTCAGCTCCAACGGTTCTGCTGAAGGTGTGGAGGAGATTCCCCGCAATATGAAAGCAGGAGACTTGGTGACTAAAGTCAGAGCCTATGACGCTGATATAGGATATAACGGCTGGTTACTCTTTTCACTGCAGCAAGTCACTGACCACAGTCTCTTTGCTTTGGACCGCTATACGGGCCAGATCAGAACACTTCGCTCATTCACAGAGACAGACGAGGCTGAGCATCAACTGCTCATACTGGTCAAAGACAATGGCAACGTTTCACTCTCAGCAACAGCTACTGTGACTGTCAAACTTGTGGAGCCCAAAGAGGCTTTTGCAGCTTCTGATGTCAAACGTGCAGCAGCAAACGTGGACGAGGAGGACGACAACGTGACTTTTTATCTCATCATCACTTTGGGCTCGGTCTCGCTCCTTTTTGTCATCAGCATCATCGTGCTGATCGCCATGCAGTGCTCCAAATCTACAGAGTACACTTCCAAATATCTCCAAGATGCTAATTATGATGGGACACTGTGCCACAGCATCCAGTACAGATCAGGAGACAAACGCTACATGTTAGTTGGACCCAGAATGAGTATAGGTTCTACTATAGTCCCGGGCAGCCACGCCAACACTCTGGTGCTTCCTGACAGGAGACACACTTCTTCTGGGGAGGTAAGACATAAAATCATGATTCACATTTCTCCTAGAGATACATGTAAATGTGATTCTGGCATTGCATGAATAATTAGGCACAACAAAACCAATTATTCCTCCATGGTTCTTGTGTTTGCCCCGCCTCTCACCCGAAGAGAGCTGGGATAGGCTCCAGCATACCTGCAACCCTAGTGAGGACAAGTGGTATAGACAATGGATGGATGGCTTCTTGTATTTGGCTTTGTTGGTTCTACCGTTTTGCAGTAACTCAGTGTTATGAAAATATATTTAATCAATATATTTCACCACTGGCGTTATTAGTTATGTTGTTACTTGTATTTGTTTTATTATTAGTCATTTAATGTGTTATGTTTATTATTAGTCATTTAATGTGGTAGGCATGTATAGTATATTTTAAGTAAGGTTTGCATAATTTGCAACACTAAAAAATACAATTAAAGAAACAATACATATTTAAAATTTAAAAACTTTAAGGACAATATATTGGACTATTTATAGAATGTCAAATTTAGAATTATTGTTCAGGAAGTCACACATTTTCTTCGGTTTAGAATAATTTTCTTAGGCCTACATTTTAGTGATTTTAGAAAAAAAGATGCCAATTTGAATATTATAGACACGATCTAGATCAAGAATATGAAAACTTACGCAGCAAACAATATTTAAGTCACCTCCAAACACTTTTGCCAAGGCTGTAAAGTGAGAAGACTGAATGGAGGTTTTGATTACAGTGTTTATTTTGTCATTAAATAAACCTGCGTTGGTATTTTTATGGGCTTTGTGACTGTAAATGATTAAATACTGAACAAAATGACTGTGTTGAAATAACGTTTTAATATTTCTACCCTCGTGGTGTCACTGTAATATCAGCCAGGACAGAACGGATGTTGTTCCTCCCCTAAAACATCCTTTGTTTGATACATCTCATCATTTGTAGTTGGCATTTGAAACGGGACGGCCTGTGTGTGTTGTCCTCAGACCAACAGTTGCACTGTTTAGGAGGAGAAGATATATAATTAACAGGAAGAGAGGATAGAGTTTTTAATGTTTTTTAACAATGGGGAGCGGAAGATGCTGCCGCTGGTTGCTTTTTGTTTGGTGTCCGCTTTTGTATTTGGGAGGACGAGCCTCGGCTGAATTGCGCTACTCGATTCCAGAGGAGGTAAAAGAGGGAACTGTGGTCGGAAATGTCGCCAAGGATCTTGGTCTCGACAAATCTTCTCTGGTGGATCGACAGTTCCGTGTGGTGTCTGGAACTAAGGAGGCATTCTTTCAGGTCAGGCCGGAAAATGGTGCATTAGAGGTCCGTAGGAAAATCGACAGAGAGGCGCTTTGTGAAGGCAGTGGAGCTTGCGTCATGGAGCTGAAAATTCTTGTTGAAAACCCACTGGAGATGCACCACGTTGTTGTGGAAATTACTGACGTGAACGACCACTCTCCGAGATATTCTGACAAAGAGCAGGTATTTGAAATAGCTGAGCATTCGTCTCCTGGAACACGTTTCCAGCTGCATGCAGCCAGTGATCCTGATGCCGGAATTAACTCTGTGCGCACATATATATTAAGTTCTAATGAACATTTTGAACTCGATGTAAGCCAAAATGACGATGATAAATTGCCCTTTTTAGTGCTGAAGAAGTCTTTAGACAGAGAACAAAATAAAAATCACTTGTTAATTGTGACTGCAGTTGATGGGGGGAAACCACAACGATCAGGAATACTTAATGTGACCATTATTGTTCTTGACATTAATGATAACCGTCCAGTTTTTAGTCAAGATACTTATGCTGTTGAAATGAAAGAAAATACTTCTGTTGGAACAAGTGTTATACAAGTGAATGCAATAGATCCAGATGAAGGGATTAATGGGGAAATACAATATAGCCTTGGAAAAACTGTAAATAAGGCTTATGACATATTTGAACTAGACAAGTTAAGTGGACTCATCAAGCTGAAAGGAGCTTTAGATTTTGAGGAATCAGAGATTTATAAACTTGACATTCAAGCATCTGACAAAGGGCAACCTCCTTTAACAGGCAGGTGTCGAGTCATTATAAAGATAAAAGATGTCAATGATAATCCTCCAGAAATAGAAGTGACATCACTGTCAAATAAAGTGTCTGAAGACTCCAAACCTGGTACAGTTATTTCCCTCATTAGTGTTGTGGATAAAGATTCTGGATTAAATGGCAAAATTATTTCACAGATCACCAATGATGTCCCATTTGAATTAAAACCTTCATACAAGGAGAACATTTACTCGGTTGTCACTAAGGAATATTTAGATAGAGAGGAGGTTTCAGACTATAAAATAACAATAACATCTACAGACTGTGGTGAGCCTCCACTGTCTACTTCTAAAACTTTAGATATTCAGGTATCAGATGTGAATGATAACAGACCACATTTCCACCAGTATCCACTCTACTTTTACCTGTCAGAAAATAATGTTGCTGGACAGTCAGTATTCTTAGTCACTGCCACTGACAATGATGTGAATGAAAATGCAGCTATTTCTTACAATATTATCAGAGCAGGGAATGAAAATGATGTGACAACCTTCTTAAATATAAATCCAGAGAATGGACAAATATCAGCACTAAAAAGTTTTGACTTTGAGTTACTGAAAAGTTTCCAGTTCCAAGTAGTGGCCACAGACAGTGGAAGTCCTCCACTGAGCAGCAACGTTACAGTGAACGTGTTCATTCTGGATCAGAACGACAACGCTCCGGTCATCCTGTATCCAATCAGCTCCAACGGTTCTGCTGAAGGTGTGGAGGAGATTCCCCGCAATATGAAAGCAGGAGACTTGGTGACTAAAGTCAGAGCCTATGACGCTGATATAGGATATAACGGCTGGTTACTGTTTTCACTGCAGCAAGTCACTGACCACAGTCTCTTTGCTTTGGACCGCTATACGGGCCAGATCAGAACACTTCGCTCATTCACAGAGACGGACGAGGCTGAGCATCAACTGCTCATATTGGTCAAAGACAATGGCAACGTTTCACTCTCAGCAACAGCTACTGTGACTGTCAAACTTGTGGAGCCCAAAGAGGCTTTTGCAGCTTCTGATGTCAAACGTGCAGCAGCAAACGTGGACGAGGAGGACGACAATGTGACTTTTTATCTCATCATCACTTTGGGCTCAGTCTCGCTTCTCTTCATCATCAGCATCATCGTGCTGATCGCCATGCAGTGCTCCTCCAAATCTACAGAGTACACTTCCAAATATCTCCAAGACACAAATTATGATGGGACACTGTGCCACAGCATCCAGTACAGATCAGGAGACAAACGCTACATGCTAGTTGGACCCAGAATGAGTATAGGTTCTACTATAGTCCCAGGCAGCCACGCCAACACTCTGGTGCTCCCTGACAGGAGACACACTTCTTCTGGGGAGGTAAGACATAAAATCTTTACTTTTATGAATAATTTGTGGAGATGCTTGCAATTGTGATTCTGGAATTGCACAAATAATTACGCACAGCACAACAAATTATTCCTCCATGGTTCTTGTGTTTTCCCCGCCTCTCACCCAAAGACAACTGGGATAGGCTCCAGCATACCCGCAACTCTAGTGAAGACAAGCAGTATAGAAAATGTGTAGCTGGGTGGGTTCTTGTGTTTGGCTTGTTCGAATCTGTGGTTTTGCAGTAATTAAGTTTTATGAAAATATATTTAATAAATATATTTCACCACTACTATTTGCGTTATTAGTTATTTTATTACTTGTACCTATTTTAATATTAGTCATTTTGTGTATTAGGCCTATAGTATATTTTAAGCAAATTGTTTTCATATTTCTCAACATTAAAAAAGCAATTCACATTTAATATTTAAAGACTTTAAGGACGGTATATTGGACTATTTATAGAATGCCAATAGCTACAATTATTTTTCAGGAAGCCACTAACTTATTTAGACTTAGAGTAATTTTCTTAGGCCTACATTTTAGTGATTTAGAAAAAAACAAATGCAGATTAAAATATGATACAAACGGTCTAGATTACAAATATGAAAACTTACGCAGCAAACAACATTTAAGTCACCTCCAAACACTTTTGCCACGGCTGTAAAGTGAGAAGACTGAATGAATATTTTTTGATTACAGTGTTTATTGTGTCATAAAATAAATCTGCATTGCTATTTATTAAGTGGTTTGCGATTGCAAATTATTAAATACTGAATAAAAAGACTGTGTTGAGATAAGGTTTTAATATTTCTACCCTCGTGGTGTCACTGTAATATCAGCCAGGACAGAACGGATGTTGTTCCTCCCCTAAAACATCCTTTGTGTGATACATCTCATCATTTGTAGTTGGCATTTGAAACGGGACGGCCTGTGTGTGTTGTCCTCAGACCAACAGTTGCACTGTTTGGAAAGAGAAGAGCTATAATTAACAGGAAGAAAGGATATCGTTTTTCATGTTTTTTTAACCATGGGGAGAGGGACATGCTGCCGCTGGTTGTTTTTTGTTTTATGTCCGCTTTTGTATTTGGGAGGACGAGCCTCGGCTGAATTGCGCTACTCGATTCCAGAGGAGGTAAAAGAGGGAACTGTGGTCGGAAATGTCGCCAAGGACCTTGGTCTGGACAAATCCTCTCTGGTGGATCGACAGTTTCGTGTGGTGTCTGGAACTAAGGAGGCATTCTTTCAGGTCAGGCCGGAAAATGGTGCATTAGAGGTCCGTAGGAAAATCGACAGAGAGGCGCTTTGTGAGGGCAGCGGAGCTTGCGTCATGGAGCTGAAAATTCTTGTTGAAAACCCACTGGAGATGCATCACGTCGTTGTGGAAGTAACTGACGCGAACGACCACTCTCCGAGGTTTTCTGACAAAGAGCAGGTATTTGAAATAGCTGAGCAATCGTCTCCCGGACGACGATTCCAGCTGCACGCAGCCCGTGATCCTGATGCCGGAATTAACTCTGTGCGGGGATATAGATTAACTTCTAATGAATATTTTGAACTAGATATAAGTCAAAACGATGAAGAGAAAACACCTTTTTTAGTGCTGAAAAGATCTTTAGACAGAGAACAAAATAAACATCACTTGTTAACTGTTACGGCAGTCGATGGGGGAAAACCACAACGATCAGGCACACTTAATGTGACCATTATTGTTCTCGATAGTAATGATAACCTTCCATCTTTTAATCAAGATACTTATACTGTTGAAATAAAAGAAAATACTCCTGTTGGAACAAGTGTTATACAAGTGAATGCAATAGATCCAGATGAAGGGACTAATAGTGAAATAGAATATAGCCTTGGCAAAACTGTAAATAAGGCTTATGACATATTTGAACTAGACAAGTTAAGTGGACTCATCAAGCTGAAAGGAGCTTTAGATTTTGAGGAATCAGAGATTTATAAACTTGACATTCAAGCATCTGACAAAGGGCAACCTCCTTTAACAGGCAGGTGTCGAGTCATCATAAAGATAAAAGATGTCAATGATAATCCTCCAGAAATAGAAGTGACATCACTGTCAAATAAAGTGTCTGAAGACTCCAAACCTGGTACAGTTATTTCCCTCATTAGTGTTGTGGATAAAGATTCTGGATTAAATGGCAAAATTATTTCACAGATCACCAATGATGTCCCATTTGAATTAAAACCTTCATACAAGGAGAACATTTACTCGGTTGTCACTAAGGAATATTTAGATAGAGAGGAGGTTTCAGACTATAAAATAACAATAACATCTACAGACTGTGGTGAGCCTCCACTGTCTACTTCTAAAACTTTAGATATTCAGGTATCAGATGTGAATGATAACAGACCACATTTCCACCAGTATCCACTCTACTTTTACCTGTCAGAAAATAATGTTGCTGGACAGTCAGTATTCTCAGTCACTGCCACTGACAATGATGTGAATGAAAATGCAGCTATTTCTTACAATATTATCAGAGCAGGGAATGAAAATGACGTAACAACGTTCTTAAATATAAATCCAGAGAATGGACAAATATCAGCACTAAAAAGTTTTGACTTTGAGACGCTGAAAAGTTTCCAGTTCCAAGTAGTGGCCACAGACGGTGGAAGTCCTTCACTGAGCAGCAACGTTACAGTGAACGTGTTCATTCTGGATCAGAACGACAACGCCCCAGTCATCCTGTATCCAGTCAGCTCCAACGGTTCTGCTGAAGGTGTGGAGGAGATTCCCCGCAATATGAAAGCAGGAGACTTGGTGACTAAAGTCAGAGCCTATGACGCTGATATAGGATATAACGGCTGGTTACTGTTTTCACTGCAGCAGGTCACTGACCACAGTCTCTTTGCTTTGGACCGCTATACGGGCCAGATCAGAACACTTCGCTCATTCACAGAGACGGACGAGGCTGAGCACCAACTGCTCATACTGGTCAAAGACAATGGCAACGTTTCACTCTCAGCAACAGCTACTGTGACTGTCAAACTTGTGGAGCCCAAAGAGGCTTTTGCAGCTTCTGATGTCAAACGTGCAGCAGCAAATGTGGACGAAGAGGACGACAACGTGACTTTTTATCTCATCATCACTTTGGGCTCCGTCTCGCTCCTTTTTGTCATCAGCATCATCGTGCTGATCGCCATGCAGTGCTCCTCCAAATCCACAGAGTACACTTCCAAATATCTCCAAGACACTAATTATGATGGGACACTGTGTCACAGCATCCAGTACAGATCAGGAGACAAACGCTACATGCTAGTTGGACCCAGAATGAGTATAGGTTCTACAATAGTCTCGGGCAGCCACGCCAACACTCTGGTGCTCCCTGACAGGAGACACACTTCTTCTGGGGAGGTAAGACATAAAATCTTTACTTTTATGAATAATTTGTGGAGATGCTTGCAATTGTGATTTTGGAATTGAACAAATAATTACACACAGCACAACAAATTATTCCTCCATGGTTCTTGTGTTTTCCCCGCCTCTCACCCAAAGACAACTGGGATAGGCTCCAGCATACCGGCAACTCTAGTGAAGACAAGCAGTATAGAAAATGTATAGCTGGGTGGGTTTTTGTGTTTGACTTGTTCGAATCTGTGGTTTTGCAGTAATTAAGTTTTATGAAAATATACCTAATAAATATATTTCACCACTACTATTTGCGTTATTAGTTTTTTAATACTTGTATCTATTTTAATATTAGTCATTTCGTGTATTAGGCCTATAGTATA
This sequence comes from Dunckerocampus dactyliophorus, assembly GCF_027744805.1. Lineage (NCBI taxonomy): Eukaryota > Metazoa > Chordata > Actinopteri > Syngnathiformes > Syngnathidae > Dunckerocampus > Dunckerocampus dactyliophorus. Next base: position 27,041,744 of record NC_072829.1, read on the forward strand.
TTTTAAGCAAATTGTTTGCATATTTCTCAACATTAAAAAAGCAATTCACATTTAAGATTTAAAGAATTTAAGGACGGTATATTGGACTATTTATAGAATGCCAATAGCTACAATTATTTTTCAGGAAGTCACTAACTTATTTAGACTTAGAGTAATTTTCTTAGGCCTACATTTTAGTGATTTAGACAAAAACAAATGCAGATTAAAATATGATAGAAACGGTCTAGATCACAAATATGAAAACTTACGCAGCAAACAACATTTAAGTCACCTCCAAACACTTTTGCCACGGCTGTAAAGTGAGAAGACTGGATAAATATTTTTTGATTACAGTGTTTAATGTGTCATGAAATAAACCTGCATTGCTATTTATTAAGTGGTTTGCGATTGCAAATTATTAAATACTGAATAAAAAGACTGTGTTGAGATAAGGTTTTAATATTTCTACCCTCGTGGTGTCACTGTAATATCAGCCAGGACAGAACGGATGTTGTTCCTCCCCTAAAACATCCTTTGTGTGATACATCTCATCATTTGTAGTTGGCATTTGAAACGGGACGGCCTGTGTGTGTTGTCCTCAGACCAACAGTTGCACTGTTTGGAAAGAGAAGAGCTATAATTAACAGGAAGAAAGGATATCGTTTTTCATGTTTTTTTAACCATGGGGAGTGGGACATGCTGCCGCTGGTTGTTTTTTGTTTTATGTCCGCTTTTGTATTTGGGAGGACGAGCCTCGGCTGAATTGCGCTACTCGATTCCAGAGGAGGTAAAAGAGGGAACTGTGGTCGGAAATGTCGCCAAGGACCTTGGTCTGGACAAATCTTCTCTGGTGGATCGTCAGTTTCGTGTGGTGTCTGGAACTAAGGAGGCATTCTTTCAGGTCAGGCCGGAAAATGGTGCATTAGAGGTCCGTAGGAAAATCGACAGAGAGGCGCTTTGTGAGGGCAGTGGAGCTTGCGTCATGGAGCTGAAAATTCTTGTTGAAAACCCACTGGAGATGCACCACGTTGTTGTGGAAATTACTGACGTGAACGACCACTCTCCGAGGTTTTCTGACAAAGAGCAGGTATTTGAAATAGCTGAGCAATCGTCTTCTGGAACAAGATTCGAGCTGCATGCAGCCAGTGATCCTGATGCCGGAATTAATTCTGTTCGCACATACGCATTAACTTCTAATGAACATTTTGAACTAGATATAAGTCAAAATGATGAAGAGAGAATACCATTTCTAGTGCTGAAAAAGTCTTTAGACAGAGAACAAAATAAAAATCACTTGTTAATTGTGACTGCGGTTGATGGGGGGAAACCACAGCGATCAGGAATACTTAATGTGACAATTATTGTTCTTGACAGTAATGATAACCGTCCAGTTTTTAGTCAAGATACTTATACTGTTGAAATAAAAGAAAATTCTCCTGTTGGAACAAGTGTTATACAAGTAAATGCAATAGATCCAGATGAAGGGACTAATAGTGAAATACAATATAGCCTTGGAAAAACTGTAAATAAGGCTTATGACATATTTGAACTAGACAAGTTAAGTGGACTCATCAAGCTGGAAGGAGCTTTAGATTTTGAGGAATCAGAGATTTATAAACTTGAGATTCAAGCATCTGATAAAGGACAACCTCCTTTAACAGGCAGGTGTCGAGTCATTATAAAAATAAAAGATGTCAATGATAATCCTCCAGAAATAGAAGTGACATCACTGTCAAATAAAGTGTCTGAAGACTCCAAACCTGGTACAGTTATTTCCCTCATTAGTGTTGTGGATAAAGATTCTGGATTAAATGGCAAAATTATTTCACAGATCACCAATGATGTCCCATTTGAATTAAAACCTTCATACAAAGAGAACATTTACTCGGTTGTCACTAAGGAATATTTAGATAGAGAGGAGGTTTCAGACTATAAAATAACAATAACGTCTACAGACTGTGGTGAGCCTCCATTGTCTACTTCTAAAACTTTAGATATTCAGGTATCAGATGTGAATGATAACAGACCACATTTCCACCAGTATCCACTCTACTTTTACCTGTCAGAAAATAATGTTGCTGGACAGTCAGTATTCTCAGTCACTGCCACTGACAATGATGTGAATGAAAATGCAGCTATTTCTTACCATATTATCAGAGCCGGGAATGGAAATGATGTGACAACCTTCTTAAATATAAATCCAGAGAATGGACAAATATCAGCACTAAAAAGTTTTGACTTTGAGTTACTGAAAAGTTTCCAGTTCCAAGTAGTGGCCACAGATGGTGGAAGTCCTTCACTGAGCAGCAACGTTACAGTGAACGTGTTCATTCTGGATCAGAACGACAACCCTCCAGTCATCCTGTATCCAGTCAGCTCCAACGGTTCTGCTGAAGGTGTGGAGGAGATTCCCCGCAATATGAAAGCAGGAGACTTGGTGACTAAAGTCAGAGCCTATGACGCTGATATAGGATATAACGGCTGGTTACTGTTTTCACTGCAGCAAGTCACTGACCACAGTCTCTTTGCTTTGGACCGCTATACGGGCCAGATCAGAACACTTCGCTCATTCACAGAGACAGATGAGGCTGAGCATCAACTGCTCATACTGGTCAAAGACAATGGCAACGTTTCACTCTCAGCAACAGCTACTGTGACTGTCAAACTTGTGGAGCCCAAAGAGGCTTTTGCAGCTTCTGATGTCAAACGTGCAGCAGCAAACGTGGACGAGGAGGACGACAATGTGACTTTTTATCTCATCATCACTTTGGGCTCAGTCTCGTTTCTCTTCATCATCAGCATCATCGTGCTGATTGCCATGCAGTGCTCCTCCAAATCCACAGAGTACACTTCCAAATATCTCCAAGACACTAATTATGATGGGACACTGTGTCACAGCATCCAGTACAGATCAGGAGACAAACGCTACATGTTAGTTGGACCCAGAATGAGTATAGGTTCTACTATAGTCCCAGGCAGCCACGCCAACACGCTGGTGCTCCCTGACAGGAGACAAACTTCTTCTGGGGAGGTAAGAACTTGACAAGCAGTATAGTGTATTGTTTTGTGATGTATCACAAATTAGCTAAACAATTAATGCATTGTTTAGGTAATTTGATAGGAGCAAAGGTGATATTACATTCCACTCCTTTCGGACACAATACATGTTGAAATAAGCATTGTTAAATCATCGGTATTTTGAGTGTGAGTGTGTTTCTGAAACAATTTGGCCTTCTATCAGCTAACAATAACGATCTTCTTTCTTTCAATATCTGCTTACAGAACAGATTATCTAATAGGCAATTATATCAATAATTTGTTGGATGTCTAAATTGCCTTAGTGATGTAAATGACTAAATCTTTACCGTAGTTGATGAATGGAAATTGGGTTGGGAGTATGGTGCTCTCCGTGGTGCTGAAATGTGCTTTCATGATTTTTTTTTTTTTTAATCTTGAGGTTGAGCTTTACGAATAAAGTCACAAAGTACAGTAAGAGGAGTACAATAAATGCATTTGATAACATGTAGTTGTAATACTTAAAATGTCCCCTTGGTGTCGCTGTCACACCAATAAGGCCATCCACACTCAGCTTTTGTTTGCAGTCTTACAACAGAGCATTCATTTGTTCCTGGCGTCCGAAGCCTTGTGGTGTGATTTCTGACCACATTAAATAAGACGGTGCTGATAAACATATTTTTTATTCGAATGGAAGGTTACTCTCGGTGTTCTTAATTAACAATGAAAGGCAAACGAGGATTCCAAATGAGGAGCTTTTTGTGCTTTCTTCTCCACTTGTCCTTGCTGTTGTTTTTCGGGGAGCGTGCCTTGGCCGAACTGCGCTACGCTGTTCCAGAGGAGATGTCGGCTGGAACTGTTGTGGGCAATGTTGCAAAAGATCTAGGTCTGGATAGAAGCTCACTGAGTGACAGGCTCTTCAGGGTGGTGTCTGGATCAGCGGACGCATATTTTAAGGTAAACGCAGACAATGGGGACTTGCAGATTCAACAGAAGATGGACCGAGAGGAGCTTTGTCAGGGGAAAGGGGCATGCTTAATGGAGCTAAAGATCTTGGTTGAGAATCCCCTCGAGGTGCATTATGTAGTGGTGGAAATCACTGATGTAAACGACCACAGTCCTGTTTTTTTGGAAAAGAAACAGACTTTTGAAATTGGTGAGCAATCCTCTTCTGGAACACGATTCCAGCTGCACGCAGCCCGTGATCCAGATGCTGAAATTAACTCTGTGCGGACATACAACATAACACCTAATGAACATTTTGAGCTGGATATTGTCCAAAGTGATGACGATAAAATACCGTTTTTGGTGCTGAAAAGGTCATTAGATAGAGAGCAGAAAAATAAACATTCCTTAATTGTTACCGCAATCGATGGGGGAAAACCTCAAAGATCAGGCACACTCAATATTTCCATTGTTGTGCTTGACACCAATGATAATCGTCCCATATTCAGTCAGGACAGTTACAGTGTTGTAATATTTGAGAATGTGTCAGTCGGTACGATTGTAACAAGTGTAAATGCAACAGATCGAGATGAAGGGACTAATGGTGAAATAGAGTATAGCCTCAGCAAAACATTGGCACGTAAGGGATATGATATCTTTGAAATTGATAGTTTTAGTGGACACATAAAGTTAAAAGGGCTTGTAAATTATGAGGACTCTGAGATTTACAAGCTAGAAATTGAGGCAACTGACAAAGGAACACCTCCACTGACCAGCAGGTGTAGAGTGGTTGTAAAGATTAAAGATGTCAATGATAACACACCAGTAATAGAAGTGACATCACTATCAAATAAAGTGTCTGAGGATTCAAAGCCTGGTACAGTTATTTCCCTCATTAGTGTTATGGATAAGGATTCTGGAATAAATGGCAAAATTATTTCACAGATCACCAATGATGTACCTTTTGAATTGAAACCTTCTTATAAGGAGAACACCTATTCAGTTGTAACTAAGAGCTTTTTGGATCGAGAGGAGGTGTCTCATTATGACATAACAATAAAGGCCACAGATTGTGGGGAACCTCCTTTATCTAGTTTCAGGACATTTGACATCGAGGTATCTGATGTAAATGACAACAGCCCACATTTTGACGAAAGACAGTTAAATTTTTACCTGTTAGAAAACAACATCGCAGGCGCATCAGTGTTCTCTTTAAGGGCAACTGACAAAGACGCAAATGAAAATGCAGTTATATCATACAAAATTGCTCCTGCCAAGAAGGACAGTGCAGTGATATATTTTATGAATATCAATTCTGAAACAGGAGACGTCATCTCGCTAAAAAGTTTTGACTTTGAAGTGCTGAAAAGTTTCCAGTTCCAAGTAGTGGCCACAGACGGTGGAAGTCCCCCACTGAGCAGCAATGTGACAGTGAACGTGTTCATTCTGGACCAGAACGACAACGCTCCAGTCATCCTGCATCCAGGCAGTTCCAACGGTTCTGCTGAAGGTGTGGAGGAGATTTCCCGCAATATGAAAGCAGGAGACTTGGTGACTAAAGTCAGAGCCTATGACGCTGATATAGGATATAACGGCTGGTTACTGTTTTCACTGCAGCAAGTCACTGACCACAGTCTCTTTGCTTTGGACCGCTATACGGGCCAGATCAGAACACTTCGCTCATTCACAGAGACAGACGAAGCTGAGCATCAACTGCTCATACTGGTCAAAGACAATGGCAACGTTTCACTCTCAGCAACAGCTACTGTGACTGTCAAACTTGTGGAGCCCAAAGAGGCTTTTGCAGCTTCTGATGTCAAACGTGCAGCAGCAAACGTGGACGAGGAGGACGACAATGTGACTTTTTATCTCATCATCACTTTGGGCTCAGTCTCGCTCCTTTTTGTCATCAGCATCATCGTGCTGATCGCCATGCAGTGCTCTAAATCTACAGAGTACACTTCCAAATATCTCCAAGACACTAATTATGATGGGACACTGTGTCACAGCATCCAGTACAGATCAGGAGACAAACGCTACATGCTAGTTGGACCCAGAATGAGTATAGGTTCTACTATAGTCCCGGGAAGCCACGCCAACACTCTGGTGCTCCCTGACAGGAGACACACTTCTTCTGGGGAGGTAAGAATGACATTCTTTTCCTGTAGTGACTGCTTACAATATAATTGAAGTGCACCCTTACAACCCCATTCTGCTATAGATTCACAAATAGAGGTGCAGAAAATGCAGAAAACTTTGGTGAGAACATAGAGGATTGCAATAGTGGTTGCAGGTTTTGTCAGTTGGTTCTCGTTCACTTTTACTAATTTGAATAAGATATTGCACACTAGGTTACAGTTTGTCTAGTCAATTTGTTCATTAAATATAAAGAAAAAATAATACAATGTGCTCTACAGGCAACCTATGATCTACTTATCCTGCAACACAGTGCATATGATCACATATGATATAGGTTTATAGCTATGTTGAACAGATACAATACACGAGCCTATATATACTTTTTTTCAAATATCGTCATCGTTGATTTTAATGATGGTATGATTCTTTTCAAGAAGTAGACTAATTGTGTGGGTCAATTTTTATATATGGATGATTCTCCTGAAAGGGGTACCAGGGATGGTGCCGTCACTTCAAGGGTGATAATACGCAGACTACAGTCATTTCAATTTATAACCATATACAAATATTCTCCACGCACACTGACTAAACAGGGGAAACAATGTCGAATATTTTCTGTGAGTCTGGTGTGTATAAAATACGATCTGAAGTCAATTTCAGCTCGTTTGCGCATTCCCATTTTGTGACATGCAAAACGTCAAATTACGTCGCCATTACGTCACGTCCTGGTCAGCCCAACAACACCGAAAATGGTAAGCTGTGGTGGAAAAAAACTTCATAGAAAAAGCCTCACCATCATAACGTGGAATAAATAGAGTGCACTATTGTGCACAATGTAATTTTTCGATGACTGTTTATGTGTATGCATAGGAAAAACATTTAAAAAGAGGCATTTTGTATGTACATTTACAATTGAGATTTTAGTGAACAGTGCCCTGCTGCCATGAACATACCAAAATTTAGTATTTGTTTGCCAATTTTCTTCATAAATTGAAACTGATGCTTTTCAACATTTTGCTTTCCACTGGCGCTAAACATCCATTAAATGAAGTTGAATAACGAAAACAGTCAAGCGGCACTCACCAGTGCCACGTTATTATTTTAATATACATTTTTGGTTTATTGATGCTGCAGTATGAGTTGGTCTGTCAGATTTCACGAAATGCAAGAGCTATCAACCAAGATGTATTATTTGTTTCTGATCCATAGGCCATGTTTGTACACTTGCTCATTAAATACACAGAAGTGATTGCATAACAGGGCATTTCTTTCTGCATTTAGGCGATCAATATGTGCATATAAGCCTTAATTTTAATCGAAGTAAAAAGTCGTGTGTGTTGAACTGAATTTATAGCCTACTACTTACTGGAGACGATCACTTGGTGTCAGTGTGTGAGCGCAAATGTGTTCCGAAGACGCTCTTTGTGAGAAATGATCCTCCCCTTTGTGGGGTAGATATTTACACAATAGAGCCAGACGCATTCTGCCCGTACAGAGCGGCGAGTCATTTTGAGCGGTTTGAGGACGAAATATATTGTTTTAAAATAATTTTACATTTTATACGGTTATATTTTTTAATCCAAGGTGGCTTTATCATTGTTCCATCATGATGAAAGACACAGGAAGGGACTCATCTGGAGGACAATGGCGACTGATTGCTTTCTTGGCCGCATTTATTTTGCCGTGGAGCATAGTTGGTGCACAGATCAGATATTCCATCGCTGAAGAAGTGAAGGAAGGTGCTGTTGTGGGGAACATAGCGAAAGATTTGGGATTAGACAGGGGCACGCTGAAAGAGAGACGATACCGCATCGCAGAGGGCTCATCAGAGCCGTTTTTTCGAGTAAACCACGACGACGGCCTGCTGTATGTTAACAGAGTCATCGACAGGGAGAAGGTGTGCGAACGGAGCAGCGTGTGTGTGATTCAGCTCAAAACGCTGCTGGAAAACCCACTGGAAATCCACTATGTGAGCGTGGAAGTGCTGGACGTGAACGACCACTCCCCCAGCTTCTCTATCAACACGTCGCGTCTGAACATTTCTGAGTCAGCTCTGCCCGGCTTGCGCCTCCAGCTGCAAGCTGCACATGACCCAGACGTGGGCCCCTTTTCCGTCCAGGAGTATAAGCTCAGTGCTAATGACCATTTTCGTTTGGAAATCAAAGATCGAGGAAAAGATGGAAAAATACCAATATTAGTCTTGCTGAAGTCGCTCGACAGGGAAACAAAAAGCCAACACAAGCTGCTCATTTCAGCCATTGATGGAGGGAAACCAAGTAGGTCTGGAACTGCTGAAATGTTGGTGCATGTTTTAGATGTTAATGATAACATGCCAGTTTTCACTGAAGATACGTATTCTGTTTTTTTAAATGAAAATGTTCCAATTGGCACAACAGTCATCAAAGTGAACGCCACTGATTTAGATGAGGGCTCCAACGGTGAAATTATTTATACATTAGGTAATGTAAACAGCAGAATACATGACTTATTTAGTGTAGATCCGATTACAGGTGTAATTCGTGTACAAGATCAGATTGATTTTGAATTAGAGGAGAGTTATGAGATTGATATACAAGCATCTGATAAAGGACCTGCCCCTTTCAGAACAGATAAAAGTGTCTTGGTGAAAATAGTTGATTTGAATGACAATGCTCCACAGATAGAAGTGACTTCATTTTCCAGAGCCATAGCAGAGGATGCACGTGTGGGAACCACTGTAGCATTAATCAGTGTTATTGATAAAGACTCTGGTCTGAATGGGAAGGTTATTTGTTCACTCAGTGAACATGTTCCCTTCATGTTATCACCTTCAACACAGGATAACATGTACTCAATAGTCACAAAATCGCTCCTGGATAGAGAAACGCAATCCACATATGAGGTAACTGTCATTGCAAGAGATGCAGGTGTCCCACCTCTGTCATCTGAAAAAAGCATATCTATTGTTGTATCAGATGTAAATGACAACAGTCCAGAGTTTTCATCTAGCCCTTACACATTTTATGTTACTGAGAACAATCCTCCAGGCCAATCAATGATTTCTGTGAGAGCATTTGACCACGACGAAGGCGATAATGCCCATATTTCATATAATATTTTAAGAGATGGACAAGAAAAGGAACAGCTGTATTTACACAGTCTGAATATCAATTCTGAGAATGGTCACATTTCAGCATTAAAAAGTTTTGACTTTGAGATCCTGAAAAGTTTCCAGTTCCAAGTAGTGGCCACAGACGGTGGAAGTCCTCCACTGAGCAGCAATGTGACAGTGAACGTGTTCATTCTGGATCAGAACGACAACACTCCAGTCATCCTGTATCCAGTCAGCTCCAACGGTTCTGCTGAAGGTGTGGAGGAGATTCCCCGCAATATGAAAGCAGGAGACTTGGTGACTAAAGTCAGAGCCTATGACGCTGATATAGGATATAACGGCTGGTTACTGTTTTCACTGCAGCAAGTCACTGACCACAGTCTCTTTGCTTTGGACCGCTATACGGGCCAGATCAGAACACTTCGCTCATTCACAGAGACAGACGAAGCTGAGCATCAACTGCTCATACTGGTCAAAGACAATGGCAACGTTTCACTCTCAGCAACAGCTACTGTGACTGTCAAACTTGTGGAGCCCAAAGAGGCTTTTGCAGCTTCTGATGTCAAACACGCAGCAACAAAAGTGGACGAGGAGGACGACAATGTGACTTTTTATCTCATCATCACTTTGGGCTCGGTTTCGCTCCTTTTTGTCATCAGCATCATCGTGCTGATCGCCATGCAGTGCTCCTCCAAATCCACAGAGTACACTTCCAAATATCTCCAAGACACTAATTATGATGGGACGCTGTGTCACAGCATCCAGTACAGATCAGGAGACAAACGATACATGTTAGTTGGACCCAGAATGAGTATTGGTTCTACTATAGTCCCGGGAAGCCACACCAACACTCTGGTGCTCCCTGACAGGAGACACACTTCTTCTGGGGAGGTAAGACAGTTCTTGTGAGAATTCTTGCTTGTCTGTGCTTCCAATATCATGCATATTATTTGGTCTGTTGAATGGATTATTTTTTTGTTCTTTAGACACAGCAACATACTGAAGTTGTACAATTTTGTGAGCAATGTGCTGTGATGTCTTACTGTGAGTTGGGATTCATGGCTTTTGTTTTCTTTTGCACATTTGATCCTCTCGGCACTCGTAAATAGCAATGGTTTTAGATATTAGTTAATATTGTCGACAACTGATTTTAGCCCTTGTGCATATTATTGCAGCATATTCTTACAGAGATAATAATGTGACTTGATGAGTATGTTTTTCACCACTTCATTATTTAAACTTAACTGTCTTGCGTGATAGGCCTACACCACATTCCTACATAAGATATAGCACAGGCCTAGTGCCTACCATGTTGGCCGCAGAGTCAGGAGATCCCGGTTTGCATCTGCAACGGAATATCTCTGTGAGGACTTTGCATGTTCTCCGGGTACCCCAGCTTCCTCCCACATCCCATGTTAGGCTTATTGGAATTGTACATTGTCCATTAAATTGTCTATAGGCATGAATGTGAGTGTGAATGGTTCTTTGTATATGTGCCCTGCGATTGGCTGGTGACCATTCCAGGGTGTAGCCCACCTCTAGCCCAAGCCAGCTGGGATATGCTTCATTATTATGAGGACAAATGATTTAGAAAATTGATGGATGGATTATCTGGCAGAATGACACCACCTGCCACTAAGTCTTAACAAACCACATCTATAACCACCACCCTTACAAAAGTACACATGTTATAATTGGGTCTCCTTACTTTGAGGTCATGAAAAGGTGCGAGAAGTCGTCCTTCCTGCAGTTTGAGCCTATTTGCACAGCAACACTGCTGTCCATGGTGCTGGAAATATATTCTCTTGTTTCCACACATCTGTAGAGAAACACCAAGTATAATTAATTATGTTTATACTTGCACTTACTGCACTATATTTGCATGAACACTACAGTAATTCATCTGGCGTTTTAGCTGTTTTAATTTTTAAAAATTGTCTTTTTATGATGCAGTATTTTTGCCTGGTAACATGCTGACAAGGGACACGAGTAGTATTATATGCATCAGAATGTTTGGTTTGACTAATTTATTGAATTTCTTGATGTTGAAACATGTGTCGGCTTGTAGTAAGCAATAACAGCACGTTGTCGCTGTGATGAGTATAAGTGCAATGGGTTGCCTTAACTGTTCGTTCACAATTTGCATAATATGTTGTATTAATGGATTGTTTACTGTGGATTTCTCTGCAATAGTGTTCACATTAGTTTTAAGGATAAATAAATGACTTAGTGTTGAAGCATTTTAGGGCATATAGTGACTATCAAACATGAAATTATTGTTCTTTTAAAGCTACAATGCACTACATGTCTGGCTTTCTTGTTTTTTTTTTAATCACATTTGATTTATTGCAAACCCATGCATAATTTGAAGTGATGGAGGTTTGAGAGGGATACCATTTAAGCTGCTGTTTTGATATGATTTGTGGAACTAAATACGCGTTTGTGGGGATTGTATTATTGCCAGTTGAAATAAATGTCTTCTCAAACACATGCATGGGGTGGCAGTATGTTACCAGTAAGGCAAATTCATTGTCTCGGCAGAGGAGGTGTCCTCCCCTTCAATATCCAGTCTGGTTAGACCGCATTCAGTTGCTCACTGAGCACACAGAAATTATCCCGTGTTCTTTTGTGGGGGAAAAAAACGCTCTAATTGCTTTTAGTTGGACGTCATTTGGCAGTCTGCGATGAAGAAAATAATCTAAACAAGCGGGGAATTTATCGACATGTTTGGATTTCCACTTTGGCCTCGAACCATGGAACAAAGAGGACGGGACGCGAGGCAACACCGGCCGCGTTCGCTTTGCGTCTTGGCTTTGTTTTTATTTCTCAGCGCCGCTCACGCACAGCTGAGATACTCTATCTCAGAGGAGCTTAAAGAGGGCACATTTGTTGGGAATGTTGCAAAGGATTTAGGAGTAGATCTGGCTTCGATAAAGCAGAGGAGATTCCGCATTATGTCCGGCTCGAATGAGCACCTCTTTAAGGTAAATGAGAACGAAGGAAGTCTTTATGCAAACCGTCAAATTGACCGTGAAGAGGTATGTAAGGAGAGTAATGTATGTTTGATTAATCTTAAAACCGTACTTGACAACCCACTGGAGGTGCATTATATCACAGTGGAGATATTAGATTTAAACGACCACTCCCCCACATTTCCAGACAAGACAAAACAAGTAGAAATAAGCGAGTCTGCTTCTGTGGGTACAAAATTTCAGTTGCAAAACGCGTACGACCCTGATAGCGGATCAAACTCGGTGCAGCAATACAAAATAAGCCCAAATGACCATTTCCGGCTAGAAGTGAAAGACCGAGGTCGAGATGGCAAAACGCCAATTTTGCAGCTACAGAGGCAGCTAAACAGAGAGAGCAAAAGTAGCCACAAACTGGTGTTGACAGCCATAGATGGCGGCAACCCGCCTAAAACAGGTTCTGTTGAAATCCACATCAAGGTTTTGGACGTGAATGACAACACGCCAGTGTTTACGAAAGAGACTTATTCTGTAATGCTGCAAGAGAACGCCCCAGTGGGCACGACCGTCATTCAAGTTAACGCTACTGACTCTGACGAAGGCTCTAACGGGGAGGTGGTTTATTCATTCGGAAGTGACGTCAAAGATAAAATCAGGCAATTATTCAACATTGATCCTGTCACTGGGGAGATTATTGTGAAAGGCAACGTTGACTTTGAGGAACAGGACAGTTATGATATTGACATCCAGGCGTCAGACAAGGGAATTATTCCATTCAAAACGGATAAAAGTGTAATTATTAAAATTGTAGACTTGAATGATAATTGTCCGGAGATAGAAGTGACGTCATTGTCTAGCGCTATTTCAGAGGACTCCCGTCCAGGAAGTACAGTAGCTCTCATCAGTGTTACTGATTTAGACTCTGGCATGAATGGCAAAATAAGCAGTCATGTTTCTGAAGACTCTGCTTTTATGTTAACTGCATCCATGCAGAATAACATGTTTGCTGTTGTCACTAAATCACAGCTTGATAGGGAGCAGAAATCTGTATATGATATAACAATAATTGCCCAAGACTCAGGTGAGCCTGCCCTTACAACAGAAAAGACCATCAGTATTTTTGTATCTGATAAAAATGATAACAGCCCAGAGTTTTTATTGAGGCCTTACACTTTCTACATTAGTGAGAATAATCAGCCAGGAGATTCGGTGTTTTCTGTAAAGGCATCTGACCAAGACGAAGGAGAAAATGCAATGATTTCTTATCACATTTTTAGGAATGTGGCTCATGAAAACAGAGACACTTCATTTCTCAATATAAATTCAGAAACCGGCGATGTTATTGCTTTAAAAAGTTTTGACTTTGAGATGCTGAAAAGTTTCCAGTTCCAAGTAGTGGCCACAGACGGTGGAAGTCCTCCACTGAGCAGCAATGTGACAGTGAACGTGTTCATTCTGGATCAGAACGACAACGCTCCAGTCATCCTGTATCCAGTCAGCTCCAACGGCTCTGCTGAAGGTGTGGAGGAGATTCCCCGCAATATGAAAGCAGGAGACTTGGTGACTAAAGTCAGAGCCTATGACGCTGATATAGGATATAACGGCTGGTTACTGTTTTCACTGCAGCAAGTCACTGACCACAGTCTCTTTGCTTTGGACCGCTACACGGGCCAGATCAGAACACTTCGCTCATTCACAGAGACGGACGAGGCTGAGCACCAACTGCTCATACTGGTCAAAGACAATGGCAACGTTTCACTCTCAGCAACAGCTACTGTGACTGTCAAACTTGTGGAGCCCAAAGAGGCTTTTGCAGCTTCTGATGTCAAACGTGCAGCAGCAAACGTGGACGAGGAGGACGACAATGTGACTTTTTATCTCATCATCACTTTGGGCTCGGTCTCCCTCCTTTTTGTCATCAGCATCATCGTGCTGATCGCCATGCAGTGCTCCAAATCCACAGAGTACACTTCCAAATATCTCCAAGACACAAATTATGATGGGACACTGTGTCACAGCATCCAGTACAGATCAGGAGACAAACGCTACATGTTAGTTGGACCCAGAATGAGTATAGGTTCTACTATAGTCCCAGGCAGCCATGCGAACACGCTGGTGCTCCCTGACAGGAGACACACTTCAGGGGAGGTAAGAATCACATTTTGTGTATCAGCAAGACATAACCACAATCATTTCATCCACAAAATATTACGGCATATGATAGTTTTTAAGATCAACTTGAATGTGTTTGTTTGTTTGTTTCATTTTTTATTATGTCCATGATGTGCACTGCAAATGTTTCAAAAATTATATTGATTGCAAAGCTTTCATACACTGGACAGGATTTGGATGATGCTATTCTGAGTTTGCTTTGGGAATGATCCTGTGAATAAATTGGAGGATGATTTTTGATTTTATATATTTGACATCTCTTTTGAATAACGTCATTGGTGTTTATTATTTTTCAATCTTCTAAAAGTAAAATCAGTAAATCAATTTAGAGGTGGGATATAGGCTACTAGTCAGTCTCTGTCAGTGCTCGCAGGAAGTAGGTATTTTTTGTGCCAAAGGAAAGTAGCTAACTTGCAATTTTATAGAGTAAATGCTGTTTATCAATCTAACAGGGCAGGTCAAGCCTTGAGACTGTCGCTGTCAATAGTGCTGAAAAACCTCACGTATAGTAATTTCTGCTCATTGTGTATGTATGCCAATATGACTCTAATCAGAAACATTGTCTAAACCAAAATGTAGGTAAATGGTTTACAGACTGTTTGATGACAACATGTGTTGTAATGGCCTCGTGAATCTTTTTTGGATGATAATATTGCTTGGCAAATTTCCAAACTGTGGATCTCGAGATTGTTGGATGGACTGGGTGATTTATTTTTCTAAAAGAGTTTTCCTCAAGTATAATGTTTTTAGATACAAGTTCATGACAGAGGAACTGGTGTTTTGTCTGCTGTCATTTTAAAGTAAACCTGTGGCCACGTGTTTACAGTACAGGACAAAGCTGGTCCTTGCAGGAATGCAATATAACCTTAAAACAGTGTCTTAAATGCCCGCTCGTCAACTTCCTGCAATATAAAGTTTGGTCGCCAGGGGGTAGTGTAAATACACGCACATAGTGAATAATGAGGTGACGTCATATAATCAGCACATCTTCTGCCCACCTCTTGATAATATTGTCGGTGACACTACCGCCGTGTCTGCGTCTTCTGAGTAAATGATCACTCTGTCTTCATTTCTCATGAAGTTGGAATATTAGAGGACTAATTACATGCACTGCACGCTTGCATTTCGTTTGTAAAAGTGCCGTTGTTTTTAAAATGAACGAGTGATGTTTTTTGGTATCACCATGGAACAAAGAAGGGTGCGACGGTGTTTGCTCGGCTGCGTTGCTGCGGTGCTTTTGTGCAGCGTGACCTCGTCACAATTAAGATACTCCATCTCTGAGGAAGTGAATGAAGGAACAGTGGTTGGGAATGCTGCGAAAGACCTGGGATTGGATAAAACTGTCTTGAAAGAGCGGAAGTATCGGATTGTTTCCAGCACTGCTGAGCCTCTTTTCCATGTGAGTCAGGCCGATGGCATCCTCTATGTCAGCAAGAAGATCGACAGAGAAAAGCAGTGTCCACAAAGCAGTACGTGTGTGATCAATCTAAAAACTGTTTTAGAAAACCCACTGGAGGTCCACTATGTTGGAGTGGAAGTATTGGATGTAAATGATCATACTCCCAGTTTCTCAGAAGAAGAAACAAATCTAGATATTTATGAATCAGTGTTGCCTGGAGCAAGATTTCAGCTAACGGCTTCTCAGGATGGAGACAGTGGTCAGTTTTCTGTTCAGCAATATAAACTTAGTGACAATGATTATTTTCGTTTGGAGGTTAAGAATAAGGGAAAAGATGGTAAAATTCCCATATTGGTAGTTAAAAAAACTCTAGACAGGGAGACAACAGAACATATTTCATTAGTTTTAAGTGCTATAGATGGAGGAAAACCTCCCAAAACAGGTGAAATGACTATTTTAATAAATGTCTTAGACGTTAATGATAATGCACCTGTTTTCTATAAAGATGTTTACTCCGTTTTGCTCAGTGAAAATGCTCCATTAGGGACAACTGTCATACAAATGAATGCAACTGATCTAGATGAAGGTTCTAATGGAGATGTAATGTATTCAATCGGCAAGAATAATCACGATATTATGCATTTATTTGACATTAACATGAATACAGGTGAGATTGTCGTGAAAGGCCAGATAGACTATGAGGAGAATGACATGTTTGAAATTGAAATTCAGGCATCAGATAAAGGCGCTGTCCCACTAACATCAGAAAAAAGTGTTGTCATCAAGATAGTTGACGTCAATGACAATGCACCTGAGATTGAAGTGACGTCATTTTCAAGTTCCATTCCTGAAGATTCCAGACCTGGAACTACAGTTGCTCTAATCAGTGTGAATGACTTGGACTCTGGTCTCAATGGCAAAGTAATTTGCTCCATAGCTGAGGATGTTCCTTTCGCTTTGTCACCATCATTACAAGATAAAATGTATTCTTTAGTGACCAAATCTCCTCTGGACAGAGAGAAAAGGTCCAGATATGATATATCAGTAGTGGCAAAAGATGCTGGTCAACCTGCACTCTCATCTGAAAAGACAATAAGTGTTTTCATTTCAGATGTGAATGATAATAGTCCAGAGTTTTCATCCAGTTCTTATACTTTCTATGTTACTGAGGGCAACGATGCAGGAGCTTCTGTCTTTTCTGTCAAAGCTTTTGATCATGATGACAATGACAATGCTGCGATTTCATATCATATTCTCAGAGATGGAAGAGAAGAAAATAAACTGTCTTCATTTCTAAGCATAAATTCAGAAAATGGACAAATCTCAGCATTAAAAAGTTTTGACTTTGAGACACTGAAAAGTTTCCAGTTCCAAGTAGTGGCCACGGACGGTGGAAGTCCTCCACTGAGCAGCAATGTGACAGTGAACGTGTTCATTCTGGATCAAAACGACAACGCTCCAGTCATCCTGTATCCAGTCAGCTCCAACGGTTCTGCTGAAGGTGTGGAGGAGATTCCCCGCAATATGAAAGCAGGAGACTTGGTGACTAAAGTCAGAGCCTATGACGCTGATATAGGATATAATGGCTGGTTACTGTTTTCACTGCAGCAAGTCACTGACCACAGTCTCTTTGCTTTGGACCGCTATACGGGCCAGATCAGAACACTTCGCTCATTCACAGAGACAGACGAGGCTGAGCATCAACTGCTCATACTGGTCAAAGACAATGGCAACGTTTCACTCTCAGCAACAGCTACTGTGACTGTCAAACTTGTGGAGCCCAAAGAGGCTTTTGCAGCTTCTGATGTCAAACGTGCAGCAGCAAACGTGGACGAGGAGGACGACAATGTGACTTTTTATCTCATCATCACTTTGGGCTCCGTCTCGCTCCTTTTTGTCATCAGCATCATCGTGCTGATCGCCATGCAGTGCTCCAAATCCACAGAGTACACTTCCAAATATCTCCAAGACGCTAATTATGATGGGACACTGTGTCACAGCATCCAGTACAGATCAGGAGACAAACGCTACATGTTAGTTGGACCCAGAATGAGTATAGGTTCTACTATAGTCCCAGGCAGCCACACCAATACTCTGGTGCTCCCTGACAGGAGACACACTTCTTCTGGGGAGGTAAGAAATACACTTTGTGTATGCATAAAATATTTCATTCACAGCATAATATGATCATCTTTGATATTAACTTGAGTGATACATACAGTACCTGAATATTTTTTATTCTGTCCACGACACACTTTGTTGTGCATTGCAAATGTTTCCAACATGATATTGATTGCGAGGCTTTCGTATAGGCCTACGGTACATAGATTCTGATGATCACTTTTTGAGTCTCGTCAAATGAGAACTACATAATTTTGGGTTGGTATGGGTCCGGTCAATAAACTGGAAGATTATTCTTGATTACATATATGTGACATTTTTTGTGAGTAACATAATTGCTGTTTATTATTTACATTCCAAAAACTACCACTAGGTGAGGATTTAGTAGTTTTCCATGCCCACTGGAAGTAGGTATTTTTGTATCAAAAGAAAGTGGCTAACTTGTAATGCTCTACTGGTATAAATTGTGTTTTAAATGACTGAAATATCCAAACGTGTAGGTTAAACTTTGAGACCGTCACTATCCATGATTTTGAAACAATCTCAAGCAGGTCCCTCTGCTCACTGTGCATTGTAATGCTCATAACAATGACTCGTATTAGAAACATAGTCTGAATAGTACTAGAAGTATGAAATAGTTTACAGACTGTAAACTCATTCACAATTTGTTGATGATAATATTGCTTGGTAGTTTTTCTCACTGTGGATCTGGAGACAGAGTACATGTTAGATGGAGCCGGTAGGACGATTTAAAAAAATGTACAGGAGGTATCTTTTAGTGCAATGTTTTTATGATAAAAACATGTTTATGAGAGAGGAATTGATGTTTTGTCTTTTATTATTTTTAAAGTACATACATTACCATGCGTTTACAGTAAAATGCAAAACTAGTCTTTTTAGGAATGCAGTATACTTTGGAAATTAACTGTGTCTTTAAATGTACGCGCGTCGCTCTTCTCGTCAGTTCTGCAATATGAAGTTCGGTCGCCAGAGGGTAGTGTAATTACACGCACACATTCAATAATAACGTGACGTCATATAAACGCTTGTTCTGCCCACCTCTTGATAACATTCTCGCTGACATGGTCATCGTGCCTGCATAAATGATCGCTCTGTTTTCATTTCTAATTGAGTAGGCTTATTAAAGGACTATTTACATGCATTTCACATTCGGATTTTGTTTTACAAGCACCGTAGGTGTTCTTAAAATGGACCAGTGATGTTTTTTGGTATCACCATGGAACAAAGAAGGGCGAGACGGTGTTTGCTCGGCTTCGTGGCTGCGGTGCTTTTGTGCAGCGTGACTTCGGCACAATTAAGATACTCCATCCCTGAGGAGGTGAATGAAGGAACTGTGGTCGGAAATGTTGCTAAAGACCTGGGATTTGATCGAAATATGTTGAAAGAGCGGAAGTATCGAATTGTTTCCAGCACTGCTGAGCCTCTTTTCCATGTGAGTCAGACGGATGGCATCCTCTATGTCAGCAAGAAGATCGACAGAGAAAAGGAGTGTCAACAAAGCAGTACTTGTGTGATTAATCTAAAAACTGTGTTAGAAAACCCACTGGAGGTCCACTATGTTGGAGTGGAGGTATTGGATGTAAATGACCATTCTCCCAGTTTCCCAGAAGAGGAAACAACGCTAGATATTTCTGAATCAGTGTTGCCTGGAGCAAGATTTCAGCTAAAGGCTTCTCAGGATGAAGATAGTGGTCAGTTTTCTGTTCAGCAATATAAACTTAGTGACAATGATTATTTTCGTTTGGAAGTTAAAGATAAAGGAAAAGATGGTAAAATTCCAATATTGGTTGTTAAAAAATCTTTAGACAGGGAGACAACAGAACATCTTTCATTAGTGTTGACTGCAGTGGATGGAGGAAAACCTCCCAAAACAGGTGAAATGAATATTTTAATAAATGTGTTGGACATTAATGATAATGCACCTGTTTTCTATAAAGATGTTTACTCTGTGATGCTCAGTGAAACTGCTCCAATAGGGACAACAGTCATACAAGTGAATGCAACTGATTTAGATGAAGGTCCTAATGGAGATGTAGTTTATTCTTTCAGCAAAAGTATGAATCAAAATGTAATGCAGTTATTTGGTATAAAAGAAACAACAGGTGAAGTTGTTGTGAAGGGCCCTTTAGACTATGAGGAGAATGACATGTTTGAAATTGAAATTCAAGCATCAGATAAAGGTGCTGTCCCACTAACATCAGAAAAAAGTGTTGTCATCAAGATAGTTGACGTCAATGACAATGCACCTGAGATTGAAGTGACGTCATTTTCTAGTTCCATTCCTGAAGATTCCAGACCTGGAACTACAGTTGCTCTAATCAGTGTGAATGACTTGGACTCTGGTCTCAATGGCAAAGTGATTTGTTCAATAGGGGAGGATGTTCCTTTTGCATTGTCACCGTCATTACAAGATAAAATGTATTCTTTAGTGACCAAATCACCTCTGGACAGAGAGAAAAGGTCCAAATATGATATATCAGTAGTGGCAAAAGATGCTGGTCAACCTGCACTCTCATCTGAAAAGACAATAAGTGTTTTCATTTCAGATGTGAATGATAATAGTCCAGAGTTTTCATCCAGTCCTTATACTTTCTATGTTACTGAGGGCAACGATGCAGGAGCTTCTGTCTTTTCTGTCAAAGCTTTTGATCTTGATGACGATGAGAATGCTGCGATTTCATATCATATTCTCAGAGATGGAAGAGAAGAAAATAAACTCTCTTCATTTCTTAGTATAAATACTGAAACTGGACAAATATCAGCACTAAAAAGTTTTGACTTTGAGATGTTGAAAAGTTTCCAGCTCCAAGTAGTGGCCACAGATGGTGGAAGTCCTCCACTGAGCAGCAACGTGACAGTGAACGTGTTCATTCTGGATCGAAATGACAACGCTCCAGTCATCCTGTATCCAGTCAGCTCCAACGGTTCTGCTGAAGGTGTGGAGGAGATTCCCCGCAACATGAAAGCAGGAGACTTGGTGACTAAAGTCAGAGCCTATGACGCTGATATAGGATATAACGGCTGGTTACTGTTTTCACTGCAGCAAGTCACTGACCACAGTCTCTTTGCTTTGGACCGCTATACGGGCCAGATCAGAACACTTCGCTCATTCACAGAGACAGACGAGGCTGAGCATCAACTGCTCATACTGGTCAAAGACAATGGCAACGTTTCACTCTCAGCAACAGCTACTGTGACTGTCAAACTTGTGGAGCCCAAAGAGGCTTTTGCGGCTTCTGATGTCAAACGTGCAGCAGCAAACGTGGACGAGGAGGACGACAATGTGACTTTTTATCTCATCATCACTTTGGGCTCAGTCTCGCTCCTTTTTGTCATCAGCATCATCGTGCTGATCACCATGCAGTGCTCTAAATCTACAGAGTACACTTCCAAATATCTCCAAGACACTAATTATGATGGGACACTGTGTCACAGCATCCAGTACAGATCAGGAGACAAACGCTACATGCTAGTTGGACCCAGAATGAGTATAGGTTCTACTATAGTCCCAGGCAGCCACGCCAGCACTCTGGTGCTCCCTGACAGAAGACACACTTCCGGGGAGGTAAGAAGTACATTTTGTGTATCAAAATGAAATAATTCACTCAGAGCATATTATGGAATATGATGATCTTGGATATTAGCTTGCATTTGATAGCATTTGCTATGTGAATGATTGCCACTGACACACTTTTTGTGCATTGCAAACGTTTCCAGCATGATACAGTATTGTTTGCAAGGCTTAAATATATATGGATTTGGATTATGTTTGGGTTTTTTTTTGTTTTTTTTTAAGTCTTCGCAAGCGAGAACTTTGTAGCTTTGGTTTTGGTATGATCCTGTCAATAAACTGCAGGATGATTTTTGATTACGTCATTTGCCAGCTCTTCCTAAAAATGGCATTGTTGTTTATTATTTATATTCTAAAAAGTACCACGAAGTCAGTTTACTACGGGTGTGGATTTACTATTCGTCATTGCCACAGGAAGTAGGTATTTTCTGTGTCAAAGCAAAGTGGCTAACTTGTAATGTATTGCCCACATCAAATATGAAGTTGCTACTTATATACAGTAACTGGTGTTTTAAAATTGTGGAACACCAAAAGTCCAGGGCAAGCTTTGAGACGGTCACTGTCCATAGTTCTAAAACTATCTCAAACAGGTCCCTCCGCTCAGTGTGGATTTAATGATAACTATAGCTCATATCAGAAACATGGTCGAAACAGAAATTGGATTTTAATAGTTTACAGACTCTTAAATGACTATATGAGGTGTAATGGCTTCATTCATCTTTTGTGGATGATACTTGGCAGTTTTCTTCACTGTGGATTTGGAGATAAAGTCCATTTTGGATGAACCTTGCAGGGTGATTTGTTTTTCTAAAGTTTTCCTCAAGTGTATAATGTGTAACTTTTTTCCCTGAATACAAGTTCATGAAAAAAGAACTGATATTTTGTCTGTTACCATTTTAAAGTAAACATGTAGTCGTGTGTTTACACTACAGGATAAAACCCGTCCTTGCAGGAATGCAGTGTAAATTAGAAATGTGTTGTGTTTTTAAATGCACGCTCGTCAACGACCTTGTCAGCTCTGCAATATGAAGATTGGTCGCCAGGGGGTAGTGTAATTACACGCACATATTCAAGACTGACGTGACGTCTTATAGCGCTGATTCTGCCCACCTCTTGATAATATTCCCGCTGTCGTGATATCCGCGTCTCCGTCTTCTGTGCAAATTATCACTCTGTTTGCATTTCTTATGAATTTAGATTGTTAGAGGAATATTTAAAGGACTTCACGATTGGATTTCGTTCGTACCAGCGACGTTGTTGCTCTTATAATGGACTAGTGACGGGGTTTTTTTGGTACCACCATGGAACAAAGAAGGGCGAGATGGTGTTTGCTCGGCTTCGTGGCTGTGGTGCTTTTGTGCACCTTGACTTCGGCACAATTAAGATACTCCATCTCCGAGGAAGTAAATGAAGGAACTGTGGTCGGGAATGCTGCAAAAGACCTGGGATTGGATAGAAATGCATTGAAAGAGAGGAAGTATCGAATTGTTTCCAGCACAGATGAGCCTCTTTTCCATGTGAGTCAGACGGATGGCATCCTCTATGTCAGCAAGAAGATTGACAGAGAAAAGGAGTGTCCTCAAAGCAGAACATGTGTGATCAATCTAAAAATTGTGTTAGAAAACCCACTGGAGGTACACTATGTTGGAGTGGAAGTATTGGATGTAAATGATCATACTCCCAGTTTCCCAGAAGAGGAAACGCATCTAGGTATTTATGAGTCAGTGTTGCCTGGAGCAAGATTTCAGCTAAAGGCTTCTCAGGATGAAGATAGTGGTCAGTTTTCTGTTCAGCAATATAAACTTAGTGACAATGATTATTTTCGTTTGGAAGTTAAAGATAAAGGAAAAGATGGTAAAATTCCAATATTGGTTGTTAAAAAATCTTTAGACAGGGAGACAACAGAACATCTTTCATTAGTGTTGACTGCAGTGGATGGAGGAAAACCTCCCAAAACAGGTGAAATGAATATTTTAATAAACGTGTTGGACATTAATGATAATGCACCTGTTTTCGATAAAGATGTTTACTCTGTGTTACTCAATGAAAATGCGCCAAAAGGGACAACAGTCATACAAGTGAATGCAACTGATGTAGATGACGGTCCAAATGGAGAAGTAGTTTATTCTTTCAGCAAAAGCATGAATCAAAATCTAATGCGATTATTTGATATAAAAGAAACAACAGGTGAAATTGTTGTGAAGGGCCCTTTAGACTATGAGGAGAATGACATGTTTGAAATTGAAATTCAAGCATCAGATAAAAGTTTTGTCCCGCTAACAACAGAAAAAAGTGTCGTCATCAAGATAGTTGACGTCAATGACAATGCACCTGAGATTGAAGTGACGTCATTTTCTAGTTCCATTCCTGAAGATTCCAGACCTGGAACTACAGTTGCTCTAATCAGTGTGAATGACTTGGACTCTGGTCTCAATGGCAAAGTGATTTGCTCCATAGCTGAGGATGTTCCTTTTGCTTTGTCACCGTCATTACAAGATAAAATGTATTCTTTAGTGACCAAATCTCCTCTGGACAGAGAGAAAAGGTCCAAATATGATATATCAGTAGTGGCAAAAGATGCTGGTCAACCTGCACTCTCATCTGAAAAGACAATAAGTGTTTTTATTTCAGATGTGAATGATAATAGTCCAGAGTTTTCATTCAGTCCTTATACTTTCTATGTTACTGAGGGCAACGATGCAGGAGCTTCTGTCTTTTCTGTCAAAGCTTTTGATCGTGATGACAATGAGAATGCTGCGATTTCATTTCATATTCTCAGAGATGGAAGAGAAGAAAATAAACTCTCTTCATTTCTAAGTATAAATCCAGAAAATGGACAAATCTCAGCATTAAAAAGTTTTGACTTTGAGACGCTGAAAAGTTTCCAGTTCCAAGTAGTGGCCACAGATGGTGGAAGTCCTCCATTGAGCAGCAATGTGACAGTGAACGTGTTCATTCTGGATCAGAACGACAACACTCCAGTCATCCTGTATCCAGTCAGCTCCAACGGTTCTGCTGAAGGTGTGGAGGAGATTCCCCGCAATATGAAAGCAGGAGACTTGGTGACTAAAGTCAGAGCCTATGACGCTGATATAGGATATAACGGCTGGTTACTGTTTTCACTGCAGCAAGTCACTGACCACAGTCTCTTTGCTTTGGACCGCTATACGGGCCAGATCAGAACACTTCGCTCATTCACAGAGACAGACGAGGCTGAGCATCAACTGCTCATACTGGTCAAAGACAATGGCAACGTTTCACTCTCAGCAACAGCTACTGTGACTGTCAAACTTGTGGAGCCCAAAGAGGCTTTTGCAGCTTCTGATGTCAAACGTGCAGCAGCAGCAAACGTGGACGAGGAGGACGACAATGTCACTTTTTATCTCATCATCACTTTGGGCTCGGTCTCGCTCCTTTTTGTCATCAGCATCATTGTGCTGATCGCCATGCAGTGCTCCTCCAAATCCACAGAGTACACTTCCAAATATCTCCAAGACACTAATTATGATGGGACACTGTGTCACAGCATCCAGTACAGATCAGGAGACAAACGCTACATGTTAGTTGGACCCAGAATGAGTATAGGTTCTACTATAGTCCCGGGAAGCCACACCAACACTCTGGTGCTCCCTGACAGGAGACACACCTCTGGGGAGGTAAGACATTTCCAAATAGACTTCTTCTTAAGGACAGTTGTGTTTTACGTTGTGGATTGATATGTGCTGAAGTCACATTACATATGAATTCTTTTTATAGACTTGTGGACATGTGCTGTTCAAATTAACTTTGTTTGACCATACAGATACATATGCAGTAAGTGTTTCTGCAGCAAGTTCCCATTTCCATTTGTTTTGTTTTTGTGTTTTACATTGTGTACGGAAATGGTCTCTAGAGGACACAACATTGAATCCTTCATTTTGATGAGGGGAACAAGTTGCCGTATCAGGAGAAATGGTTTTAAATGCTTCATTGAGCCTTTATGGCACATGTGCCAGTGGCCGAGACACTGCAGGTTTTCTCTCCAACTATTTTCTCCAGCAGGTGATTAAATTGATGAGCCCCTTCCTTCAAATTGAAGCATGTGTTGATCATTAAAATCACCTGTTTTAGTGGCCGTATGGAAAGAAAACATTTAGTGTCTCGGCCCTCCATGGCACAATTTTGACACCTCTTATTTATGGAAAATTGAATATTTGGCTATGAGGGGAAGGTTGCTCTCCTTGCTACTGAAAACTAAACGTTATTTTCTACAACATATTGTTTTCCTTCAGATGTGCTTTTGTAAAGTACAAGTACAAAGTTGTTGTCTTTTGTAGCAATATTCTGACCAACTATGATCATTTACTGTTCACTCTTTAAATAATTTATTTGTGCTTGAGCAATGGACTTCCTTAATGTAAAGTAAGTTTTGTAGAAAACAATGTGTTTGTATCAACAAATACATGCTTAGTTCATCTGTGAACTATTTAAGAGTTTAGATACTCATGCAAAGATAAGAATGCTCAGTTCTCGTTCTGTATTTTCAACGCTAGGGGTCAGTGTAGTTCGATTTTCCTTGTCTGCCACTTTACAAGAAGGGCTGTTTTCCTCAATCGCCCCCCTCGATTTTGTCCTTTCTCCTGAGCTTACTGGAGACCAGCGCTATTGTAAGCGGATTCACTTTTTTTGCATTTGCTTACCACAAAAATCATACATTTTTGGACCATTCCGCATTGGGACGCACACGTTTTTTGCGGGATATTGCAATTTGAGAGGATGATTATTTTCAATTTTCAAGGTATGGGACAAAGGCGATGTGGCTCCCTGTGGGAGCGACGCTGGTGGTTTGCTTTGTTGTTGCTTATTTTGTGGAATGGATCGTCTGCACAGCTCAGATATTCAATATCAGAGGAGGTTGAAGATGGGACTGTGGTCGGGAATGTAGCGAAGGACTTGGGATTGGATAAGAGCGCGCTGAAAGGGCGAGGATACCGCATCGTGGCCGGCAACGCTGAGCCCGTTTTTGACATGAACCAAGAGGATGGCATCTTGTACGTGGCGAGGAGGATAGACAGAGAAGAGCTGTGTGAACGTGTTAGCCCGTGTGTGATCAAGCTAAAAACAGTGCTCGAAAATCCACTTGAGGTGCACTACGTTACCGTGGAAATATTAGACATCAACGACCACGCGCCTGTTTTTCCAGAAAAGGAAAAAAAGCTCGAAATATCCGAGTCAGCTTTGCCTGGTGCGCGCTTCCAACTCCAAGCAGCGCGCGACCCCGACGTGGGCCAGCTTTCAATCCAGCAATATAAAGTCAGTCATAATGAATATTTTCGCATCGAGGTGAAAGATAGGGGAGAGGACCGTAAAGTGCCGTTTTTAGTGCTGCTCAAGCAGTTAGATAGAGAGACGACGGGGAGACACCGGCTGCGCCTCACGGCAATCGACGGTGGCAAGCCGGCTAAGTCCGGCTCCATAGAAATAACCGTGGATGTCCTCGACGTGAACGATAACTCACCGGTGTTTGACAAGGAGGTTTATTCCGCCTCTTTGAACGAAAATGTGGCTGTGGGCACTATTGTTATTCAAGTGAACGCAACAGATTTAGACCAGGGTGCGAATAGTGAAATAGTATATTCATTTGGCAAAGAGGTTGATTTGAAAGTGATGGATCTTTTCAGTATAGAGCCAAACACAGGTGAAATTCACGTAACAGGCCACATTGATTTTGAAAAAAGTAAAAGCTATGAAATTGACATCCAAGCATCTGATAAGGGACAAGCTCCTCTGACAGCTGACAAGAGTGTTGTGATTAATATTATTGATGTTAATGACAACGCCCCTGAGATAGAGGTGACGTCATTTTCTAACTCCATTAAGGAGGATGCAAAGATAGGAACCACGGTGGCCCTAATTAGTGTCAGTGACTTAGACTCTGGGCTTAATGGTAAAGTACTTTGCGCCATTAAACAAGATGTTCCTTTTACTTTATCTCCATCTTTACAAGATAACATGTATGCTGTAGTCACAAAGTCCCAACTGGACAGGGAACATGTTACTCAGTATGAGGTCACCATTATTGCAAAGGACACAAATGAGCCAGTGTTTTCAACAGAAAAGACCATCACTGTTGTCGTGTCAGATGTTAATGATAATAGTCCTGATTTTTCATCAAGCCCGTATACGTTTTATATCAAAGAGAACAACACTCCTGGAGCCGCTGTGTTTTCTTTAAAAGCTTCTGATCAGGATGAAGGTGACAATGCAATCATTGCTTATCATATTGTTAGAGAGGCAAGTGCGGACAGTAAATTATTGTCATTTATAAATATCAACCCAGAAACTGGAGAAGTTATGGCACTCAAAACCTTTGACTTTGAGACATTGAAAAGTTTCCAGTTCCAAGTAGTGGCCACAGATGGTGGAAGTCCTCCACTGAGCAGCAACGTTACAGTGAACGTGTTCATTCTGGATCAGAATGACAACACTCCAGTCATCCTGTATCCAGTCAGCTCCAATGGCTCGGCTGAAGGTGTGGAGGAGATTCCACGCAATATGAAAGCAGGAGACTTGGTGACTAAAGTCAGAGCCTATGACGCTGATATAGGATATAACGGCTGGTTACTGTTTTCACTGCAGCAAGTCACTGACCACAGTCTTTTTTCTTTGGACCGCTATACGGGCCAGATCAGAACACTTCGCTCATTCACAGAGACGGACGAGGCTGAGCATCAACTGCTCATACTGGTCAAAGACAATGGCAACGTTTCACTCTCAGCAACAGCTACTGTGACTGTCAAACTTGTGGAGCCCAAAGAGGCTTTTGCAGCTTCTGATGTCAAACGTGGAGCAGCAAACGTGGACGAGGAGGACGACAATGTGACTTTTTATCTCATCATCACTTTGGGCTCTGTCTCCCTCCTTTTTGTCATCAGCATCATCGTGCTGATTGCCATGCAGTGCTCCTCCAAATCCACAGAGTACACTTCCAAATATCTCCAAGACACTAATTATGATGGGACACTGTGTCACAGCATCCAGTACAGATCAGGAGACAAACGCTACATGTTAGTTGGACCCAGAATGAGTATAGGTTCTAGTATAGTCCCTGGCAGCCACGCCAACACTCTGGTGCTCCCTGACAGGAGATACACTTCTGGGGAGGTAAGACATATTCAAATATGTATTCCAAAGAACACATTTCAAATAATGTCACATATGGAAACTTATGACAACATGTGATGCAAGCCTGTTGAAAAAATATCTTGTCAAAGCAAATACTACTTTTAAGTTTTTAAGACTGCAAGCATTTATTCTAATGAAAAAAAATAAATGCTGCACTGGTTCGCCGCCAATAGGCATTGTTGCAGAATAGCTGGAATTGTTTACAACAGACATACTGATGCTTTTAAATGGCACTGCCCAGCATGTCCAGCATTCTCCTTTTGTCTAAAATTAAATTACCTTATGTTCTAATGTCAGCTTGGTTCACAGGAACCCCAGTCTGGCCTAAATGATTCATTAATAACACACTGAACTAAAGGTTTCCTGAACAAAGTACCAAAAGTGTGACATAGCAAGAAAAAATAACGTGTTATTGTCTAACCATTTTGGATATTAAAATAAAGTGTCACCTGTTCTGTTGCAGTTTAAGAAGAAAAACTTGGATGGAAATATCACATTTTGGTATATTTCATGGTAGCAGGGCACTGTTTCTGAAATCCTAATTGTAGCATTTAAATAAAAATTCTCTAATTTATTTACTTATTATTTGTGGGTAAATGCTTGATTTGCACTTTGCATGAGTAAATAAATGAGTTTTAAGGCTAAGGTTTTCGAAAAAGAACCCGATTTTGACATTTTTACATCCGTGTCTCAAATTTTCAGTGTAATGAAAATGCGTCTCACTGTTTCCTTTGTTTTTCTGTGCATACACATACACAGCAATGG
The DNA here is from genome assembly GCF_027744805.1 of Dunckerocampus dactyliophorus. Taxonomy (NCBI): domain Eukaryota; kingdom Metazoa; phylum Chordata; class Actinopteri; order Syngnathiformes; family Syngnathidae; genus Dunckerocampus; species Dunckerocampus dactyliophorus. The sequence goes on from NC_072829.1 coordinate 27,071,095, forward strand.
GAAATGGATATTGTGCACTCTATTTATTACAAATCATGATTCTGTGAAGTATTTTTTCACAGCTTACCATTTTTGGATTTGGTGGGATGATCAGGACGTGATGAAATGGCAATGTATATTTGACGTAACACAGAGCTTGTGAATGGATCCAACTTCGAACTCCATATCCGACTCAACGCTGTGTTCTTCAAAGCATTGTTAGTTAGCACAAGAGTAACACACTACACTTTCCATTGATTCAAGATTCAAGATTCAAGAGATTCAAGAGAGTTTTATTGTCATGTGCATGGTAAAACAGCAGTTATACCATGCAATGAAAATCTTATTCTGTTCATTCTCCCAAGAAAAGAAAGAAAACACAAGAAAGAATAAGAACATAAGAAACATAAACACATAAACATTGAAACAAGATATAAAAAATAGTTCCCAAAAGTGTACTGATTGGAAAAATTTGATCAGTAGTAAATCGGATCATAACGCATAGTTTCAGATTTTGAATCAGTATCACTTTCATTATTGCCCGATTTTTTATGAAGAAATAACCCAGAAATACTCTGAAGTTCACATTGTGCGTCAATGCAGATGGCAGCTCAGTTGTATATAGTCGTAATGGATTCAATTTTAGTTACATTGTGTGCGGACTACACTGTTTACGCTAACAAGGCTTGGTGCGTTTGGTGCACAATGAGGTGTTACTTCGGAAATCACCGCAGCTGAAACACCGCAGCTGAAACATATGTTCCACAGTTTAATGTTATTTCTTTCATCGTCTTTGGGACACATGCAAATGGGCTGAAATTGACATTAGATTGTATTTTCCACACATGAGACACACAGAAAATATTCAACACTGTTTCCTTGAGCAGACTGCACCCTCGCTGCTACTCCTTCAGGAGAGTCGCCCCTCTATGAGTGCTGTGTTGAATGCTTAATGTCATGATGTGGTGGTGGTGGTTATTTTTTGTGTCCTTGCTTGCATTGAAACTTACAGCTGTGTGTTAAAAGAAGGTGTTTCACTTTGCAAATCACCATTGTCTAGGCAATCAAGTGTCAGCCTATTCATACAAGTTACATTATACAGCCTTGATAACTAATTAGCTGAATATTTCAGCTTTTAAATATGCATAGTCACGTGCAAGTTCATAGTCTATGGCTCCAAACATGTATGGTGTAGGTTTATGTTGCTGGCCAATGGTACTGGATAAATATTATCCAATATTCCTTTTGTGATGTCTGATAATATCGGCCGACCAATATTATCAGACGATATTGGCATAAAAGTAAGATATTGTTCATATTGGTATTGGCTTTGTTGCCGATAATGATATTGGCGCGCAAGTGATGACGTGCTCCGCACAGTAACAAGCTTGGTAGCTCAGTATGTCCACGGTCTGGAATTATTTTCAAGTTTTGAAAAGAGTTTTGATTGTAAATTTGCAATTTGCAATGAAAGTGTCTTTCTTTAATACTTATAATCCAATTTGTTTCTTCATGCTGCGTTCACATTTGACGTGTTGAATCAGCCCAGCTGACAATGTCACTGATCGCATTCATCTAGAGTTTCTACATAGAACATTACTGTTTTTATATGGATGTTTGTGTCACAACAACAAATGTGCAGCTTTCCAGATTGTGTAGTCGCCAGCATCATTTAATTGGATTCTTATTTGTTCATTTATTAAGATAAATCTGTCATATTCAGTGATAGTAAGAGAACATGTTATTTTAGTTGTCTATTGGTCACAATTTTTTAAATTACTATTTTGTTGAGACAAAATGTTAAAAATAAATATGGCACTTTTTCTATAACTCACATTACACAGTTTTTGTTTGTGAAACGCATCCATTGGAATCACGATAAAAGAATGTGTTCATTGATTACATGAGGTGTAACCTGATGTTACTTTGAGGGAAGAGCTGCTGCGTATATATGGTTTTATATCAGTATCGCTCATTAAATACCGGAATGTTACAGGCATTGCCTGGGACAGCTATGTAGTGTGAACTTTATGACTTATGTGACCTTTGGCCTTAGGCATGTTTCCAGAAGAGAAGAAAGGCTGAAGTGTGAGCGCCTCATGCTGGAGAAGGGTGAGAGACGTGCGGGCCTGTTTGTGTGTGCTCATTGCACTGCTGCCACGTTCGAAATAAAGTTTTTTGAAGCAGCAGGAAAAAAGTTTCCTTCTTTGCTGAAATCAGTTCGCCCTTACTATGGTTCGGAGCTGAATAATACTGACAAGGTAACAACATGTTGATAAAAAGCCAATATGGAGCATTTCTGCATTGCTCACAAATACATCAGCTATAATTACATACTTCCACAAACTCAATTTGATGTTTTAAAGTAAAGTATACTATATATACTGTATATATACATTGGTGTGACAAATTATTAAACGTTAATGCTTTAAAACGTTCTTTATTTTTGCCTGCTCGTTCTGTCCATTTAAACACAGGATGTGCGACGAGATATCCTGTAAGGAAGTAAAACAACGCCATGAATAGTTATTATAAAGAGCGCGTTTTCTGTGATTCTGCAGTTTGGCGTTATAGTGGCGCTCAACAAGGGGGCGGTAATACACAAGCCTGTTGTAGCATTTGGTACCTCCCTCTGACAAAAGTCTGCTTGAGTGCGCAGTTGTGTCAGCACGTACGCGTATTGTTGCTTCTGCAAATGCTGTGCACCAAAATCATTGATTTAGAAAGGTTATTTTTTATTCAAACAAAGGACTGTGCTGGATTGTGTTTTTGCAAGGCAGTGGTAGTTGTTGTGATGGACAACTGATGTTCCCTGGCTTCAATATGGAACAAAGGAGACGCATGGGAACGACACGGCGATGCTTGGCACGGTGCGCGGTGGCGGCTGCGCTTTTGTTGAGTGTGGCCTCAGCGCAAATTCGTTATTCCATCTTGGAGGAAGTTAACGAAGGAGCAGTGGTGGGAAACATCGCTAAAGATCTTGGGCTGGATAAAAGCACGTTGAAAGAGAGGAAATACCGGGTTGTGTCGAGCGCTGCTGAGCCTCTTTTCCACGTTAACGTGAACGATGGCCTCCTTTACGTGAGCCGAAAGCTCGACAGAGAGGACGTGTGCGCGCTGAGCAGTGCGTGTCTAATAAATCTGAAAACAGTGCTAGAAAACCCGCTGGAAGTGCATTACGTTGGTGTGGAAATACTGGACGTGAATGACCACTCCCCCATCTTCCCAGAGAAAGAGAAGACGTTGGAGATTTCGGAGTCTGTGTTACCAGGAGCACGTATTCAGCTGAAAGCTGCCCGGGATCCAGACAGAGGAGATTTTTCTGTACAAAAGTACAAACTGAGTCAAAACGATAATTTTCGTTTAGAGATGAAAGATAAAGGAGATGATGGTAAAATACCCATACTGGTTGTACAGAAATCTTTAGACAGGGAGGCAGTGGCGAGTCATGCATTAGTGCTGACCGCACTGGATGGAGGAAAACCTCCCAAAACAGGAGAGATGAATATTCTAATAAATGTTCTAGACATTAATGATAATGCACCTGTTTTTTTGAATGATATTTATTCTGTAATGCTTGATGAAAATGTTCCAATCGGGACAACTGTTATACAAGTAAATGCTACTGATTTAGATGAAGGTCCTAATGGCGATATAGTTTATTCATTTACTGACAGTATGCATCACAAACTTTTAAACATGTTTGATATCATTCCATCAACGGGTGAAATTTTTGTAAAAGGCAACATAGACTATGAGGAGAGAATCAAATATGAGATTGAAATTCAAGCATCAGATAAAGCGATTGCTCCCCTAACGACAGAAAAAAGTGTTGTCATCAAAATAGTTGACGTCAATGACAATGCACCTGAGATTGAAGTGACATCATTTTCTAGTTCCATTCCTGAAGATTCCAGACCTGGAACTACAGTTGCTCTAATCAGTGTGAATGACTTGGACTCTGGTCTCAATGGCAAAGTGATTTGCTCCATAGCTGAGGATGTTCCTTTTGCTTTGTCACCATCATTACAAGATAAAATGTATTCTTTAGTGACCAAATCTCCTCTGGACAGAGAGAAAAGGTCCAAATATGATATATCAGTAGTGGCAAAAGATGCTGGTCAACCTGCACTCTCATCTGAAAAGACAATAAGTGTTTTCATTTCAGATGTGAATGATAATAGTCCAGAGTTTTCATTCAGTCCTTATACTTTCTATGTTACTGAGGGCAACGATGCAGGAGCTTCTGTCTTTTCTGTCAAAGCTTTTGATCGTGATGACAATGAGAATGCTGTGATTTCATATCATATTCTCAGAGATGGAAGAGAAGAAAATAAACTATCTTCATTTCTAAGTATAAATACTGAAACTGGACAAATATCAGCACTGAAAAGTTTTGACTTTGAGACGTTAAAAAGTTTCCAGTTCCAAGTAGTGGCCACAGATGGTGGAAGTCCTCCACTGAGCAGCAACGTGACAGTGAACGTGTTCATTCTGGATCAGAATGACAACCCTCCAGTCATCCTGTATCCAGTCAGTTCCAATGGTTCTGCTGAAGGTGTGGAGGAGATTCCCCGCAACATGAAAGCAGGAGACTTGGTGACTAAAGTCAGAGCCTATGACGCTGATATAGGATATAATGGCTGGTTACTGTTTTCACTGCAGCAAGTCGCTGACCACAGTCTCTTTGCTTTGGACCGCTATACGGGCCAGATCAGAACACTTCGCTCATTCACAGAGACGGACGAGGCTGAGCATCAACTGCTCATACTGGTCAAAGACAATGGCAACGTTTCACTCTCAGCAACAGCTACTGTGACTGTCAAACTTGTGGAGCCCAAAGAGGCTTTTGCAGCTTCTGATGTCAAACGTGCAGCGGCAAACGTGGACGAGGAGGACGACAATGTGACTTTTTATCTCATCATCACTTTGGGCTCGGTCTCGCTCCTTTTTGTCATCAGCATCATCGTGCTGATCGCCATGCAGTGCTCCAAATCTACAGAGTACACTTCCAAATATCTCCAAGACGCTAATTATGATGGGACACTGTGTCACAGCATCCAGTACAGATCAGGAGACAAACGTTACATGTTAGTTGGACCCAGAATGAGCATAGGTTCTACTATAGTCCCAGGCAGCCACGCCAACACTCTGGTGCTCCCTGACAGGAGACACACCTCTTCTGGGGAGGTAAGACAGTTTTTTTAGATAATTGTTGCTTCCCTACACTAGCCACATACTGTTTTAATCTGTTGAACTGTTTTATTCTTGGTTCATTGATACTGACCATGATCGTGAATGCATATAGTTTGGCAGACTTTTTGTCATAATAATACTTTAAAGCAAAAAGGCCTTTTATATATAGCAGTTACAATCCACTGCCCACTCATCTTTTTTCAGTTTCCATTGTACACATTGTGCAGAGTATTTCAGCATATTTTGACAGTGTTTCAATAATAATTTGACTTGATAAATGATTGCAATGTTCCAAAAGCTTCCCGACCACTTCCTTATTTAAATGTACCTAATTTTATGATACACTACTTATGCATTGCACTGCACAATGACACCATATTCCAATAATACTTCATGATAAACTTTTAGCAAGTTAAAGGGGCCGTATACAACTTACTCCAAATTGTATTTCGTTGAAAACAAAAAAATATAAGAACACTACAACTGGCTACAACTGGCTAGCATATGTTACCAATCAGGGTTTGAAAGAACAGATTGTACAAAAAAAATGTTTCTTTTTTCCACGATTACAAATGCACGAACAATGTTGTAAATTTTCCTTCAGCCTGAATGAAATAACTGCCGTTCATTGCTCTCAGTAACCGCTGTCTCGCATGCAAGTACATGTCCATATCGCGTCCAAATACAAAAAAGCAGTCTGAGAGAAGCAACTAACAATTTGGAGTCGTGTGGTTAGGATAGGCTACACATTCAATGATAGCTAACGTTAGTAGCTAAACCTTGTGAAATTGCTATCATTAGCTGACAACAAACATGTCTTGTGTTTGTGCGTGTGTTACATTGGCATAGCTTATGTACTCAAAGCAGGAAGAGGCGGGTTATGATGCTGGAAGTACATTTGAATGTTGGTGCCCTCTTGGCAGCTAGAGGAACTCACATACTTTAATACTTGACCTCTACTATATCGACTAAAGTATAATTAACATAAATGTCACGGTTATCTTTGAAAGGGTGCATGTACTGTATGTGAAAAGTTGATAGGAGATGAAGTCATTCCTGCAGGATGAGCTCACTGGCTTTGCATAACCGCTGTCCATGGTGCTGATAACTTCTGCTGTTATTCCCTTGCACGTGTATTTAAACACACAGGAGAAAAACAAATTTTTGGTCATGTATTTGCCTCACTTAATACACATGTTTACTTCTATTACACATTTTGGTGGCTTTCGACTAATATTTCAACTTCAATTATGCAGTATTGTAGTGTGCTTGTTGATAACGGGGGAAATTGTTTCTATCCTAGCATATTCTTCATAATTTTTGCTCTACACGTATATTGAACTTTCTGTGATTAAGTATAAATGTTGATGTACTTGCAGTAAGCAATGACAACACATGGTGTCGCTGTGATGGGTAAACGTGTAGTGGATTGACTTTCGTGTAGTCTGGTTCCTCCTCTTCATTGCAGCCTCGGTTGTGGGAGCGTACTGGTGGTGTCACATTCGGCAGACTTTATAACGTATTGCTATCAATATTTTAACATCTCTGACACATTTGAACATTTCATTCAGACAGTGCACAATCTCCCGTTGCACTGTAATGCAATAGTTTGTTAACAGCACGCCGCATGTAACGTGGATGTTGTACGTCATGGAACAAAGAGGATGCGACGCAACACGGGTGGCTAGCCGGTGGTTCAGCTGCGTGCTTGCTGTGCTTTTGTGGAGCGTCACCTCGGCTCAGCTGAGATACTCGGTTTCAGAAGAAGTTAAGGAAGGAACTGTTGTTGGAAATATTGCAAAGGATTTGGGATTAGACAGGAGCACGTTGAAAGAGCGCAAATACCGGATTGTGTCGAGCGCCGCAGAGCCTCTTTTCCACCTCGGAGAGAACGACGGCATCCTGTATGTCAGCAGGAAGATTGACCGGGAGGAGGTATGCGAGAGGAGCTCTGCTTGTTTAATTAATCTGAAAACTGTGCTAGAAAACCCTCTGGAGGTGCATTATGTTGCCGTGGAAGTCGTGGACATTAATGATCATTCTCCCATTTTTCCAGAGGACACAAAAAGATTGGAAATTCCTGAGTCTGTGTTACCAGGAATGCGTATTCCACTTAAAGCTGCAAGAGATCCAGACAGTGGCCCTTTCTCTGTTCAGCAGTATAAACTTAGCACTAATGACCATTTCCGTTTGGAAATTAAAGATAAAGGAGATGATGAAAAAATTCCAATACTGACTGTGCAAAAATCTTTGGACAGGGAGGCAGTTGGAATACATTCATTAGTGTTGACTGCATTGGACGGAGGAAAACCTCCCAAAACAGGTGAATTGAACATTTTAATAAATGTGTTAGATGTTAATGATAACGCTCCTGTTTTCTCCAAAGATGTTTATTCTGTGACACTTGATGAAAATGCACCAATAGGTACAACTGTTATTCAAGTAAATGCAAGTGATTTAGATGAAGGTCCAAATGGGGATATAATTTATTTATTTAGCAACAGCGTGAGTCACAGATTATTAAAGCTGTTTGATATTAATCATTCCACCGGCGCAATTACAGTGAAAGGTGTTATCGACTATGAGGAGAAGGACAAATATGAGATTGAAATTCAAGCGTCAGATAAAAGTTTTGTTCCACTAACGACAGAAAAAAGTGTCCTCATTAAAATAGTTGACATCAATGACAATGCACCTGAGATTGAAGTGACGTCATTTTCCAGCTCTATTCCTGAAGATTCTAGACCTGGAACTACAGTTGCTCTAATCAGTGTGAATGACTTGGACTCTGGTCTCAATGGCAAAGTGATTTGCTCCACAAGTGAGGATGTTCCTTTTGTTTTGTCACCATCATCACAAGACAAAATGTATTCTTTAGTGACCAAATCACCTCTGGACAGAGAGAAAAGGTCCAAATATGATATATCAGTAGTGGCAAAAGATGCTGGTCAACCTGCACTCTCATCTGAAAAGACAATAAGTGTTTTAATTTCAGATGTGAATGATAATAGTCCAGAGTTTTCATCCAGTCCTTATACTTTCTATGTTACTGAGGGCAACGATGCAGGAGCTTCTGTCTTTTCTGTCAAAGCTTTTGATCTTGATGACAATGACAATGCTGCAATTTCCTATCATATTCTCAGAGATGGAAGAGAAGAAAATAAACTCTCTTCATTTCTAAATATAAATTCTGAAAATGGACAAATATCAGCTCTAAAAAGTTTTGACTTTGAGACATTGAAAAGTTTCCAGTTCCAAGTAGTGGCCACAGACGGTGGAAGTCCTCCACTGAGCAGCAACGTGACAGTGAACGTGTTCATTCTGGATCAGAACGACAACGCTCCAGTCATCCTGTATCCAGTCAGTTCCAACGGTTCTGCTGAAGGTGTGGAGGAGATTCCCCGCAATATGAAAGCAGGAGACTTGGTGACTAAAGTCAGAGCCTATGACGCTGATATAGGATATAACGGCTGGTTACTGTTTTCACTGCAGCAAGTCACTGACCACAGTCTCTTTGCTTTGGACCGCTATACGGGCCAGATCAGAACACTTCGCTCATTCACAGAGACAGACGAGGCTGAGCATCAACTGCTCATACTGGTCAAAGACAATGGCAACGTTTCACTCTCAGCAACAGCTACTGTGACTGTCAAACTTGTGGAGCCCAAAGAGGCTTTTGCAGCTTCTGATGTCAAACGTGCAGCAGCAAACGTGGACGAGGAGGACGACAATGTGACTTTTTATCTCATCATCACTTTGGGCTCGGTCTCGCTCCTTTTTGTCATCAGCATCATCGTGCTGATCGCCATGCAGTGCTCTAAATCTACAGAGTACACTTCCAAATATCTCCAAGACACTAATTATGATGGGACACTGTGTCACAGCATCCAGTACAGATCAGGAGACAAACGCTACATGCTAGTTGGACCCAGAATGAGTATAGGTTCTACTATAGTCCCAGGCAGCCACGCCAACACTCTGGTGCTTCCTGACAGGAGACACACTTCTTCTGGGGAGGTAAGAAATGACACATAATTCATATTGTTGCATAATTACGTTATGAAATGTATTGACCTGGTCTTTGGTAGGTTTATTTGTTTCATATCTGCTATCTTATTTAACATAAATAAAGCCTTATATAAACAAACAATATTATAAAAGTCTGTAGCTCCAAAGTTTGTCAATGCCAAAACTGGTATTATTATGCACGCCAAGAGTATTGTACCTTTAAAAAAAAAAAAAAAAAAAAAAAAAAATGAAGTCAGCTGGGATAGGCCCCAGCATACCCCTGCATCACGAGTGAAGACAATGAATGGATGGATGGACACCAGGGACAATTGTAACATTTTTGACCTTTTTTTTTTAATTTTGAGCTAACTGTTGGCCCAAAATATGTTTGCAACACAAACAGAAAATGCATGGCTTCATCTCAAAGACAAGGAGTGAAATGTTGACAAAATAGTCCTGGTTTGTCAGTCAAATGAGGGCTATGATAATGACCCAAGTTGTTGAAAGCGTTTTGTTCAAAATGTTAAAAACAAAATTGCTGTGGTTCTACAAATTAAGGATTTAACCCTCCTATTCCCCTCAAATATTACTCACATCTTTTACCGTTGGGGTCTATTTGACCCCATGGACATTTGCCCCCTGAAAATGATTTACAGAAAATTGCTGACCAAGTTTTTGTGTCAGGGACTTTGTTTATTTGTTGAATAGGTAAATAAGCCCTGGATCATGGACTGACTTGTCCTCTAGCACCACCATCAGGCCATTTTTTTTAATTAGAATGAATTTATCTTGAAAAGTTTACTTCCAATTCTCTTGGAATTTACTGACACATATGACCACATGTGTATGAGCACTATTGGTTTGGGTGATGGTATGACTTTTCCTGCAGGGCCACCATCAGGTGAAACTTTCAGTTTTAGTTAGTGTAGCTTTAACATCTTCCATCTGAATCATTTCTAATTTGGGGTGCACCGAATGAGCTATATTGATTCCTGTCACAAGGTCACAAACATATTTATTTGCGTTTTTTGTCTTCTTTTTTTTCCACTCATAGATTTTCCCTTACCTGTCCTTTAACAAATTCTATATGTGTGTGGGGTTTTTTTTTGTTGTTATTTTTACATATATATATTTTTTAAATATTACAACTTAACCCCACGCAGGTTTGTTTCAACTGTCCCTGAGTGCATTGCCGATAAGCTAGCTAGGTTTACAGGTAACATATTAAACATTACCACAAACAATCTGAATGAAAGCTAGCTAACGAGACAAATATTTAAAATGCAGTATGTTTGATGAGTTCAACTACAAATTAAGGAAGCTATGTAATCACAAAAATAAAATAAATTTGCATTCACAAAATTGTTTTTCCCCACACATTTTCTTCTGGGTCTATACATCAGAGCACTGCTACTTAGGATGTGGACTAAACTGAGCATGCGCAGGATGATTCAGGTGATTCCTAACTTTTTCCTGAATGGAACAATTGCAAGTGTGACAACAGTCCCCGGTCTCCGCTACGTTGGAGAAAAATAATGCATTCTACCTTCAATTTGAAAAGAAACAAATGCAATTGAAATGGTATGCAAAAGTTGGCGCAATGAATAAATAGAATCTCTTTTGTTTTTGACCATTAACAGCACGGGTGACGTCATGTTGATGACGGGAGATCAGTATACCACTTTTTTGTGAATGAAGGGACGAGGAAGGAACTCTATACGTTTGGTGATGGTTAGTTTTCAAGCATTTTAAACACATTTTGAACACTATTTAGTAATTATTGCATCTTAAATATAACTTATTTTACTATAGATCTGTTTGAAAATTAGGCATTTCGATTACTGATATAACTACATTCGTGTGCATTGTGAATTCTGTTCGCATGGTGTCACTGCTTGTGACGAAAAAGAAGCTTACTGACTCACGTCAGTGGTTTGCTGCGCTTGCGCGTTTGTGCGCGCATGCCCTTGCACTTCGGTTTGATCGTTCGCTCTCTGGCTCACGCACATCTTCTCTGTTGCTTGGCGGATTCATTCGTTTTCTGCAATTATTCAGACGCATTTTCCAGCAAAGACTCCGATTTTGGACTTTTAACTGATGGAATATGGCTCGACGTGGACGCGCACCATGGTTGCAGCGCTTGGTCGTTGTCATTTTTTGTTTGGATCTCATGTTTAATTTCACCAGAGCGCAGCTCCGGTACTCCATTCCTGAAGAGGTGGCGGATGGTGCGCTTGTTGGGAATATTGCAAAAGATTTGGGACTGGATGTGAGTGGACTGAACTCGCGAGGAATCCGCGTCATTTCCGGGCCGGCCGAACCTCTGTTCATTTTAGCGAACAACGGCATGTTGAGAGTGAACAGGAAAATAGACAGAGAGGAGGTTTGTGAGCGTATCAGTCCGTGTGTTGTCAACATAAAGATAGTGGTGGAGAACCCACTGGAGGTGCATTATGTCGGCATTGAGATTGTGGACGTAAACGACTACCCTCCCACCTTCCCCGACAACGTGACGCGCTTGGAGATCTCTGAATCTGCTTTACCTGGTGCGCGGTTTCCACTGCAGAGCGCACACGACGCAGACAGCGACTTGTATTCTGTTCACTCGTATAAAATCAGTCAAAATGAGCATTTTTGTCTGGAGGTTAAAGACCGAGGGGAAGACGGGAAAATCCCAGTTTTGTATTTGCATAAGGCGCTGGACAAAGAAAGCGATAGAAGTCACAGGCTGCTGCTAACAGCAATTGATGGTGGAAAGCCTGCTAGGTCAGGAACCACAGAAATTTTAATAAATGTTTTAGATGTAAACGATAACATGCCCGTTTTTACCTCAGACTCATATTCTGCAATGCTTAAGGAAAATGCACCAATTGGCACCACTATACTGCAAGTAAATGCTACAGATTTAGACGATGGGTTGAATGGGGAGGTAGTATATTCATTTGGGAATAATGTTAATAATAAATTGCGGAAGGTTTTTGAGGTTGATGCTTTTACAGGAGAAATTATAGTGAAAGGGCAGATAGATTTTGAAACAAAAGACAAGTATGAAGTCGATATTAAAGCCTCTGATAAAGGGCTAGTCCCCCTGGAAACAGAGAAAAGTGTTATCATAACTATAGTGGACTTAAATGATAACACACCTGAGATTGAGGTGACTTCATTTTCAAGCGCAATCACAGAGGACTCCAAACCTGGAACGACCGTAGCGTTGATCAGTGTGACTGATAAGGACTCAGGCGTGAATGGAAAGGTCATGTGTCATGTCAGTGATGACATACCTTTCATGCTCACACCTGCTTTACAAGATAATATGTTCTCTCTTGTTACCAAATCTCACCTGGATAGAGAGCATCTGTCCAAGTATGATGTCACAATTGTAGCAAAGGATGCTGGTGAGCCACCTTTGTCCTCTCACAAAACAATCAGTGTGACTGTAGCAGATGTGAATGATAACAGTCCGCAGTTTTCAAGTAATCCATATACTTTTTATATCAATGAGAACAATGCAGCGGGGGCCTTTTTGTTTTCAGTGAGTGCTCATGATGGTGATGAGGGGGATAATGCTATTGTATCGTTTAACATTGTGAGAAATGGAGATGAACACAAATTAGCGACATCATTTTTGAGCATTAACTCTGAAAATGGACAAATCTCAGCATTAAAAAGTTTTGACTTTGAGACTTTGAAAAGTTTCCAGTTCCAAGTAGTGGCCACAGATGGTGGAAGTCCTCCATTGAGCAGCAACGTGACAGTGAACGTGTTCATTCTGGATCGAAATGACAACGCTCCAGTCATCCTGTATCCAGTCAGTTCCAACGGTTCTGCTGAAGGTGTGGAGGAGATTCCCCGCAACATGAAAGCAGGAGACTTGGTGACTAAAGTCAGAGCCTATGACGCTGATATAGGATATAACGGCTGGTTACTGTTTTCACTGCAGCAAGTCACTGACCAGAGTCTCTTTGCTTTGGACCGCTATACGGGCCAGATCAGAACACTTCGCTCATTCACAGAGACGGACGAGGCTGAGCATCAACTGCTCATATTGGTCAAAGACAATGGCAACGTTTCACTCTCAGCAACAGCTACTGTGACTGTCAAACTTGTGGAGCCCAAAGAGGCTTTTGCAGCTTCTGATGTCAAACGTGCAGCAGCAAACGTGGACGAGGAGGACGACAATGTGACTTTTTATCTCATCATCACTTTGGGCTCCGTCTCACTTCTTTTTGTCATCAGCATCATCGTGCTGATCGCCATGCAGTGCTCCAAATCCACAGAGTACACTTCCAAATATCTCCAAGACACTAATTATGATGGGACACTGTGTCACAGCATCCAGTACAGATCAGGAGACAAACGCTACATGTTAGTTGGACCCAGAATGAGTATAGGTTCTACTATAGTCCCGGGAAGCCACGCCAACACTCTGGTGCTCCCTGACAGGAGACACACCTCTGGGGAGGTAAGAACATTAATGTGATAACAAGAAATACTAACAATTTTAGCTATATTGGGAATATTTTATACATATTTTCTATTGAAATCGCAGCATTCCAAATTTATGTTTATGAGGCCTTCTACACATTTGCATCTCTTCAATCCCATATTTCAAGTAATGTATACTGTCACATGAGTGTTGGGAGTATGTGCACCTGAATGCAAAGTAGTTTACATTCACTGATGTATGTATGAATGGCTGGAACTATGACAGGAAGAGAGGAGGGAGCCTGCAGCTGGTGTGCTGTGACTCACAATTCACCACCAGTCAGGTCAGGTGGTGATTGTCCTCTTGAATGTCATGGATTTTCAGTCAGTATTTGTTCCACATGATGCCACTATTTGGCATACTGTGCATTTATTTGTGGAAAACTACTCTGACATATCAAATGCATGAACACAAAGGCTGGTTTCCCTGTTTTTGACTGTCTAAATGTAGGTCATGTGTGAAGGTCTCCTTCTGGACTGATTCTGTGTCAAATATTGTGTGTTGCCCATAGCAACACACAAGGAGATCCACCTATCCGAGTCCACAGACTAACACACGCTCAGCAGTCTTAGCAACAGAAGAGGAAGATGGCGAGGGAAGGGTAGAGTGAGCAGAAGAGGAGGGGGGAGGGGCGGTGGCTCCATAGGCGACTCACAATATTTAATGAAGATGTTTTTTTTTTGTTGTTGTTTTTTTAGAAAGAACACGATTATAGTCAACAAAATCCCCACCTGAGATCAAACAGCAGATGCCAAATAAACAATGGCAAAGGCAGAGATGCCTGAGCTCTTAGTTAGATCTTTTATGGTATAGAGATAATCGTTTCTAGCTAAGAAGTGGGTCAGCTTTAAAATTCACACAGTGAATGCCAATCATGGGGAAAATGCATGAAATATTGTCTTTCTTTGGTATGGAAGTTGTTCTGATTTTAAATTTGGATCCACCATGCAGCAAATAAGTTCAGAGACGCAGGGGAGCATGTTTGCATAGGTGGGAGGCAGAGGAGGATCAATTTACTCTTATGTTGTTATTCAAGGAAGGCAGCAAACATGTTTTAAAGAAGTAGAAGCTTCTCTGCAGTTCCTTTGCCCAGTTTGTCACACAATGGTGTATGGCTGGACTGTATATGTAGTGTGTGTGCGTGTGCGTGTGTGGGTGAGCGTGTGTGTGGGTGAGTGTGTGAGTGAGGCGTTATGTGTTACGCAGTGCAGCAGCAGTGCTAAGCTGTGCCTGGACAGCAGATGCCCTGTTGAGATTTGTTGATGTGATTAAAAATGAGTGCATCTAGCAAGTGTATGGTATAATGTTGTTGGATCCATCAGTCATTACAGCTACTGTATATACACTCTGGTGTGAGTGGAGAAGTAATGCATTGAATGTGGACGAATTACAGGCTACATCTGCACAATATAATGGGAAACAATATGAGCTGTATCAAAAGTAGGCATACTGCTTAAAATGCTCACTTTTGATTGACTTTTTGATTGTCTACAAACAATGCGTTTTCATTTTTATGGAATTTTGTGGCATGTAAGTTGAAAGAACAATAATTCAAATACTTCAGTAACAAATACAATAATAACTGAGTAATACATTCACCAGTTTGAAATAAAACCCACAACCTATTGTCATAATTGTCACTGCAAAACCAATACTATACTATACAGACTATACTATACTATACTATACAGACATGCTGCTACTATATAGTGAAACAAGGCAAACATTTGAACATTTTTGGAGTGCATCACTGCAGGGTTTGTCTATGTGCACTGAGCTCATGTGGGTGCAAAGATAGATCAATAGATAGATGATGAGCTTTAGTCATCTACATGGCAAGACTACATCTTCATCACACATTAATAAGGAGAAAAACTGTCTGTAATTAACCAGTGCATATTTTAATACATTTTTATCCTTTGCATTTTTGGCTGGGGGTGTGGCTATTTGCTTCAGTGGCTTTGTCTGTCTGCATGCTTGGCTGGCCCGGCAGATCTGTGCAATTGTGTTTGCATGCTAAGTGTCTGCACTGAAATGATTTACAGTGCACTGACGTTTGTCTGTTGTCTTTCATAAGTGGTTGAGAGACTCTTCCTCATTAAAACAGCCTCAGGTGTCATAAGGAGAGACAATCAAAGGCCAAGTCAAGTATCAGTAGTTGGTCTATGGAATTGATGTCGTGCATAAAGAGGGGATAATAACATGTTGGTATAGATTGCCATTCCTTACATCCCCCTACAATAGTTTGTGTCATGCAATAGTCAGATTTTCCACATCTCCTTTTGCAGCTTCCCACTCTGCCTCTCCACTCTCTTCTCTTTCCTCATCCTCCATGTTGGTATCATTCCCCTCCCCCTTCCCAAAGTCAGCTCATGCCCTCCTTTTCGCTCTTTTATCTCAATGTCCTTGGGTATATACTATAACTCCTTTCCATATATGCCACACTGCTATGTATCTTGGGCATGTTCCTTCCCTTTCCACAATTTCTATTCTGTCACAAACTCGAGAGCCGTGTGTGTAGCTCTGCACCATGCCTGTAGGGCTGTGGCTGTGTGATGCTGCATGTGCTGTTGTGTGTCACTGGGGCACATTGCTCCAGCTTTGTTGCAGGATAGTTCCTCTCACATTGGGGTCAGTAGCAACAGTGATGGTAATCTAATTTACACACACAGTAGGGTACAACACAAACATCAACTATCTTTAAGTCTTTGACACATGCACACTCTCACAGACACTCTCACTCACACATTGACAACGCAGCAGCCATTTGCACTGAAATACCCCTTATTGAATAGGGTTTGACAAAAAGAAACAAGGATGCTAGGAATGGACACTTACAGTCCATTCCATTTCCAGTAGGCTACACATTTTTAAACACGTGTCCATCCTCTGTACGTCATCTTAGTGTGTGTTGTATTTAGTCAGTAATTAAGCCACTTAACTTGGTGGTCAAGGAGCTGTGGTCTCTCATTTGTTGACAATTGATTTGTGCTCCTATTGTTATGAAAGATAATTCTTATATTCAGTGCGTTAAAGGATTAAGGCATATAAGTAAAATAAATGTTCCTTAAATGTAAGAAATATGTACTTTTTCTAATTGCATTTTTTAGGTTATGCTTTGATGTATTTGGTGTAATTTTCCCTTATAGCATTGCTGTAACTTAGATTACAATCCTCTTTTAATATGGAACTGCAATAATAAACATACCTCTCTGACCTCTCGACCAGTCAAAACAGCATTATTAGCATTATGAAGGCCGGATATCTGATACAGCGCTTATATAGGGTCTCTGGTGTACCTAATGCTATGACTTGTGGGTGTATGCGTCAAACAATGACTACAATCTACTACAGCAGCTGTTGCTGAGGTGACATTACTTTGCAGTCGGAGTGCCCTTCTTTAAAACATGGTTTGTTAACACATATTAAATGATGTATTCATTATTTGTTGGGATACCGAGCTGCTTTACCCTTATACCACCACAGCTGTGTAGAATAGTGAATAACTTTTGTCCACAGGCATTGCTGCACACTTTGATATGTGGGTTATTACATTAATCCTGTGCTTGTGCACTACTGACTGAGCCTGTTTGCTCCTAGCTCTTTGCAGAACATTCAGGTGATATAACAGCACTCAACCAGGATGTCAGCAGGTGTAGACAGTGTAGACAGAAAATTCAAAATGAACAGAGAGACAGACAGACATACAGATAGATAGAGAGAGATAGATACAGTAGATTGATAAATTACATCATCGCACAAAGGAAGTAAAGCACTACTAAAGTCAGGACATCACCAACTCGTCACAGATAATGCTTTCAGTACCATGGACAGCTCTGAATTGTGTCCCCCCCCCTGTTTTTTAACAAGGCAAAGTGAGAGTCAGTAGGCCAAACCGAGCGAGTGTGGGCTGCAGTCACAGCTCTAGGCCAAGACTCCTTGGCACAGCTCCTTTTGCTCCCGTCATTTGTCCCAGAACACGACAAGGCTGGTTCAGAGCCATGTGTGGCTTCCATGCAAGCTGGCCTCATGCATGCTCGTCAGTAATATGGGTCAAACCTTATTCCTTTATGTAGCAATAAAAGGCCTGTGTTTGTTTTGGCCACTTTAAATACACATTTATGTATGTTTTTATTTATTTGCATCACTTTCTTTGCCTTTCATGTTGAGTATGACATGAGTGCGTCTGACCTTTTCTTTCCTCTACTACTCCACTATAGTTATATAAGCCCGCAGTTTCATTGTGTCGCACTTCATTGACTCATGGCTCTGTGGATGAGTGCTGTAGTTTGGATTTGCCACTCGCATTGTACACACTCATGCACACACAGGCCATTCTCTGGAGCGGCGGAGGACTATACGTAGTATGAAAATAATTACAATTACTTTGATTCTTAATGAAGATTATTAGCGTTATTATTATACTCTGTGTGAATTATTAGATTGTCAAGTGCAATATAAGCTGTCTTTTTTCCTTTTGAATTAACAGAGATGAGAACAGATGGTCTCTACTGCTCTTGTTTGGCATCAGTGTTCGGGCAGCCACAACATCTGCTGCAGTGCTTAGGTCACCACTGAACGCCTGCAGGATTGAACTGACGGAGGGGTCAGCGTAACGCTTCCTGCAAGTCAGCCATAAAGTGGGCTGAAAGAAAGCGCAACCGGCTTTTCACCTTGTTGCAACCCAGATAGGGTGGAAAAACAATAAGAGGCGTGGTGTTTGGATTGTTGATGTCTGAATGTATAAATGAGGAGAAATCTGGAGCCAGCTGTTTGGACAGCGGCTGCAGCCTTAGTAAGAGGATTGTCTTCTTACCACAGTATCCTTGCACTGCTCACTGTGGGGTATCCGGGGTGGGCCTACAACCACAGTGTCCTCACACTCTTGTGATGAGGACCGTATGTTGTACTGTATTTATTACTGCCTGAGCATCAATGGGATCAGCTCTTGGCTGTGAGAAGGATTCAGACTCTGGCTTCTATTTGGCATTTTGAAATGTGCCTTGCATAGCATCTTGGGTAAATGCATAGCATTTCTTCTTACCAATTGTCTCTGACAGTTTTGCTGTTTCAATATTGTCATAAAAGGGTTAGTTCCTGTGTGTAAAAGGTTCAGAAGGCTTGCACTCTGCTAGAGGTTATTTTCAGACACATCTGTTTCAGATGCACGCATTGACATACCCTATAATCAGTAGCGGAGCCAGAAGTTTTGCATTGGGGTGGCCAAGGTGAGGCCATCACTCACATAGGGGTGGCAATAAGTCGATACCTGAAATGTCTAGATGGCCAGTGGGGTGGCCGGAGAGTGGCCAGGCTGGCCATCACGTAGCTCCGCCACTGCCTGTAATTTTGTGAAAAGTTATGCAAAAACTACTTTGTGCAATTATTTTAGGGTGTTTAATAGCAGCTCCGTTCAAGGGAATTATACAGAGAAAAAAATACTGACAATTGAAAAAAGAATACTAATCCCTAAATGTCAATTTGAAATACAATAAAAAAATACTAACAAAAGAGGAGAGAATGTGGCTGCATGTGTCATATTTGAACATTTTTGCCTGCTTCAGTTTAATAAATGCATGTGCCTTTGAATGCACTTTGCAGCAACTATGTGGCAAAATATGGTCACACGGTGTCTTGTCCTTTTGGGTAAATGTTATTCAATTAATTTTTCTTGAAGATGAATAAAGTAGGCTTTTTTTTACGCAATACCGGTGACCTTTTACTATTTCATTATAGAAGACAGTATTTGTAATCACAATGGAAATGTGGCTAGGAATAATTCAGTCACTGCATTCATGGAAATACAATAAATTGATCTGTGTGGTCTATTCTGGCTATACAGGAAGTGCAAATGATGCACCCTAAATAAATGCTACGCCTGGTCATCAGTGTGTGTGTGTGTGTGTGTGCGTGTGTGAACATACAGTAGCTAATGGGTGAGTCATCTCATCCCACATGTGGCTTTTTTTTTTTTTGCAAAGCTGTTTATTTTTAGGCAGACCATCTGTCAAAAATAAATACAATAAAATAAAAGCAGAAACTTGTTGAATTAGGCTTAGGGTTTTTAATGTTCGGGGTTGTATGTTGATGTGATATGCTGTAACTGTTACTTAATTTTGTGTTGAGCGGGCATGTTTACTGCCATCTTATCAAGTGGGTGCAGTTCATGACAAAAACAATGAGATATGGGTGTGGAAGGCGAATGTTAATGCGGGTAGCCTGACTCATATCCCACCCTCTCCTTCTGCTCCCACTCCAACTCCCTCCCATTCCCCTGGCTTTGTTCTCCAGCCTCGTTCGACGTCCTCTTTATCTACACCTCGAACTGGATTATTTTCCTCCCTCCTTGTTTTTCTATCTACACACCCACAGAGCAGAATACCTTTCTATTCGTCTCTTTTCTCCTCATCCTCCTACACGTCGTCATCTCATCTGGCGCGTACTCCGTCGTATGCCCCCTCCTGTCTCATTGTATGGATGCAATCAGATATAGACAAAATAACACTGCCGTTTGTTCTATAGCGCTTTTTATTTTGTATTTTTTTCATGACTTAGTGGTGAGCCTAGTTATTTTTATAATAGAGAATTGTCCAATGAACCCTGCAGTTTGTGTCTCTTAATCCATCATGCTCCCTAATGCTATTTCTGGTCTGAGGCAGCCTCTTGTCTGAACAATGTGTCCTCGTTTTGGGAGAAAGTGTAGCTGTAAATACTGCTTAATGACTGAGTATCTTTCCATTCTCAGACGCACAGGGAGGGAGACAATACTTTAAAAGTATTGCTTGTTTAAAATTTTTTACACCTGAATTATTCAGTAATGACTTGAATATGCAATACAATGCACAACTATGGATACTCCATCAAGAGCTATTACCAGCGCGACCATATGTTATCATTTCTTGTTTTTTTACAAACAAGACATTACTTGCACAAATTAACTAATACACACAATTAAATAAACCAACTGCACAACACTAAAAACTTGCAGGAATTATACTTCTCTCAATGGAATCAAACCATATTACTCGTGTTTATCTTTTATATTATTTACTACAGTATAGGTAAAAATGTTGTGGAAAAACGGTCATCATACAACAAGTGGTGTAAAACTTTTGCACAGTACTGTCTTCCCTCAGGAGTAGTTATATCTCTTGTTAGCTTACCATGTGCTATGTTTGAATTTTTAATCCATTTGAATGTGATATTTGTTCTTTTGTAATGCAACTGTATGTACAGCATAGTTGCAATAAATTATGGTTACTCATGTTCGGCTGACAGATTTGGTCTATTGTCACACAAATGTTCTTCTGTAATTATGCAGCAAGTTGCATGTGTACACAAGAAGTGACCTTTTTTAGTGTATCCTACACATTTTTATGTCAAATTAATAGAAAATAGCATAGACCTGCAGTAAATAAATAATAGTGAGTCAATTGGGAATTGATGAGCTTATCAAGGCCAATTTAAAGCTCACTGGAGCATAGCTCTCTTCTGCAAATCATCGCTTTAAGTTGGTAATTTATGCATTGACTGGCCACATCATTACCTGTATAAGATCCAATACAACACCTGTATCAAGATATCAATTTGCCATTTTGATTTCAAGGGTTTGATATGTGTTAAGCTGCATGTTTAAGATGTGCCCCCTCTGACACAGTACTTACTTTGAGTGCATGCCATACCTTGAAAAACCTGATTAGCCACAATGAACTCATTTTAATATTCTGTCATAATAGATGTTGCACTGACACAGTTAAAGTACCCCTTGCAGTTCAATGTGCAGTAACATGCAACTGTAGTTTTAGTTCTTGAGAGTCCATCTCATCATTAAGTGAATGTGGTTAATGTCTGCCCTGTTTATTCAGATCGGTGTTGATAATTTGGGTTGAATCACAGATAACAGGATCAGGGTCCATGCAAAATTCATCCACAGTAACAACGAGATCATCTTTCCATCACATTCCCCCTAATTAAAATGAGGTGTTGTTTAATGTGAGAGAAAGGATGATGTCACAAATTTTGTGAGGTGGTTTACTGTAGATGGGGTCTTTGAGATAACACCATAATGCAATTGCTCCCTAAGCTCTTGTTTACAGTCGTATCTGAACTGTGTTTTGTCCTTTAACTAAGGATTTAGAGGAGAAAGTCATCGCTCATGGTTACAAATATAGGGCATAGTATACTTGGAAAACTGGCCTGACAATATTTGCTGCTATATATATATATATATATATATATATATATATATATATATATATATGGAACACTAAAGTAACTAAAGCATGAAATATTCTTATTACATACTTTACATGATTCAATGTGCTGACAACAAAATCACACAAAAATTATCAATGGAAATCAAATGTGCTGTTATTATTATTATTATTATTATTATTATTATTATTATTATTGGGGGTGTCTTGCTGTCCACCTGTTGTCTATTCCATTTGCAACCGCATGTGAAATTGATTGTCAGTCTGTGTTGCTTCCCAAGTGGACAGTTTGATTTCACAGAAGTCTGATTGACATTGTGATTGATTAAGTGTTACCTTTATTTTTTGAGCAGTTCATTTGTATACAATGGTACAAAGGATTTGAAATAAAACAATCAATATGCCATTGGAAGTGTAGACTTTCAGCTTTATTTGTTTATTTTTTGTTTGTTTGTTTTTTTTTTGTTACAAAAATATTACTTTTACCATTAAGTCAATACATAGTGTTTTATGTAATGGGAAGAAATTCAGATATTACTATAGTGTTAACTTGTGTTACCTGATGTTTACTGTCATTCAGGTCAGAAAACTATCCTGTCTACCCTGCCGCTGCTGTCCGTATATCCCAGTTTGTCCTGCATGGATTAAATCCTCTGTAAAGAGTGTCAAGTGATAATTCTCCCATGTTGCTCTTCTAATGCGATTAGGTGGATTCATCTTAATGATGCCACGGAGAGTAGCTTAAAGGAGGCAACAGCAAATAGTAAAACACACCACTCGCCCTTGCATGTACAAGTTTTCTGTTACTTTTTGTTTAGCCTCTGAGCTAATTATATCCTCAATTATGTCTATAACTCAGTCCATTCATTTGGGCTATCTGAGTGATACCTGGGTGCATTGTCCTGTAGATACAGTATACCCTCAGCAATTTGCAAATGAAAATCCACTCATAGGAAGTGTGTCCCTTGGAGCTGTTTACATTTTTGATGATAATTGTGTTTGCTAATCTGAGAACTGCGGCAGAGATTGAAAGGCACATCACTACTTTATAAATAGTCATTCTGTGCTGGAAAGTGGAGCAACATGACAAAAAGTATTCCAGCTTGCACTTCCGACATCAGACTCTCTGCAGGCCAGCACTCTCCTCCATTATTCAGACTCCCTCCTTCTATTTATTTTTTAAAGGAAGTGGGCCAAGCCTATGAGCGCATGAAGCTCCTCCATTGCTCTTCACATGCATGCCGCCCTTGTGAAGAAGCCGTTCAGCATGACTAATAAGAAGCAAAAATAGACATTACACAAGATATATAATGTGCGATGGGTTCAATATGTATATATTTTTAAAAACACATGCAAATGCTAAAATATATACATGCTCTATGTTGGAATGCAATGCTGCTGCTGTAGTACAGACTATCTCGCCATCTTTCCCTCTTTCATAAGTGGCAGTGTGGCACCCTCGATGCGGCTGTGCATGTATGGTTTGACAAACATCTCCCTTCGCATCTGAGTTAATTTCCTGCCGACAGTGTGACTGTGATGTAGACATCAAGGCAGTGAATGTGTATCTATGCCACATGATACACTTTTTCTACGTGTGTGCTTGTGCTAATCTAATAAGGCTTTAAAGCTTCTGTCTCCGGCATGTGGAGAGCAGAGAAAACGGGAAAAAGCACCCTCTTGTGGCGAAAAAGTAGAACATAATATGTGTTTGTGTGTCAATACATTCAATTATTTAGCCAGCACTGCTCTCTGAATGTAGCATGGTGTATTGACTGGTGTCGCCATTGACTTTTTTGTGTCAGTATTGATCCAGATATAGCTGCCCCCGTTTCTCCCCACTCATATCGAGTTGATCTCCCCGCACTGAACTGTTTGATTGACAAATCTAGGTTATCCATGATTGACTATAGAGCCAGATTTATTGCTAATCCCACAAAAATGGTTTAGTTCCGGCTGCATATCTCATTCCTCTGTGTGGGGGTGGAGAGAATGAGAGATTGAGAGGGTTGCTTTTACAGAAATGACTACCATGTATGTATAAAAAGACAAATATATAATTTTATCTCATTAACATGATACCCTTTGCCTGTTTTCCCACAAAGAAAGGTCCAGAGGAGGCGCAGGGAAGTAGGGAGCGGCACTGATGGCGGGAGGGAGATTGGGGGTGCTTGCATCGGTGTTGCCATGGTTACAAGAGAGGAGCTTGTGAATCAATGATGGCTGCTCCCAGTGGAAACAGATCTATCAGACGCCGCCTTTGTCGCTAGGTGCAATGTTGAGCCAATCCGGAGAGTCCAGGGAGGTTGCTTGGACCAAGCTAATCAGATATGATACATCTTCTGCTGATATTGCATTCTGTTTTATAGACAGCTTTGATGAATGCATCTTTTGTCCCAAATGACCTGATCATTTAAATTTTGGGAGAAAGGCACTAAATGAAAGCACTGGCACATGCTTCAGATTCACGTTGGTCTCCCTGTGTGTCTCTTTCACCCCCTCACAAGCAAAGATCTGTTTTTAGCACCAGATGAATTTACTGTATGACCGTTGCCTGTTCACTTTGCATTGCTCCAGAATGACGAGGCTAATGAAAGGTAAAAATGATGTATATCTTGGCCAAAATTAAAGTGAAAGTGAATTTTTGAGCTGCAATGACCCAAGAAAATGACAGCTAGGCTGTAACAAAATAGTTGCATAGTTCCATGTCTACAGTGTATTTGTACTATTTCTCAATACATATGCATTTTTTTAAAATGTATAGTTGATTAGAATGCTTCCGATCATGGGTGTCCAAACTGTTTTGACCGAAGGCGGCAACAATTAAAGAATGCACAGCCTCCTTTAATACATATTGTGCATTAAAGATTCTAAAACCAAGCCAATGGAGATAAAACAGTGGCATTTTAGCTTTGTGTTACAGGTGATAAAGCAAATTAGTTTAATATTTAATAAAATATGTCATTAATATTTACTTTATTTTATTGTTAGATTATGCTGAGGCCCAATTAGAAAAATCCGAAAATGGCCCCTGGGCCGCACTTTGGACAACGCTGCTCTACAGTATACTGGTGAAAAAGATAGGGTTTTTAATTGATATCTCTTACACAACACTTTTTTGACTTTCAGAGTCTGTCCAAGGTATTGTTAATTTTGGGCTGTATATTAATAGAAACTGTACATTATCCTTATTTGTATAGAAAAAGTATAGCATGGGTTAACTCTTTAGGGGTCTAAAAGGTCAGGTCAAAACCAGTTGAAACTGAAAGGAGACATTTAAAAAAAGAGGGCAAAAAATACACCTTAATTCCGCTTTGCATGACATTGCTCATGTTGACAGGAACACGTCACGGTCTTCATTAGCCTGCTGCTTTCCCTGCCTGTTGTTTTACAGTAGAGTAACTAATTAAGTGATTTGGGGTCATTGTGCCATCACTTTCCAAATGAGTGAACAATGTGTTTGTGTGTGCCTGTTTCAGGGGCGTGTGTGTATGCACGCGTACATGTGTTTGGGCAGGCTCCATATTGCCATGTCCTGGCTCATGTTCTGCTGAACCCTGCCCTGGCCTACTTACATGCAGCAACCAGTGGAGGAAGTGCAGATTTGGAAATAGATACCACTTTCTTTTCTATTCTCAGAACTTCTTTTAGCATTATGTATAGTATAGTAGTATAGTACTTTATTAATCCCACAGCAGGGAAATTCACTTGTTACAGCAGCAAGCAAGATACACAAGTAAAGAATGCATAGTGACATAGTGACTACAACATGGTTCAGGTGGTGTAGGTGTTGTATGTTATGTTTAGCTTTAGCATTATGTGTAGCTTTTTATGTGCAGAGTGTCTTGCCATCTTGTATACATGCCTATGGGCTGTGCGACATTCACCTATAAATAGTGTGTTAAATATTGTATAATTTCTATGCTGTTCTGTACTCCCACATACACCCACAAGCCCAGCTATTGATTCTCAATCCTCCAAAGGCCATTTCCTTTCCTCACTCGCTTCATGTTTCTACATTCCTTAGCAGTTATTTCACCTCACAATCATTACTGTGGTTTTGTATGTAAAGCATTTACTGTACATCCTCCTCCCTTCTTTTTCTCTGCTTTGTCAGGGATTTTTTGTCTCACTAACGCACTGGCGCATCTAGGCGTGGTTCGAGCAGGCTATGATTTAACATCACTATCCTCAAGCTTTTTGAGCCCCATGACAGCACCTTGTAGGCTAATCATAAGAAAACATTACATTTAAGATAAGTTGTCTGCACTCTGGTCGTGCGTGACATAAGAATGCAGTCACATGAAGCAGGATGTAGTGTGCAGCTTGCAGGAAAGGAGTGGGAGTGGGGGGTGGCCTCCAGAGCCTCGGCCCGGAGAGGGCACTGTGCATGGGCTGCGCAGGGATGATTGAAAAGGTCAGGCAATATTCAGGGCTGTGGGAGGGGGTTGCAAAGCAGAAGCAGGCAATACAGCTGAACTGTCATAGCCAATATGCTGCAGCAGTACAACATTACCAATGCATGAACAGCATGAATACAACTGTTGCCAGACTATGGTGCTCTGTTTTACATGTGTGTGACCGCTTATGCGCTGATGTGGTTTGATTCATTCAGTAAGATTGAAAGCCATTAAAGTGAATTGATGCATATGTGCAAGGGGGTCAAAAACTCGAGTGCATCTTTAAAATACACCTATGGGTTTGTAATATGTGTGTCTGTGTGCACACATGCATCATGTCTGCGCCTGGGATGGCGTTGCTATGGAGACACGGCGAGAGGGGAAAAAGCAGGGAGGGAGGGAGAGACAGAGAGAAGGGAGTGCTCGCCTTGAAGCATGTTCAGATGGCACCCTCCCCCTCTCAGTACACACCATCGTAACACAGTTCCACACAAGCACACACACACACACACACACACACACACACACACACACACATAATGGACAGCTATATGAAGGCGACCGGCTATAGCTCCTCTAAATGTGGTTCTAGTTCTTTAATAATTAAATGAGCACACCAAAAATACACTGCCCCGACACACTTTGAAGCAAACTACTCCTGCTATGCCTCATTCAACGAAATAAACCACAGACAATAAATGCAGATGATGACGCTCACTTGCATTTGACTTATTTACACAACTGGCTCTTAAGGGAGCGTGTCTTGTTATACCTACATTTATTCATGATAAATGATTCAGTAAAGTGATGAGCATTTCCTAAGGAAGAGTGACTTCATCAGTGCACACATAGTATTGTGTTACTTGCTTAAGCTTCTGTAAAATTAGTAAAGCAAAGCAAAATAAGCTGGCTAAGGCGTTGTTTCAGTGTTAGAGCTATCAGAGTTGTCTCACATTAGAAGATGAGGTGCGGCAGCAGCCCTGAGTGTTAAGCGTCTTTTACAAGACAGTGTTTTTTTTTTTTTTTTCTCAAGTCTGAGTAAAAAGCAGAGACTTTGCTGTCAAGGTGGATTCACTATTACACCGGCCGACATTGTTAGAATTCCGCATGAATTCTGAATGTAGTAACAGAAATAGAGTTTTATCATTTCATAGAAAGCTGCAGTGGTTTAGACTAAAATCACCACCAAATAAGGTCAGGGGGTCAGCAGGCCACTGTGCAGCACTGTGATGAGCTATATGCTTTTAAAAGATGAATTCTGCTCTTTAATGTGCTGAGTAAATTCTAATATTAGTGTGGGATGTTGGTTTTATGAGTAAAATAATCCAGGCTTAAATCATGTGCAACAGTGCAGTAATCTACAACTATGAATCATCATCATGTGATGGGAAAGGTGACTTTTTGAGGGCAGGAACACACATAAAATGTTCCCTGAATAAATGTTGAACAAACTTTGGCTTTTCATATGTAAATCATGCTTAATAGTCATTATTATTATTAATGCACAGTGGGGCTGGGAGATGATTGCGGATCAGTGTGTGATGATTATTAATACTTTTCTCAAATCAAATCATGTTTTCCACAGAGGGGCCACACAGGACAGGAGTTTATGAATCCGCAGATTAATCCTGGGATTAGCAAAGCAGGGGACGTTCATACAAATTGATGACAATTTGCAGAGGAATACCAAAATACACCACAACATCCTCTCATGTGTTCATCCATTCATTTTGAGATGAATTACATAGATCTGTTATATATCTCTATCTCTAAGTAAGGTATGCATAATTTACAGACAGTATACAGGATAGTATATTTATGCAGTACGTCCCATTGCTGCTGTTAAAAATAAAATAACGACAGCCCTCAAGGTTCCTGTCCCTGCACTTAACCAATTTGACCACTAAACGTCGCTGTTGATCCATCAGCGTGAGAGCGGCTCTTCCATGAATTGAGGCCCCTCCCGTTTTCAAAAGGCGGGGATGTCTGCTCATTCTTTGTTAAAGGGACACAGAGGAAGGAGGAATAAACACAAGCGCACGATAAAATTTGATTTATTTTAAATGTATGCTTTGCTTATATTTTTTATAAATATGCCTTGCGGATGGAGCTATTTAGGGATCTATTTGGGCCTTCTTTTACTGGAGTGTAATTGGGAAACAGCTTCTGGACAGCTCTCTTATTCCATCTCAGAGGAGTCAAACCCGGGTACTCTCGTTGGAAACATTGCCAAGGATTTAAACATAAATGTACAGGAGCTGGAATCCCGTTTGTTTCAGATTGTTGCCACAACAAAGAAGAAGTTCCTGGAGGTAAATCTAAAGACTGGAGCTCTTTATGTAAATCATAAGATAGACAGAGAAGAGCTATGTGCAGAGGAGCTGAAATGCTCTATCAGCGTGGAGGCTGTGATAAACAATCCTTTAAAGCTGTATCGCATTGATGTAGATATTTTAGATGTTAATGATAATGCGCCGTTATTCACCACAAAAATGCAAAATTTATACATCGCAGAGAGCACATTGCCAGGGGTTAAATTTGCATTGTCCGAAGCCAGTGATGCAGATGTAGGTAAGAACGACATTAGCACATACAAATTGAGCCAAAATGAGCATTTCTCATTAGCAGTGCACAAAGCAGGCAGCAGTGTGTCTGCTGAGCTGGTGCTGAAGAAAGCATTAGACCGAGAGAAGCAGGCTGTCATTACCATGACACTGACTGCTGTAGATGGAGGCATCCCACCAAAATCAGGCAGCTCTCAGCTCGTAGTAAACATTTTAGACATCAACGACAATATACCAACATTTAGTGAATCTCTATATAAGACTACACTGAGAGAAAATGCCCCACTGGGCACCATAGTCATTGCAGTGAATGCTACTGATGCTGATGAGGGCTTAAACAGTGAGACCGTGTACTCATTAAGAAGCACAGATCAAGATCACGTGCTAGATGTCTTTGAAATTGAAGGTCAAACAGGTGTAATTAAGGTAAAAGGTCACATTGATTACGAGGAAAAAAGAGCATATGAGATAAAAGTGGAGGCCACTGATAAGGGAAACCCTCCTATGTCTGCACATTGCAAAGTGCTTGTAGAGGTGTTGGATGTCAATGACAACGCTCCTGAGGTCACGGTGACGTCACTTCATAACGCAGTCCCAGAGGACGCCAGTGTGGGTACAGCGGTCGCACTGGTGTCACTTTTTGACAAAGATGGAGGCGAAAATGGTGATGTATCTGTCCAGATTCAAAATGAAGCTCCATTTAAGCTTGAAACAAACTATAAAAACTATTATTCTCTGTTATTGGATAGGCCACTGGACAGAGAGAGAGCGCCACTTTACAATGTCACCATTGTTGTCAAAGATAAAGGACGTCCACCTTTGTCTAGCACCAGTGTAGTTTATGTTCATGTCTCTGATGTTAATGATAACCCACCTCACTTCTCAGAGCCCCTCATTAATGTTTACGTCAAAGAAAATAGTCCACCTGGATCAGCAATTCAAAGAGTGACTGCAGTTGATGATGACGCTGATCAGAATGGGCAAGTGAGTTACGCCTTTGTACAAAGTAGCACTGACTCCATGCCGCTAACTACAATGATGATAAACATCAACTCAGAGACTGGAGATATAGTCAGTTTGCAGTCTTTTGACTATGAGAAGTTAAAGACGTTCCAGTTTAAAGTTCAGGCCACAGACTCTGGTGTTCCTCCACTCAGCAGCAATGTGACTGTCAACGTTTTTATCCTGGATGAGAATGACAACCGTCCCACCATTCTGGCGCCCTATTCTGAGCACAGCTCTGTTAACAGTGAGAGCATCCCCTATTCTGCTGAGGCAGGATACTTTGTGGCAAAGATCAGGGCTGTAGACGCAGACTCTGGATACAATGCACTGCTCTCCTATCACCTGTCTGAGCCCAAAGGCAGCAACAACCTCTTCAGGATCGGAACCAGCACCGGGGAGATTCGCACCAAGAGGAGAATGAGTGACAATGACCTGAAAAGTCACCCCTTGGTGGTGTTGGTTTGTGATCATGGAGAAGCTTCCCTGTCAGCTACTGTGTCTATTGATGTGGTGGTGCTTGAAAGCACAGCTGACATCCACACTCCGTTCAGACATGTGCCCATAAAGGAGGAGAGCTTCTCTGAGTTACACTTGTATCTGCTCATCGCCATTGTGGCCGTGTCACTCATCTTTCTGCTCAGCCTCATCACTTTAATAGTCGTCAAATGCCACAGACAGACAACCGGTAATTTCGGCAAGTACGGCGCCCCGATGATCACTACCCATCCTGACGGGAGCTGGTCTTACTCCAAAGCTACTCAGCAGTACGACGTGTGTTTCAGCTCAGACACACTCAAGAGTGATGTAGTGGTTTTCCCAGCACCCTTTCCACCTGTAGATGCTGAACTGATCAGTATTAACGGAGGAGACACCTTTACCAGGACTCAGACTTTACCTAACACTGAAAAGGTGAGTCCAATATAAATCCTTACTCATGCTTTCATTCTCATGCCCCTTAGTAATAGTAGAAGAGACACCTTTACCAGGACTCAGACTTTATCTAACACTAAGATAGGCTATACAGGAGATGCTTTGTCTCACCAGTAGTATATTTAACAGATGTTTTGTTGGTATTTGTGTTTGCTCCATCTGACATCGTTTGCCTTCAGTAAAAACAGCTTATAAAACGTATGGTTGTAATGTTATCTCCAAAAAGTAAAAAAAAAATAATAATAATAATAATAAATGTATGTGGTTTAGTGGTTTACTTACAGCATTTTGTACATGAAAGGTATGTACCAAATAGCTACTGAGCTGAAAAGGTGTCATTATATTTATAGTTAAATATACATACATTTTTGCAAGCTCAGATTGCTTTTGCTGTAGTACTCATGTCTCAAGTACTTAAAACACAATACAAAAATGATAATTCTGCTATTGAAATAGTGAGGACAGTGCTGTGTATAATTGTGTGTGTCGCTATCCGTAGTGCTGATCGTGTGTCGTGTCCATGCTATTATAGAGGGTGTTTTTGCATTTAAGGAGAAACAGATTAATAGAATCTCACTGGACACAGTCGATGGCTTTTACGCAGTGTGGTATTTCATACTGATACTGATTTTAATGGGTTGTTTTATTTAGAATAAAATAGTGTCGGTTTCGCCGCTAGAGAGTAAATGATGTACTTCGTTGTAAAAACCCAATTTGTTTTTCCTCGACAGTATTTGGCTTCTGTTTTAGAAATAAATAATACAATATAATCATAATTCTTAATTAATGTTTAAGTGGTAAACATAATGTGCACACACGCATACTGTTGCCTTTGGAGTGTGGCTTTATCAGTGGGGAAACAAACAGACCATAATGTGGAAGCTTCAATGTCTTGGCGTTGAGTGTAGTGATTTAATACATCCACTAGAGGGAGATATAGACCATGACACTGTTAATTCTTTATTCGGGTGGTCGGGACTCCTCCCAGAGAGGAGGACATCGTTCCTATCCCAGTGAAACAAAGAGATTAGACGGAGAGCAAGGAGATCACGACGAGCATTATTTAACTGCATTGTCTGCTGACATATTTGTTTATTATATTTTGGATATCTATTTTCGGAGGACAGTGGGCCCTCCCTTCTTTATGCCTTACGTGGATGTATGGAATGATGCACGCTGCGAGAAGATGGAGCTCTGTGCGGGTGTCTGTGCTCTTCGTGCTGCTGGAGTGTTACTGGGAAGCGGTGTGCGGCCAGCTTTCTTACTCCGTGGCGGAGGAGGTGAATGTGGGGACCGTTGTGGGCAATGTTGCTAAGGATTTGAGCCTAAACGTCCAGGATTTGGAGTCCCGCATATTTCAAATCGTTGCAGGAGGAAAGAGGAAATATTTGGAGGTAAACCTAAAGACTGGTGTCCTCTATGTGAATGAGAGAATAGATCGAGAGGAACTGTGTGGAGACCAAGCCAAATGTTCACTCAGTGTAGAGGCCGTGATTAATAATCCATTAAAACTGTACCGTATTGAAGTGATAATTTTAGATGTAAATGACAATTATCCGTCTTTTTCTAAGCATGCTCAGGTGTTAAATATTAGTGAGACCACAGCAGCAGGCGCTCAATTCCCTCTGCATGCCGCTCATGATGCAGATGTTGGTAAAAATACAGTCAATTCATACAAGCTCAGTCAAAATGAATATTTTTCTCTTGGGGCATACAAAGGAGAAAGTACGACACCAGAATTAGTGCTTCAGAAGCTTTTAGACAGAGAAAAACAGCCCGTTATCACACTCACATTGACTGCTGTCGATGGGGGAACACCAGCTAAATCAGGCACTATGACTATTGTTATCAATGTGCTAGACAGTAACGACAATGCTCCTGTATTCAGTCAACGTTTATACAAAGTTAGAATATATGAGAACATTGAGATTGGCACATCAATAATAACACTAAATGCTACTGATTTAGATGCAGGACAAAATGGACAAGTGTTCTACTCCTTTAGTGAAGGAGGAAGGGGGAAACAAATAAATGTCTTCTCTATTGATGAAAAAACTGGAACAGTAACAAACAAGAACAATCTGAACTTTGAAGAAACAAATGCATATGAGCTGAGAGTACAAGCTAGTGATGGAGGTTCTTCTCCCTTAACCTCTCACACCAAATTATTAATAGACGTTTTAGATGTCAATGACAATGCCCCTGAAATTTCAGTTACATCATTGTTAAACACAGTGAAAGAAGATGCAACAATTGGCACTGCCATTGCAATTGTCTCTGTGTTGGACAAAGATGGTGGCAAAAATGGTCTGGTGCACAGTAAAATTAACAATCATGTGCCTTTTAAACTTGAGTCAAATTATAAGAATTCATATTCATTAGTTGTTGATGGTCCTCTTGACAGAGAGAGTGTATCTATGTATAATATCAGCATCATTGCAACTGATGAAGGAAGTCCACCTCTGTCCAGCACCAGTGTTATTCATGTGCACATATCAGATGTTAATGACAACCCACCTCACTTCTCAGAGCCCCTCATTAATGTTTACATCAAAGAAAATAGTCCACCAGGAGCAGTAATTCATAGAATGACTGCAGTTGATGATGACATTGATCAAAATGGGCAAGTAAGTTACTCCTTTGTACAAAGTAGCACTGACTCCATACCACTAACTACAATGATAAACATCAACTCAGAGAGTGGCGATTTAGTCAGTTTGCAGTCTTTTGACTATGAGAAGTTAAAGACGTTTCAGTTTAAAGTTCAGGCCACAGACTCTGGTGTTCCACCACTCAGCAGCAACGTGACTGTCAACGTTTTTATCCTGGATGAGAATGACAACAGTCCCACCATTCTGGCGCCCTATTCTGAGCACAGCTCCGTTAACAGTGAGAACATCCCCTATTCTGCTGAAGCAGGATACTTTGTGGCAAAGATCAGGGCTGTAGACGCAGACTCTGGATACAATGCACTGCTCTCCTATCACCTGTCTGAGCCCAAAGGCAGCAACAACCTCTTCCGGATCGGAACCAGCACCGGGGAGATTCGCACCAAGAGGAGAATGAGTGACAATGACCTGAAAAGTCACCCCTTGGTGGTGTTGGTTTGTGATCATGGAGAAGCTTCCCTGTCAGCTACTGTGTCTATTGATGTGGTGGTGCTAGAAAGCACAGCTGACATCCACACTTCGTTCAGACATGTGCCCATAAAGGAGGAGACCTTCTCAGATTTACACTTGTACCTGCTCATCGCCATTGTGGCCGTGTCACTCATCTTTCTGCTCAGCCTCATCACTTTAATAGCCGTCAAATGCCACAGACAGACAACCGGCAATTTCGGCAAGTACGGCGCCCCGATGATCACCACCCATCCTGACGGGAGCTGGTCTTACTCCAAAGCAACTCAGCAGTACGACGTGTGTTTCAGCTCAGACACACTCAAGAGTGATGTAGTGGTTTTTCCCGGGCCCTTTCCACCTGTAGATGGTGAACTGATCAGTATTAATGGAGGAGACACCTTTACCAGGACTCAGACTTTACCTAACACTGAGAAGGTGAGTCCAATATAAAGCCTTACTATGGCTTTCATTCTCATATTCCATGCTTCTGTGTTTAACATGAATAGTTTGACAGTAAACAACATATAATTATTTCACTATATGAAGATTTACAAAAATTTCTTCAAGGCAGAATGAGTTAATAATAACGAAAGAGACACCTTTACCAGGCCTCAGACTTTACCTAACACTAAAAAGGTGCTTTGTCTCACCACTAGAATATGTGAAATATGATATAACTACACATGTGGCAGCTACTGCAACAAATGTAGACAATAAGTTGTGTTGGTGTTTGTGTTCCCTCCATCTGTAACATCTCAGTAGTTTCTTGGTTTCCGTCAACACAGCTGATAAAACTCATGGTTGTAATGTTGCCTCAAAAAACAAGTAAAAAACGTGTGTGGGTTACTTACATTATTTTGTACGTGAAAGCTCAAAGAATGCACCAAATTCTGGGACAGAAAAAAGACTCATGCTGTTGTATACATTTGATTTTCAGTTAAATATACATTAATGGTTGCAAACTCAGACTGCTTTTGTTGTAGTGCTCATGTCCCAAGTATAAATACAGAATACAATAATAATAATTCTGCTTATTGAATTGTTGAGGACAGTGCTGCCGATCATTGTGTGTCCCTATCCATAGTTCTGATCATGTATTGTATTCATACTGTTAAAAAGACTGCTTTTGCATTGAAGGAGATTAATAGAAATACATTGGACGCAGTAGAGGCATTTTAACAATGTGATATTTCAGATGCCTGATTTTGTTGTTGCCTGCAACCCTAATGAGGAGAGGCGGAATAGAAAATGGATGAATGGATTTTGTTGTTGTTGTTCTATTAAGAATAAAATGGTGTGGGTTTCGCCATGAGGGAGTACATGGTGTACTTCCTTTGTTGTTAAAACCCCATTTGCACCTATCAGATTTATTTTCCTCAACCGTATTTGACTTCTGTTTAAGAGCTAAATAAAAACAATCTACAATCATAATTCTTATTTAATGCTCAAGTGAGCAACATAATGTGCACACACACATATAGTTACCTTTGAGTTTGACTTTATCAGTGGAAAATGAAATAGACCATATTGGGCAAGCTTTCTGTAGGTCAAAGTCATGTTGGTGTTGAGTCTAGTGATTTAATGCGTCCACTAGAGGGAGATATAGACCATGACACTGCTGAATCTTTATGCGGTTGGTCGGGACTCCTCCCAGAGAGGAGGACATCGTTTCCATCCGAATGAAACAAAGAGATTAGACGACGCGAGAGGAGATCACGACGAGCATTTGTTTACTGTACTGTCTGCTGACATATTTTTTCTTCTATTTTGGATATCTATTTTCGGAGAAGAGCGGGCCCTCCTTTCTTTATGCCTTACGTGGATGTATGGAATGATGGATGCTGCGGGAAGATGGAGCTTCGTGCGGATATTTGTGCTCTCCGTGCTGTTGGAGTGTTGCTGCGAATCAGTGTGGGGCCAGCTCTCTTACTCCGTGGCAGAGGAGGTGAACGTGGGTACCGTTGTGGGCAATGTCGCTAAGGATTTGAGCATACATGTTCAGGATTTGGAGTCTCGCATGTTTCAAATCCTTGTGGGAAGCAAGAGGAAGTATTTCGAGGTAAACCTAAAGACTGGTGTCCTCTACGTTAATGAGAGAATAGATCGGGAAGATCTGTGTGGAGACCAAGCCACATGTTCACTCAGTGTAGAGGCCGTGATTAATAATCCATTAAAACTGTACCGCATTGAAATTTTCATAGTAGATGTTAATGACAATTATCCGTCGTTTCCTATCCACCTTCTCGTGTTAAATATTAGTGAGAACACAGCAGCTGGAGCTAAATTTCCGCTGCATGCAGCTCATGATGCAGACGTTGGTAAAAATACAGTCAATTCATACAAGCTCAGTCCAAATGAGCATTTTTCTCTTGAGCCACATAAAGGAGAAAGTGCGACACCAGAATTAGTGCTTCAGAGGATTTTAGATCGAGAAAAACAGCCCGTCATCACTCTCACATTGACTGCTATTGATGGAGGAACACCAGCTAAATCAGGCACTATGACTATTGTTGTCAATGTGTTAGACAGTAACGACAATGCTCCTGTATTCAGTCAAAGTTTATACAAAGCTACAATATATGAAAATATTCAGATTGGCACGTCAATTATCACAATAAATGCTACTGATTTAGATTCAGGACAAAATGGACAGGTCTTCTATTCTTTTAGTGCAGGGGGGAGAGGCAAACAAACAAATATGTTCTTTATTGATGACAAAACTGGAACAGTAACAACCAAAAAAAGTCTTGACTTTGAAGAAACGAATGCATTTGAGCTGAGAGTACAAGCTAGTGATGGAGGTTCTTCTCCCTTAACCTCTCACACCAAATTATTAATAGAAGTTTTAGATGTCAATGACAATGCCCCTGAAATTTCAGTTACATCATTGTTAAACACAGTGAAAGAAGATGTAACAATTGGCACTGCCATTGCAATTGTCTCTGTGTTGGACAAAGATGGAGGTAAAAATGGTCTGGTGCACAGTAAAATTAACAACCATGTGCCTTTTAAACTTGAGTCAAATTATAAGAATTCTTATTCTTTAGTTGTTGATGGTCCTCTTGACAGAGAGAGTGTATCTATGTATAATATCAGCATCACTGCAACTGATGAAGGAAGTCCACCTCTGTCCAGCACCAGTGTTATTCATGTGCACATATCAGATGTTAATGATAACCCACCTCACTTCTCAGAGCCCCTCATTAATGTTTACATCAAAGAAAATAGTCCACCAGGAGCAGTAATTCATAGAGTGACTGCAGTTGATGATGACATTGATCAAAATGGGAAAGCAAGATACTCCTTCGTACAAAGTAACACTGACTCCATACCACTAACTACAATGATAAACATCAACTCAGAGAGTGGAGATTTAGTCAGTTTGCAGTCTTTTGACTATGAGAAGTTAAAGACGTTCCAGTTTAAAGTTCAGGCCACAGACTCTGGTGTTCCTCCACTCAGCAGCAACGTGACTGTCAACGTTTTTATCCTGGATGAGAATGACAACAGTCCCACCATTCTGGCACCCTATTCTGAACACAGCTCTGTTAACAGTGAGAACATCCCCTATTCTGCTGAAGCAGGATACTTTGTGGCAAAGATCAGGGCTGTAGACGCAGACTCTGGATACAATGCACTGCTCTCCTATCACCTGTCTGACCCCAAAGGCAACAACAACCTCTTCAGGATCGGAACCAGCACCGGAGAGATTCGCACCAAGAGGAGAATGAGTGACAATGACCTGAAAAGTCACCCCTTGGTGGTGTTGGTTTGTGATCATGGAGAAGCTTCCCTGTCAGCTACTGTGTCTATTGATGTGGTGGTGCTTGAAAGCACAGCTGACATCCACACTCCGTTCAGACATGTGCCCATAAAGGAGGAGACCTTCTCTGATTTAAACTTGTACCTGCTCATCGCCATTGTGGCCGTGTCACTCATCTTTCTGCTCAGCCTCATCACTTTAATAGCTGTCAAATGCCACAGACAGACAGACGGCACTTTCGGCAGGTACGGCGCCCCAATGATCACCACCCATCCTGACGGGAGCTGGTCTTACTCCAAAGCTACTCAGCAGTATGATGTGTGTTTCAGCTCAGACACACTCAAGAGTGACGTAGTGGTTTTTCCCGCGCCCTTTCCACCTGTAGATGCTGAACTGATCAGTATTAATGGAGGAGACACCTTTACCAGGACTCAGACTTTACCTAACACCGATAAGGTGAGTCCAATATACACCTTTTGTTCACTACAGCTTTTAATTTTCATGTCCCATGCTTGTGTGTTTCATTGGAATAGTTTGAGTGGAAATAACGTGTCTGCAAAATTTCACTATCTATATAAGATTATATAAGATTATTATTTTATATAAGATTTACAAAATATTTTTTTCAACACAGAATTAGATCGTATCAATGGAGGAGACACCCTAACCAGGGGTCTCATTTATTTAAAAATGTGCGTGGAATTCTGAGTAAAAGTGTCCTTACGCCAGAAAACCAAAATGTGCGTAAACGGACAAAAATATTCAGTAACAAGAAGTGGCGTAGACCTAGCCACACATTTAAGCAAACTGTGGTTGATAGAGTCCACTTAAGAGTAGAAGTGTGCCTAAGCAACTCCTCCTCAAGTCACGCCCTTTCCACGCCTCCACTTCACTCTAGAAGGTCAACGGAAAGTGACTCGCGAATGTAGCGTCCATATTTAAAGAGCCTTGATTGCATTGTTAAGATGGCGGCTGTCAGTCTGAATCGCAGCTGGTATGAAGACGTTGAGGTTGATGAAGCGAACTTTAACGGAAATGGAGGTGGAAATACTGGAAAAGTAGAATATTTGGAGGACACAGTCGTGGCATAACGAATAAAACAAAGACCGAGTGACAGACGTCCGCTGTCATCTGTGTGAATGGAGGAGGGCGGAGCGAAAGAAGTGGTCCAATTTCAAGGCACACCTTTTCCATTTTTAGTGAGCATGTTTCTATATTTTTTCCCCCAAAATGGATGCTGCATTTTAGATTAATATAAGTTTAGCTAAATATGTTACGTCGTAAATTAATTGCTGTAATTCCAGACGGATATTTCAAAAATATGTAACGTTATGATGACATGAACACCATAAAAATATTAGTTCTATTATATTTATTTCACGAGGAACTAATGCTCTGTATTCGTTCAAGGCACAACGAAACAAACCCCTATCATTTGTGGGAAAGGAAATTAATAAGAGTAAATTTACGCACACGGTCCTGACTCTAACCACACAAATCAAGGCCGTGGTCAGACAAATACATGTTGCTATTGATGACATACTTGTCATATGCAACGAAAGACTGTCTTTTTAAAATAAATTGCCCAAAGAAAAGCGAGCAACGGAGCACTGAGTACATAGCTCTGTGTCTTGTAAACTTCAACTCTATATAATTAATTGACAACATCATGTTTGTTATAAAGGGTATTAATCGAAAACATAATATTCTCTATTAATTATAAAATAAAATTGTGAAATATTCAAGTGCTGCGTTGTGTTTTTAATTTATCTTTTACTCCGGATACTACGCTTGTGCTTAATAGTTTTGATGATACTTTAGGACTGCTACCACGACTTTCAATCTATTTGCAGTCACCATATGTAGACGAGCACACACAATATACATTAGCATGACAAATGATATCCGTCAGTGTCATGGAAAATAGCAACACTTTCCACAAATGTCGTTTAAGTCAATGACGACGTGATGTTTTCATGCAATGATGTTTGTAACATTTTACTTCACTTCACCATGCGCTTAATATGTGCGTCGCCCATGTTTTTTTCTATGTCTACAAAAAGTGAGTACGCCAGCTACAAAGGTGCCCTGTTTTGTGCGCAAGCTTTGTAGATGAGACGTCATATTGTTTAGCAACAAACTAATATATTCTTGTAATGTTGCCTTTTAAACAATGGTAAAAACCGAGGTGGTTTAGAAACTGCATTTTTGTGCATAGCCTATACTGAGACGGCAAGAAGACGATACATTTTTGCAATAATAAAATGATTTTTTAATAAAATATACATTGCTGTTTGCAAGCTCAGCCTGCTCACGCTGTCGTATGTATGTTCCAAGTAGTGACTAAAAGCGCAATAAAATAACTCGAAATGTTGATAATGACGCGTTTGTTTGTCTCGCTGTCCATGGTGCTGATCACGTCTTGCTTTTATTTTGCTAAAAAAGTGCATTTTACATTGCAGAAGAAAATAGTACTGTCATAGAAAATCATTGGCCATGCGTTTTACACAATGTGATACTTAAGATACCTAATTTTAATGTTTTGCTATTGAGAATAAAACTGTGTGAATTATACCGCATGGGAGAAAGTAGCTCAGCCTACTTCCTTTGTCAGAAAAA
This sequence comes from Dunckerocampus dactyliophorus, assembly GCF_027744805.1. Lineage (NCBI taxonomy): Eukaryota > Metazoa > Chordata > Actinopteri > Syngnathiformes > Syngnathidae > Dunckerocampus > Dunckerocampus dactyliophorus. The sequence continues at coordinate 27,111,377 of NC_072829.1, forward strand.
AACAAATTTGTACAGAAGCCTATATTTTCCATGTATTTTCCCTCTACAATATTTGGCTTCTATTTTATACATTAATCTGACAAACACTTTTAATTCTTTATTAAAGCTTAAGTGATAAACATAATCGGTACACACACATACTATTACCTCCGCAGTGCGGCTCTATCGGTGGAAGTGCAAATAAATACCATATTGTGCAAACATTATGTACTTTAATGTCGTGTTCTGTCAAGAGTCCACTAGAGGGCAATATAGACCATAACACTGCAAACATGTAATTGGGGTGGTCCGGACGCCTCCCAGAGAGGACGTCGTTCTCATCCGAGTGAAACAAAGAGATTAGACGGTGAGCGAGAAGATCACGACCAGCAATTTCTGACTGCATTGTCTGCTGACATATTTGTTTCTTCAATTCTGGATATCTATTTTCGGACGGTGTTGGATCCTCCTTCCTCTAAGCTTTTTGTGGATGTATGGAATGATGCATGCTGCGGGAAGATGGAGCTCTGTGCTGATGTTTGTGTTCATCGTGCTGCTGGAGTGTTACTGGGAAGCGGTGTGCGGCCAGCTCTCTTACTCCGTGGCGGAGGAGGTGAATGTGGGGACCGTTGTGGGCAACGTTGCTAAGGATTTGGGTCTTAACGTCCAGGATTTGGAGTCCCGCTTGTTTCAGATGGTTGCAGGAAGTAAGAGGAAATATTTGGAGGTAAACTTAAAGACTGGTGTCCTCTATGTGAATGAGAGAATAGATCGAGAGGAACTGTGTGGAGACCAAGCCAAATGTTCACTCAGTGTAGAGGCCGTGATTAATAATCCATTAAAACTGTACCGCGTTGAAATTATAATATTAGATGTAAATGACAATTATCCATTATTCTCTAGCCATGTTCAGGTGTTGAATATTAGTGAGACCACAACAGCAGCAGGAGCTAAATTTCCTCTGAATGCAGCTCACGACGCAGACGTTGGTAAAAATGCTGTAAATTCATACAAGCTCAGTCCAAATGAACATTTTATTCTTGATGCACATAAAGGAGAAGTTGCAACACCAGAATTAGTGCTTCAGAGGCTTTTAGATCGAGAAAAACAGCCCGTCATCACACTCACATTGACTGCTATTGATGGAGGAACACCAGCTAAATCAGGCACTATGACAATTGTTGTCAATGTCCTGGACATTAATGATAATGCTCCTGTATTTAGCCAAAGTCTATACAAAGCTAGAATATATGAGAATATTAACATTGGCACGTCAATAATAACATTAAATGCAACTGATTTAGATGCAGGACAAAACGGGCAAGTGTTCTATTCTTTCACTCGCGGAGGACGAGGGAAACAAATAAATATGTTCTCTATTGATGACAAAACTGGAACAGTAACAAACAAACAAATTATTGACTTTGAAGAAACTAATGCATATGAGCTGAGAGTACAAGCTAGTGATGGAGGCTCTAATCCCTTAACCTCACACACCAAATTATTATTAGAAGTTTTAGATGTCAATGACAATGCCCCTGAAATTTCAGTTACATCATTGTTAAACACAGTGAAAGAAGATGCAACAATTGGCACTGCCATTGCAATTGTCTCTGTGTTGGACAAAGATGGCGGCAAAAATGGTCTGGTGCACAGTAAAATTAACAACAATGTTCCTTTTAGACTTAATTCCAATTACAAGAATTCATATTCATTAGTTGTTGATGGTCCTCTTGACAGAGAGAGTGTATCTATGTATAATATCAGCATCACTGCAACTGATGAAGGAAGTCCACCTCTGTCCAGCACCAGTGTTATTCATGTGCACATATCAGATGTTAATGACAACCCACCTCACTTCTCAGAGCCCCTCATTAATGTTTACATCAAAGAAAATAGTCCACCAGGAGCAGTAATTCATAGAGTGACTGCAGTTGATGATGACATTGATCAAAATGCCCAAGTGAGATACTCCTTTGTACAAAGTAGCACTGACTCCATGCCACTAACTACAATGATAAACATCAACTCAGAGAGTGGAGATTTAGTCAGTTTGCAGTCTTTTGACTATGAGAAGTTAAAGACGGTCCAGTTTAAAGTTCAGGCCACAGACTCTGGTGTTCCTCCACTCAGTAGCAACGTGACTGTCAATGTTTTTATCCTGGATGAAAATGACAACAGTCCCACCATTCTGGCGCCCTATTCTGAACACAGCTCTGTTAACAGTGAGAGCATCCCCTATTCTGCTGAAGCAGGATACTTTGTGGCAAAGATCAGGGCTGTCGATGCAGACTCTGGATACAATGCACTGCTCTCCTATCACCTGTCTGAGCCCAAAGGCAACAACAACCTCTTCCGGATCGGAACCAGCACCGGGGAGATTCGTACCAAGAGGAGAATGAGTGACAATGACCTGAAAAGTCACCCCTTGGTGGTGTTGGTTTGTGATCATGGAGAAGCTTCCCTGTCAGCTACTGTGTCTATTGATGTGGTGGTGCTTGAAAGCACAGCTGACATCCACACTCCGTTCGGACATGTCCCCATAAAGGAGGAGACCTTCTCTGATTTACACTTGTACCTGCTCATCGCCATTGTGGCCGTGTCACTCATCTTTCTGCTCAGCCTCATCACTTTAGTAGCCGTCAGATGCCACAGACAGGCAGACGGCACTTTCGGCAAGTACAGCGCCCCGATGATCACCACCCATCCTGACGGGAGCTGGTCTTACTCCAAAGCGACTCAGCAGTATGACGTGTGTTTCAGCTCAGACACACTCAAGAGTGATGTAGTGGTTTTCCCCGGGCCCTTTCCACCTGTCGATGCTGAACTGATCAGTATTAATGGAGGAGACACCTTTACCAGGACTCAGACTTTACCTAACACTGATAAGGTGAGTCAAATATACATCCTCCTTTTGACTATGGCTTTTATTACCATATCACCGATATATGCTTGTGTTTTTCACTTGAATAGTTTTGAGGGGAAACAGCTTGTCTGCAGTGAGAACTGTGATGTCCCTATATGTATGCAGATTTACAAATACATTTGTTCAATACAGTACTAGTTAGTAATAATAAAGGAGCCACCTATACCAAGAGTCAGGTTTAGCATAGTGAAGGGAAGATAGTCTGTACACTCTATACAGGCTTTTCCTCACCAGTAGAAAATGTCAGTGGTTCTCAAACTTTTTGGGACCACGGTCCATGGACTCCTTACAGCAGAGGAAATTCTACATGAGCCCCCTTGTAATCATCATGTCAATTTAAAAAATACTGTATATCCATATTTTTATGATGGCATAAGAATAATTCACATTTTAAACATTTCAGCCACAATGCTTTACAGAAATGAACTGAAACAAATTCTAGTTTTGAAGGAATAAGTCTTTAAGCTTACAAAAAATGTACAGTAACAAGACTGAAACATTTCAAATAAACCCATTTTGTTTTATAACCAGTTTGAAGCATAGTTAATTAATTCAACTTTAACATAATTATGACAACATTATCATTACTTACTGCCTTTTACTAGAACTGCAGGTGTACAACTGAACATTGCAACAGAGTTAATGAAGTGTTGGTGTTATGGATTCATTTGCAAGCACCTGAAGACACGTGACACATTGGCCTTCCATTATTGTTCTCAATGAAACCAAACTCCATAAAACTGCCATCATATTTCCAACCAGTTTGTCCGCCGCATCCCTTGATGAAGTGGATAAATTGAAATATTATTCGGAGGGAATTAGCCGATTGACCTGGTGCATCACAGTAATGTCAGAGTTTTAAATTCACTAACCCTAATGTCAGGAAGGGTTATTGGCTCAGCGGTTCCTATTCACAGTGATACACTTTTTCACGATACGCCATAACTTCATTTATTGCAAAAAAAGAAAAAATCTGCAGAACCCTAACTTGTGTTTCGCAGATCAGTTTCCCAGACCCCAGTTTGAGAATGTCTGGAGGATTTGATAGATTATATAATTACATGGGCTACATACAGTATGGTGATTAGTTCAACAAATATGAAACAATAAGCTAGGCTGGTCTTTCTGTTTGTTACAACTGTGACCTCTTGGTAGTTCAGTATTTTTAATCATATCAGCCTCTCATACTTATGATTTTAATGTTTCCTCAGATAATGTCAAAGAGCTAGGTGGTTCTCTAACTCTGTGTTGTACAAGTATGTTGCTTACCCAACACTGAGAAGATAAGAAGACTATTTCTGGTTACAAATACAAAGGTGTGGAAGTGAATACATTACTGTTTGCAAGCGGAAACTGCTTGTGCTTTAGTACTCATGTCTCAGGTAGTGATTAAAAACAGAATAAAAGTATCGATAATTCTGCTATTGAAATGTTGGAGACTTTTGAGTCATGACCTCACAGTGGGGGTTATGATTGTGCTTGTCACTATCCTGGTGCTGATCATGTGGTTTCATCAAAGTGTTCGTGCATGGAAGACAAAAGCAGATTCAAATAAAGTCATTACAGACACCATCGGTTCCTTCAACACATGGAGATACTTGACATGTCTGACATTAATGTGTTGTTATATTTAGAGGAAAACGGTGTGGAATGTGGTGTGTGGGAGTAAATGTGCGCTTACTTTGTTCTAAAAACACAGTACATAATGTTTATACAGTATTTGATTTTTGTTTACCTGCAGCATTTGGCTTATATTATGGAAAAAATATTAAAAATATTATCTTAATTGTCACTTCAAGCTTAAGTGACAAAGGCAATGAGCACAATGAACTTACTGTTCCCAGTGGAGTGGGGTCTATCACTGGAAAAGGAAATAAAGACCATATGGTGCCAGCAAGTAGCTTATTACAAAGTAGCCTATTGAGGTGATGGTGTTGTGTAGTTATTTAGTGCGTCCACTAGAGGGAGATATAGACCAGGACACCGTTAAAACTTTATGCGGGTGGTCGGGACTCCTCCCAGAGAGGAGGACGCCGTTCTCATCCGAGTGAAACAAAGAGATTAGACGGTGAGAGAGGAGATCAGGACGAGCATTTTTGGACTGCACTGCCTACTGACATATATTTCTTTTATTTTGGAAATCTATTTTCGGACGGTCGTGGGCCCTCCTTTCTTTATGCCTTACGTGGATGTATGGAATGATGCATGCTGCGGAAAGATGGAGCTCTGCGCGGATGTTTGTGCTCTCAGTGCTGTTGCAGTGTTACTGGGAAGCGGCGTGCGGCCAGCTCTCTTACTCCGTGGCGGAGGAGGTGAATGTGGGGACTGTTGTGGGCAATGTTGCTAAGGATTTGAGCCTAAATGTCCAGGATTTGGAGTCCCGCATGTTTCAGATCGTTGCGGGAGGCAAGAGTAAATATTTGGAGGTAAACCACAAGACTGGCATCCTCTATGTGAATGAGAGAATAGATCGAGAGGAACTGTGTGGGGACCAAGCCAAATGTTCACTCAGTGTAGAGGCTGTGATGAAAAATCCGTTAAAATTGTACCGCATTGAAATTATAATAGTAGACATAAATGACAATTATCCATTATTCATGAGCAAATTACAAGTGTTAAATATCACAGAGAACACAGCAGCTGGAGCTAAATTTCCTCTACATGCAGCTCACGACGCCGATGTTGGTAAAAATACCGTAAATTCTTACAAGCTCAGTCAAAATGAACATTTTATGCTTGAAACACAAAAAGATGGAAGTGCGACGCCAGAATTAGTGCTTCAGAGGCTTTTAGACAGAGAAAAACAGCCAGCGATCACACTCACGTTGACTGCCATTGATGGAGGAACACCAGCTAAATCAGGCACTATGACTATTGTTGTTAATGTACTGGACATCAATGATAATGCTCCTGTATTTAGCCAAAGTCTATACAAAGCTCAAATATATGAGAACATTAAGATTGGCACATCAATAATAACAATAAATGCTACTGATTTAGATGCAGGACAAAATGGACAGGTGTTCTATTCTTTCAGTGAAGTGGATCGGAGCAAACAAAATGATTTGTTTGCAATTGACAAAACAAGTGGAACTGTTACAAATATTAAGAATTTAAATTTTGAGGACAAAAATGCCTTTGAAATAAGAGTACAAGCCAGTGATGGCGCAGCTTTCCCAATGATTTCACATACAAAATTATTAATAGAGATTTTAGATGTCAATGACAATGCCCCTGAAATTTCAGTTACATCATTGTTAAACACAGTGAAAGAAGATGCAGCAGTTGGTACCGCTGTTGCTCTTGTTTCTGTCTTAGACAAAGATGGTGGTAAAAATGGTCTGGTACACAGTAAAATTAACAACTATGTGCCTTTTAATCTTGAGTCAAATTACAAAAATTATTATTCCTTAGTTGTTAATGGTCCTCTTGACAGAGAGAGTGTATCTATGTACAATATCAGCATCACTGCAACTGATGAAGGAAGTCCACCTCTGTCCAGCACCAGTGTTATTCATGTGCACATATCAGATGTTAATGACAACCCACCTCACTTCTCAGAGCCCCTCATTAATGTTTACATCAAAGAAAATAGTCCACCAGGAGCAGTAATTCATAGAATGACTGCAGTTGATGATGACATGGATCAAAATGGGCAAGTGAGATACTCCTTTGCACAAAGTAGCACTGACTCCATGCCACTAACGACAATGATAAACATCAACTCAGAGAGTGGAGATTTAGTCAGTTTGCAGTCTTTTGACTATGAGAAGTTAAAGACGTTCCAGTTTAAAGTTCAGGCCACAGACTCTGGTGTTCCTCCACTCAGCAGCAACGTGACTGTCAACGTTTTTATCCTGGATGAGAATGACAACAGTCCCACCATTCTGGCGCCCTATTCTGAGCACAGCTCCGTTAACAGTGAGAGCATCCCCTATTCTGCTGAGGCAGGATACTTTGTGGCAAAGATCAGGGCTGTAGACGCAGACTCTGGATACAATGCACTGCTCTCCTATCACCTGTCTGAGCCCAAAGGCAACAACAACCTCTTCCGGATCGGAACCAGCACCGGGGAGATTCGCACCAAGAGGAGAATGAGTGACAATGACCTGAAAAGTCACCCCTTGGTGGTGTTGGTTTGTGATCATGGAGAAGCTTCCCTGTCAGCTACTGTGTCTATTGATGTGGTGGTGCTAGAAAGCACAGCTGACATCCACACTCCGTTCAGACATGTGCCCATAAAGGAGGAGACCTTCTCTGATTTACACTTGTACCTGCTCATCGCCATTGTGGCCGTGTCACTCATCTTTCTGCTCAGCCTCATCACTCTAATAGCCGTCAGATGTCACAGACAGACAGACGGCACTTTTGGCAGGTACGGTGCCCCGATGATCACCACCCATCCTGACGGGAGCTGGTCTTACTCCAAAGCTACTCAGCAGTATGACGTGTGTTTCAGCTCAGACACACTCAAGAGTGATGTAGTGGTTTTCCCTGGGCCCTTTCCACCTGTAGATGCTGAACTGATCAGTATTAATGGAGCAGACACCTTTACCAGGACTCAAACTTTACCTAATGCTGAGAAGGTAAGGATAAAATGAATGCACACTGTTTGTATGCTTTTGGTGTATGTTGCAAGTGATGAACTTGTTAAAAGATACAAGTTTTCTGCATTGTTTGCCATTGATCGCATGGGCTATCACTGTCTTTGGTGCTGAAGTAGGTCACAGTATTTAATGACAGCAGCAGTATATTGTGTGCCTTTGATCAAAGCCTGTGTTTGTTGATGATGAATTCCATTCCCATCCACCCATCCATCCATCCATTTTCTATACTGTTTGTCCTGACTGGGGTTGCAGGTGAATTTCATTGCATTTGTGATTAGCATCAAGCACAAAAATATATCGGCCTCCAGAAACTGAGCTCATTTAGTTGTAAATAACAAACTTAGTTTCACATCTTTCTTCATCTTAAAAAACTTCAGTTCCCTCACATTGTTGTAATGTTTTAAGAGGAATTGTTGAATTTAAGGTTTCCTTTGTATGAGAATGGACGTTTTATTTGCATAGGAAACTACATAATATTGGGAAAGAATTATGGATTGGTGTTTAGAATGTGGCAATTAAGAGTTGAAATTGTTTGCTCTGTTTTTCAAGCTACAGTATATAAAGTAATTTTCATGGCACTGCATGCTGTTTCATAAAATCGCCACATGGAGGCAATATAGACCGTGACATCTTTTAGTGGCGTTCGGCGATTCAGAGATACAGGACTCCTCCCAAGGAAAACCGGCTGATTATGTCTATCTGGGCTTTGTGACAAAGAGACGCACGACGAGAAGGAAGAAACATGTACGTCTAGCTGGAGAAAAGACGAACATTTGTATTTTATAAATTTGGTACAAGATTTTTTTTTTTAATGGGATCGTTTGGGTTGGATTAATGACTTGACTGGATGATACAGGATGATGCATTTGACAAGTACAACGACGCATTACCGGATACATTTGGTGGCCTTGCTGCTGAAATGTTTTTGTGAAGCGGTTGGTGGACAGCTTTCCTATTCAATCTCAGAGGAGGTAAAACCAGGCACTTCTGTGGGAAATATTGCCAGGGATCTCAACCTTGACGTCAAGACTTTAGAATCTCGCCTGTTTCAGGCTGTCAGCAATTCTGAGACAAAATATTTTGACATAAATCTAAAAACCGGGGTTCTTTTTGTCCGTGAAAGAATAGACAGGGAGGATCTGTGTGCGAAGGCTCCAAAATGTATCGTGAATGTGGAGGCTGTGATCAACAACCCTTTAAATCTTTATCGTTTGGAGGTAAATGTAATAGATATTAATGACAACGCGCCCGTTTTCTCAGAGGATTTGCAGTTACTTGACATCGCAGAAAGCATTTTACCTGGGCTTAAATTTGGCTTGATTGAGGCAACTGATTTGGATGTTGGAAAGAATGGTGTTAATACATACAAGCTCAGCACAAATGAGTATTTCTCTTTAGACATCCACAAAGGGGGAGACAGCGTGTCTGCGGAGTTGGTGCTGCAGAAAGCTTTAGACCGCGAGCATGACTCCATTATAACGCTCACACTGACTGCTCTAGACGGAGGAAACCCACTCAAGTCAGGAACATCGCAAATTATTATTAATGTATTGGATAGCAACGACAATCCCCCTGTTTTCAGTAAAGCTTTATACAAAGTTAAAATAGCTGAAAACGCACCCAAAGGCTCCACTGTGATCACTCTGAATGCAACAGACGGAGACGACGGGTTGAACAGTGAGATACAATACTCTCTAAGAAAAAAAGGGCAGGATCTTGTTTTAGATTTGTTTGAAATTGATGCTAAAACGGGTGCAATATTTGTAAAAGGAAATATTGATTATGAAGAAAATTCGGCCTTTGAGATTCATGCGCAAGCCAGTGACAAAGGCCAGCCTCCAATGTCGACTCACTGTAAAGTGCTTGTGCAGGTGGAGGACATGAATGACAATGCTCCTGTGATTAGCGTGACGTCACTGCTAAACACAGTCAAGGAGGATGCTGAGGTCGGCACTGCTGTTGCTCTAGTCTCTGTGCTGGATAAGGATGGAGGAAAAAATGGTATTGTAAAAGTTGTCATTACAAATGAAACTCCATTTAAATTAGACACAAATTATAAGAACTATTATTCATTAACAGTAAACGGTCCGCTTGATAGAGAGACAAATACCCAATACAATGTCACTCTTGTAGCAAGTGATGAAGGAAGTCCACCTCTGTCCAGCACCAGTGTAGTTTATGTTCATGTTTCTGATGTTAATGATAACATGCCTCTCTTCTCAGAGCCCCTCATTAATGTTTACATCAAAGAAAATAGTCCACCAGGAGCAATAATTCATAGAATGACTGCAGTTGATGATGACATTGATCAAAATGCGCAAGTGAGATACTCCTTTGTACAAAGTAGCACTGACTCCATGCCACTAACTACAATGATAAACATCAACTCAGAGAGTGGAGATTTAGTCAGTTTGCAGTCTTTTGACTATGAGAAGTTAAAGACGTTCCAGTTTAAAGTTCAGGCCACAGACTCTGGTGTTCCTCCACTCAGCAGCAACGTGACTGTCAACGTTTTTATCTTGGATGAGAATGACAACAGCCCCACCATTCTGGCACCCTATTCTGAGCACAGCTCCGTTAACAGTGAGAACATCCCCTATTCTGCTGAAGCAGGATACTTTGTGGCAAAGATCAGGGCTGTAGACGCAGACTCTGGATACAATGCACTGCTCTCCTATCACCTGTCTGAGCCCAAAGGCAACAACAACCTCTTCAGGATCGGAACCAGCACCGGGGAGATTCGTACCAAGAGGAGAATGAGTGACAATGACCTGAAAAGTCACCCCTTGGTGGTGTTGGTTTGTGATCATGGAGAAGCTTCCCTGTCAGCTACTGTGTCTATTGATGTGGTGGTGCTAGAAAGCACAGCTGACATCCACACTCCGTTCAGACATGTGCCCATAAAGGAGGAGACCTTCTCTGATTTACACTTGTACCTGCTCATCGCCATTGTGGCCGTGTCACTCATCTTTCTGCTCAGCCTCATCACTTTAATAGCCGTCAGATGCCACAGACAGACAGACGGCACTTTCGGCAGGTACGGCGCTCCAATGATCACCACCCATCCTGATGGGAGCTGGTCTTACTCCAAAGCTACTCAGCAGTACGACGTGTGTTTCAGCTCAGACACACTCAAGAGTGATGTAGTGGTTTTCCCCGGGCCCTTTCCGCCTGTAGATGCTGAACTGATCAGTATTAATGGAGCAGACACCTTTACCAGGACTCAGACTTTGCCTAACACCGAGAAGGTGAGTCCAATATGTAGCCTCTGTTTGCAGTTTTCATTCACACGTCATGTACTTCACTCGAATAGTCTGAGGGGAACTTGGCTGCAATGGTGTCACTATTTATATGTTGATTTACAAAATACATTTTTTCAAGACAGAATTTGTTGGTAAAAATGGACGATACACTTTTACTAACACTCAGACTTGACCTTTAGCACTGAGAAGGTTTGCTACACAGGCTGTGCTTTGATAGATGAGTTTAACAATTGTGAAACACAAAGTTATGTTGTTTTTTGTCTTTGTTGTGACCTATTAATAGTTTAGTAGTTAATAGAGATATGCTTCACCAAATGTATTTTGCATATGTATGTTGTTTACCAAACTTAACTTTTGCAAGCTCATGCTGTTTGTGCTGCAGTACTCATGTCATGTCCCACTTAGTGATTAGAAACAGAATAAAATCAGTTAATTCTGCTTTTGAAATGTTGGGAAATTTTGGGTTACGACCTCACAGCGGTGGTTATTATTGACTATGCTGTGTATTTATATGTATCTATGACGCTGATCTTGTGTTGTTTTTTCATTGGAAAAAAGCTCATGTTCTTTCATGGGAAAACAACAGACTTGTAGAAAAGCATCATAGACACAGTCTAAGCGTTTTACACAACGTCATTCAGATGCCTGATTTTAATGTGCTGTCCTATTCACAGCAAAGGATTGTGTGGATTGTGTTGTGTGTAATTACAACTAGTAAATGTTAGACTTTTTTGTCATCATGTTTGCCTTCGATTTAAGGGGAACAAATATAGTCTTAATTTGCAATTAATCCCCAAGTGACAAACATAAAATCTTAGTTTTTCCATGTGGAGTGGTTGTATCAGTGGATTGTCGGGAAAATGCTGTGTGTAGTTAAGTCAAGTGTCCACTAGAGAGCAATATAGACCGTGGCACTGTAAAACCGTTATTCGGTTGGTCGGGACTCCACCCAGAGAGGAGGACGTCGTTCCCCTCCGAGTGAAACAAAGAGATTTGACGGTGAGAGAGGAGATCACGACAAGCCTGTTCGGACTACACTGTCTTCTGACATTTTTGTTTCTTCTTTTTTGAATGTCTCTTTTCGGACGGTATTGGGCCCTCCTGTCTTTTTGCCTTACGTGGATGTATGGAATGATGCATGCTGCGGAAAGATGGAGCTCTGTGTGCATGTTTGTGCTCCTCGTGCTGCTGGAGTGTTACCGGGAAGCGGCGTGCGGCCAGCTCTCTTACTCCGTGGCGGAGGAGGTGAATTTGGGGACCGTTGTGGGCAACGTTGCTAAAGATTTGAGCCTAAATGTCCAGGATTTGGAATCTCGCATGTTTCAGGTCGTTGCGGGAGACGAGAGGAAATATTTGGAGGTAAATGTCAAGACTGGTGTCCTCTATGTGAATGAGAGAATAGATCGAGAAGAACTGTGTGGAGACCAAGCCAAATGTTCACTCAGTATAGAGGCTGTGATTAATAATCCATTAAAACTGTACCACATTGAAATTACAATATTAGATGTAAATGACAATTATCCATTATTCTCCAGCCATGTTCAAGTGTTAAATATCAGTGAGACCACAACATCAGGAGCAAAATTTATCCTACACCCAGCTCATGATAGAGATGTTGGTAAAAATACAGTAAATTCATACAAGCTCAGCCAAAATGAACATTTTTCTCTTGACGCACATAAAGGAGAAACACCAGAATTAGTGCTTCAGAGGCTTTTAGACCGAGAAAAACAGCCCATTATCACACTCACTTTGACTGCTATCGATGGAGGAACACCAGCTAAATCTGGCACGATGACTATTGTTGTCAATGTGCTAGACATCAATGATAATGCTCCTGTATTCAGTGAAAGGTTATACAAAGCTAGAATATATGAAAACATTGAGATTGGCACGTCAATAATAACACTAAATGCTACTGATTTAGATGCAGGACAAAATGGGAAAGTGTTCTATTCTTTTAATGCAGGAGGAAGAGAGAAACAAACAAACATGTTTTCTATTGATGAAAAAACTGGAACAGTAACAAACAAGAAACAACTTGACTTTGAAGAAACAAATGCATTTGAGCTGAGAGTACAAGCTAGTGATGGAGGTTCTTCTCCCTTAACCTCTCACACCAAATTATTAATAGAAGTTTTAGATGTCAATGACAATGCCCCTAAAATTTCAGTTACATCATTGTTAAACACAGTGAAAGAAGATGCAACAATTGGCACTGCCATTGCAATTGTCTCTGTGTTGGACAAAGATGGAGGTAAAAATGGTCTGGTGCACAGTAAAATTAACAACCATGTGCCTTTTAAACTTGAGTCAAATTATAAGAATTCATATACTTTAGTTGTTGATGGTCCTCTTGACAGAGAGAGTGTATCTATGTATAATATCAGCATCACTGCAACTGATGAAGGAAGTCCACCTCTGTCCAGCACCAGTGTTATTCATGTGCACATATCAGATGTTAATGACAACCCACCTCACTTCTCAGAGCCCCTCATTAATGTTTACATCAAAGAAAATAGTCCACCAGGAGCAGTAATTCATAGAATGACTGCAGTTGATGATGACATTGATCAAAATGGGCAAGTAAGTTACTCCTTTGTACAAAGTAGCACTGACTCCATGCCACTAACTACAATGATAAACATCAACTCAGAGAGTGGAGATTTAGTCAGTTTGCAGTCTTTTGACTATGAGAAGTTAAAGACGTTCCAGTTTAAAGTTCAGGCCACAGACTCTGGTGTTCCTCCACTCAGCAGCAACGTGACTGTCAACGTTTTTATCCTGGATGAGAATGACAACAGTCCCACCATTCTGGCTCCCTATTCTGAACACAGCTCCGTTAACAGTGAGAACATCCCCTATTCTGCTGAAGCAGGATACTTTGTGGCAAAGATCAGGGCTGTAGACGCAGACTCTGGATACAATGCACTGCTCTCCTATCACCTGTCTGAGCCCAGAGGCAACAACAACCTCTTCAGGATAGGAACCAGCACCGGAGAGATTCGTACCAAGAGGAGAATGAGTGACAATGACCTGAAAAGTCACCCCTTGGTGGTGTTGGTTTGTGATAATGGAGAAGCTTCCCTGTCAGCTACTGTGTCTATTGATGTGGTGGTGCTTGAAAGCACAGCTGACATCCACACTCCGTTCAGACATGTGCCCATAAAGGAGGAGAGCTTCTCTGATTTACACTTGTACCTGCTCATCGCCATTGTGGCCGTGTCACTCATCTTTCTGCTCAGCCTCATCACTTTAATAGTCGTCAGATGCCACAGACAGACAGACGGCACTTTCGGCAGGTACGGCGCCCCGATGATCACCACCCATCCTGACGGGAGCTGGTCTTACTCCAAAGCTACTCAGCAGTACGACGTGTGTTTCAGCTCTGACACACTCAAGAGTGATGTCGTGGTTTTTCCCGGGCCTTTTCCGCCTGTAGACGCTGAACTGATCAGTATTAATGGAGGAGACACCTTTACCAGGACTCAGACTTTACCTAACACTGAAAAGGTGAGTCCAAATTCTACCTTGTGTTCACTACAGTTTTCATTCACGTCTGTAGATATAGGCTTCACTTTATTAGTTGCGGGGAAATAACGTGTCTGCAATTATGTCACTCTTCACAAAATAAATTTCTTGAAGTCAGTATTCGTTTGTAATAATGGAGCAGGCACTTATATCATGAATCAGATTTTACCTGTAACACTGTGAAGGAAGGCTATGAGACTGTGCTTCGTTTCACGTATATTTGATAAATGATATAATTACATCATGTAGCAATTTCAAACACTATGGTATTTGGTGTGTTAGCTGTGATAGGCTCCAGCATACCCTAGTGAGGATAAGCGGCATAGAAAATTGATGGATGGTATTAGTTGTTTGCCACAACTGCGACCTCTTCGTAAAACAGAGTAAAATCATTAATGATTCTGCTATTGAAATGTGATGGACTTTTGAGTTGTGAACTCGCGGTGGTGGTTCTAGCATACATCGCTATCCTAGGTGTTGACAGTGTGTTGTTTACATATAACTGTAAAGAGTGTTGTTGCAGAGGCCAAATCTCATATTTGTTACGTATTGCAATACATACAAATGTAATTTAATGTTTATAATTTTCTATAGTTATAAATTGATAGGACAGTGTTAATTTATACTTAGTGTAGGCCTACCTGATTTTAATGTGCTGTTGTATTTAGAAGAAAATACTATGCGGATTATATGATCATCATAGCACGTACTGTATGTTGTAAAAAACCGATTTGCAAATGTTTGATTTGTCCCATGTGTTTTAATCCTATTTCAAGAAAAAGATTATTGTCTTAATTTTCAATTAATTCTAAAGTGAAAAGCATAAAACGCGTTTACTGTTACCTTTGTAGAGTGGTTCTATCAGTGGAAAAGTTAATGCGGCACAAGAAAGTGCCTCTAGTTTACGATTGCAGTGTTTCTGTTGAGTGTAGTTATTTAATACGTCCACTAGAGGGCAATATAGACCAGGACACCGTTAAAACGTTATCCGGGTGGTCGGGACTCCTCCCAGAGAGGAGGACGTTGTGTCCCCTCCGAGTGAAACAAAGAGATTAGACGGTGAGCGAGAATATCAAGACGAGCATTTATTTGACTGCATTGTCTGCTGACAGATTTGTTTCCTCTATTTTGGATATCTATTTTCGGACTGTATTGGGCCGTCTTTATGCCTTACGTGGATGTATGGAATGATGCATGCTGCGGGAAGATGGAGCTCTGTGCGGATGTTTTTGCTCTTCGTGCTGTTGGAGTTTTACTGGGAAGTGGTATGCGGCCAGCTCTCTTACTCCGTGGCGGAGGAGGTGAATGTGGGCACCGTTGTAGGGAATGTTGCTAAGGATTTGAGCCTAAATGTCCAGGATTTGGAGTCTCGTACGTTTCAGATCGTTGCAGGAGCCAAAAGGAAATATTTGGAGGTAAACCTAAAGACTGGTGTTCTCTACGTTAATGAGAGAATAGATCGAGAGGAACTGTGTGGAGACCAAGCCAAATGTTCACTCAGTGTAGAGGCTGTGATTAATAACCCGTTAAAACTGTATCGCATTGAAATTATAATTGTAGATGTAAATGACAATTATCCATCATTTTCTAGCCAGTTTCAGATTCTGAACGTTAGTGAGAACACAGCAACGGGAACTAAATTTCCCCTGCATCCAGCTAATGATGCAGACGTTGGTAAAAATACAGTGAATGCATACAAGCTCAGTCAAAATGAACATTTTTCCCTTGAGGCACATAAAGGAGAAAGTGCGACGCCAGAATTACTTCTTCAGAGGCTTTTAGACAGAGAAAGACAGCCCGTTATTAAACTCACATTGACTGCTATTGATGGAGGAACACCAGCTAAATCAGGCACTATGACTATTGTTGTCCATGTGCTAGACAGTAACGACAATGCTCCTGTATTCAGTCAAAGTTTATACAAAACTAGAATATATGAGAATATTAAGATTGGCACTTCAATAATAACATTAAATGCTACTGATTTAGATGCAGGACAACATGGGCAAGTCTTGTATTATTTCAGTGCAGGAGGAAGAGAAAAACAAACAAATATGTTCTCAATTGATGAAAAAACTGGAACCGTAACAAACAA
Organism: Dunckerocampus dactyliophorus; assembly: GCF_027744805.1. NCBI lineage: Eukaryota > Metazoa > Chordata > Actinopteri > Syngnathiformes > Syngnathidae > Dunckerocampus > Dunckerocampus dactyliophorus. The sequence goes on from NC_072829.1 coordinate 27,127,778, forward strand.
GAAAAATATTGATTTTGAAGAAAAAAATGCATTTGAGCTGAGAGTACAAGCCAGAGATGGAGGTTCTCCTCCCTTAACCTCACACACCAAATTATTAATAGAAGTTTTAGATGTCAATGACAATGCCCCTGAAATTTCAGTTACATCATTGTTAAACACAGTGAAAGAAGATGCAACAATTGGCACTGCCATTGCAATTGTCTCTGTGTTGGACAAAGATGGAGGTAAAAATGGTCTGGTGCACAGTAAAATTAACAACCATGTGCCTTTTAAACTTGAGTCAAATTATAAGAATTCATATTCTTTAGTTGTTGATGGTCCTCTTGACAGAGAGAGTGTATCTATGTATAATATCAGCATCACTGCAACTGATGAAGGAAGTCCACCTCTGTCCAGCACCAGTGTTATTCATGTGCACATATCAGATGTTAATGACAACCCACCTCACTTCTCAGAGCCCTTCATTAATGTTTACATCAAAGAAAATAGTCCACCAGGAGCAGTAATTCATAGAGTGACTGCAGTTGATGATGACATTGATCAAAATGGGCAAGTAAGTTACTCCTTTGCACAAAGTAGCACTGACTCCATGCCACTAACTACAATGATAAACATCAACTCAGAGAGTGGAGATTTAGTCAGTTTGCAGTCTTTTGACTATGAGAAGTTAAAGACATTCCAGTTTAAAGTTCAGGCCACAGACTCTGGTGTTCCTCCACTCAGCGGCAACGTGACTGTCAATGTTTTTGTCTTGGATGAGAATGACAACAGTCCCACCATTCTGGCGCCCTATTCTGAGCACAGCTCTGTTAACAGTGAGAACATCCCCTATTCTGCTGAAGCAGGATACTTTGTGGCAAAGATCAGGGCTGTAGACGCAGACTCTGGATACAATGCACTGCTCTCCTATCACCTGTCTGAGCCCAAAGGCAACAACAACCTCTTCCGGATCGGAACCAGCACCGGAGAGATTCGTACCAAGAGACGAATGAGTGACAATGACTTGAAAAGTCACCCCTTGGTGGTATCGGTTTGTGATAATGGAGAAGCCTCCCTGTCAGCTACTATGTCTATTGATGTGGTGGTGCTTGAAAGCACAGCTGACATCCACACTCCGTTCAGACATGTGCCCATAAAGGAGGAGACCTTCTCTGATTTACACTTGTACCTGCTCATCGCCATTGTGGCCGTGTCACTCATCTTTCTGCTCAGCCTCATCACTTTAATAGTCGCCAGGTGCCACAAACATACAGATGGCTCTTTTGGTGGGTACAGCGCCCCGATGATCACTACCCATCCTGACGGGAGCTGGTCTTACTCCAAAGCTACTCAGCAGTACGACGTGTGTTTCAGCTCAGACACACTCAAGAGTGACGTAATGGTTTTCCCCGCACCCTTTCCACCAGTAGACGCTGAACTGATCAGTATTAACGGAGGAGACACCTTTACCAGGACTCAGACTTTACCTAACGCTGAGAAGGTAAGCATACTGTTAATTCAAAGGGTCTTCGGAATTTCTTGGTGTACAATAATAAAAGTATAATATTCTAGTATTTTGTCACATGGATGTTGTTTGAGAGTGGCTCTCTAAGAGACTAATGGATTTAGAGTCTATTGTTGGTATGGGCAGGAGGTGTAGTGTGGAAATCAGAGGTGGCAGGTGGTCATATCGATCTTAATTGTGTTGGTGCTCTAGGTCAGAGGTGATGTGTTGTTTGGATATACTGATTGCTATCTGAAGTATATTATTATTATTATTAACACTTCCTACAACAAAAAGGGTTTGTAATTTTTGAGCATGTCCTGACAACTACCTAGGTCACAACATATGACAGAGTAGTTTACTGCATGGTGTTACTCTGTTGTGAAACAAGGACTTACAGTACGTTGACTGATGCTCATAATATAGACAATGATGTGCTGACAACTAAGCACAATTTGATTTAAAAATGGTTTTCTCAGAAGTCTACAGTCCACAGTGTATTGAGGCGCTATCCGTGGTGCTGAAATACAGTACCTGCAGTCTTTTCGGCGTTTTATTTTTGTAAGTTCTGCGCATAGGTATTATTTTTAAGTCTAATTTATTTTTAATTTGTATGGGTAATGTCAAGTAAATGAATGGAGGCAAGGGTAAAAAAGGGAAAACAATGCAAAAAAGAATTGCAATTCGCGTTTCAATGAGAAACAACGAGCAGATTTGGTGTGTTTTGGAGTGTTGTGGGAAACAAACTGCTGTAATCTAAATTCACTATCTTTTCCTTTGATGTTGCACTTCTCTATAGCCGTCACAAGGTGGCGTTCTAGACCGTGCAAAATATATCGACGTCTGACGTGCAGAAAATCCTTCTAAAACGAGAACGTCATGAGTGGGCTGTGTCGAGCGCCAACAGTCAAGACGAGCCACACGGAAGGAACATCAGCGAGAATGTATACATAAACGGATATATATTTGTATTTTTGTAGTCACTGTGGATTTACCAAAGGCAAAAACGCAATCAATGTTAATTTGTTTGAGTCGCTATGGCTTCTCGGGAACAATGGAATACGATTGGGGATCTGTCTTTCATTCTGCTTTGTCTGTGCGGCTGGACCACGGCTCAGATATCCTACTCCATCTCAGAAGAGGTGGACAAAGGAACAGCGGTAGGGAACCTCGCAAAGGATTTAAACCTCAGTGTGCAGCAACTCCAATCCACGGGTCTGCAGATCACCTCCACGTATAAAAGACGGTATTTTGACATTGATCTACAATCTGGAATATTGGTCGTTAGCGAGAGGGTAGACAGAGAAGAGCTGTGTCCGAATGTGGTCAAATGCTCTTTAAATATAGAAGCCTCATTGAGTAATCCACGCAGGCTCCATCGAATTGAGGTTGTGATTCATGACATAAATGACAACTCACCGGTTTTTCTAGAAGAAATAACAACAATTGATATGTATGAAAATACCTTTCTTGGGGAGAGGCATCCGCTTCCAATAGCTCATGATGCAGACGTGGGTGTTAACTCCGTGAAGAATTATAAATTAAACCCGAATGACTATTTTGTTTTGGATGTACAAAGCAACAGTGATAGTGTCTCTGCTGAGTTAATACTGCAAAAAGCGTTAGATCGAGAAAAGCAGGCTGTAGTCGATCTCATGCTCACTGCCATAGATGGAGGAAAACCACCTAAATCAGGGACTGTACAGTTAAAAATAAATGTCCTTGATGTAAACGATAATTCTCCTTTGTTTAGCAAATCTCTCTACAAGGTCCAAGTTGTTGAAAATGAAGATATTGGCGCCGCGCTGTTAACGCTGTCTGCCACTGATTTAGACGATGGCGTAAATGGGCAACTGGCGTATTCTTTTGCAGAAAGAGGGCGTTTTAACCCCGATGACAAGTTTGCTCTGAATGAAAACACTGGAGAAATCACCGTAAAGGGGGAGATGAATTATGAGGAAACTCAAGCGTACGAGATTCGTGTTCAAGTGCGGGACAAAGGCATTCCTCCTCGCTTGGCGCACAGCAAAGTTTTAGTGGAAGTCATTGATGTGAATGACAACGCACCGGAAATCACTGTGTCTTCACTCATGAGTCCAGTAAAGGAGGACGCTGAGATAGGCTCGGTGGTTGCCATGGTGACGATTACTGATCAAGACGGTGGTAAAAATGGACAAACAACATGTAAAATTTCTGGATCACTGCCATTTGTTTTAAAGTCTAACTATAAAAATTACTACTCGTTGTTGGTACACGGGCCTCTTGACAGAGAGGGCGTTTCACAGTATCTTGTAACACTAATAGCTACTGATGAAGGCAGTCCTCCTCTGTCCACTACAAGCATCATCACCATTCAAATTTCTGATGTTAATGACAACCCACCTCAATTCATGGAGCCTGTAATTAATATTTACCTAAAGGAGAATAGTCCAGTCGGAACCACTATTTACACTTTGACAACTACAGATGCAGATTCAGTCGAAAATGGAAAAGCAGCTTATCACTTGATTGACAGATCTTCTAAAACTACGCAAAGAGCTTCAATGATAAACATAAACTCAGACAGTGGAGATATAGTCAGTTTGCAGTCTTTTGACTATGAGAAGTTAAAGACATTCCAGTTTAAAGTTCAGGCCACAGACTCTGGTGTTCCTCCACTCAGCAGCAACGTGACTGTCAATGTTTTCATCCTGGATGAGAATGACAACAGTCCCACCATTCTGGCGCCCTATTCTGAACACAGCTCCGTTAACAGTGAGAGCATCCCCTATTCTGCTGAAGCGGGATACTTTGTGGCAAAGATCAGGGCTGTAGACGCAGACTCTGGATACAATGCACTGCTCTCCTATCACCTGTCTGAGCCCAAAGGCAACAACAACCTCTTCCGGATCGGAACCAGCACCGGGGAGATTCGCACCAAGAGGAGAATGAGTGACAATGACCTAAAAAGTCACCCCTTGGTGGTGTCGATTTGTGATAACGGAGAAGCTTCCCTGTCAGCTACTGTGTCTATTGATGTGGTGGTGCTTGAAAGCACAGCTGACATCCACACTACGTTCAGACATGTGCCCATAAAGGAGGAGAGCTTCTCTGATTTACACTTGTATCTGCTCATCGCCATTGTGGCCGTGTCACTCATCTTTCTGCTCAGCCTCATCACTTTAATAGCCGTCAGATGCCACAGACAGACCGACGGCACTTTCGGCAAGTACGGCACTCCCATGATCACCACCCATCCTGATGGAAGCTGGTCTTACTCCAAAGCTACTCAGCAGTATGACGTGTGTTTCAGCTCAGACACACTCAAGAGTGATGTAGTAGTTTTCCCCGGGCCCTTTGCACCTGTAGATGCTGAACTGATCAGTATTAATGGAGGAGACACCTTTACCAGGACTCAAACTTTACCCAATACTGAGAAGGTAGGCCAAAAATGTCGTTGTTGTTGGAGAAATTATTTTTCTTACCTGACTGTCAATTATCACCATTTAAAGCAAATTATAAACTATACTCTAACTGCTTAAACCATATTGTTGCTGCTCTCACTCTTCAACTGTGACACAGTTTTGTTCATAAACATGTCTTAAGAGCTGATTAGTTTACCTACCATGGAGAACATATAACATGTTATTTTCACAAATGTTGCAAAGAACATACTTTGAAGACCGTGTCATGATTCACATTTTGTAAAATTCTTACAAATTGTAGGACTTAATATGAGAAAAAAAAAAGTCAAATATGTGCAACAGAAACTCAAAAGTATTGATACTGTACTCCATCGGATAATTTAAAAGTTTAAGTGAAGGTTTTACTATGATTTTTTTTTAAAATTGATGGTAGAGTTTAACTTGGTAAGTTGTTTCAGGTGTGAGTTGTAAGGTAACGTAGTTGTTGACCCAGCTGACTCATAGAAAATGGATGGTTTGCTCATTTTTTTGTTTAATTTGATGGGCTGCAAGTAAATTACTCTCCATGGTGCTAAAGTAAGAAGTTTTTTTTTTTTTTTCAATCTTGTTCACATCGAGGAAGCCTTAAGTATTTATGTTTGAATGTGAAGGGCTAACTTTCAATGTATATTATATTATGCAGTGTTTTCTCGACGAAATCATTTTCTCTCTTTGCTATTTTATATTGAATGCAAAGCATAGTTTAAATGGGAAGTGAAGTAAATGACGTTTACATCTTTATGGGACGTAAGCTTTCACAATGCATATTATGAAAAGATAATGTTTTTAAGACATACAGAAAGTCAACTGCCATACATAACTTTAGATATATACCAAATGATACATATAATAATGTACATGTATTTTTCATATTCGAGGTGATCAAGTTTCCAATAAGACATCATTGGTCAAAAATAAAATTGTCACACGTTTGAATGCTTTAACAGTCACTGACCACAAGATGTCGTACGAGACCACAGCTAGGATGATTATGCACAACCTCGCCTCATTCGGGAAGCCTACATTTTCATTGGCTGCGGTTTAGACCGCCACTCTGATTGTAGTTTAGCGAGAAGAGCTGCTCTGACTGTTGGGAGATACGTGCCAGTGTCTGATATGCAAACGCTGGATAAAAATAAGTAGCCGGGTTGGTGTTTATTTTACAACGATGGGAATGCAGGAGTATCATGTGTGGATTTATTTCGTTGCTGTGCTTTTTCTTTGTGACGGATCTGCATCCCAGTTCTCTTACTCAATTTCCGAGGAAGTGAACAAAGGCACGGTGGTGGGGAACATCGCCAAGGACTTGAATCTTAATTTGCAAGAGCTGCACAAGAGAGACCTGCGTATTGTTTCCAGTGACAGTAAGAAATACATTGATGTGGATCTTCGGACGGGCAACCTCTTTGTTAACGAGAAAATAGACAGGGAGGAGCTTTGTCCGAACGCGGCGCAATGCTATGTGAGAATACAGGCAGTGTTGAGCAACCCCGTGAATGTGCACCGCATTGATGTCGATGTATTAGATGTCAACGACAACGCACCAAAATTTGAGGAAGAGTTATATGCTTTCAAGATATCTGAATCCGTGTCACCGGGAGAACGCTATCTCCTCCCAGCAGCAGAAGATTCTGACACAGGAAGCAACTCGGTAAAGACATACAAGCTCAGTCCAAATGAACATTTTACGCTTGATGTGCAGAGCGGTGGAGACCACGGCGTTTCTGCCGAGCTGGTGCTGCACAAAGCTTTAGATCGAGAGAAACAGCCTGTTCTTGAGCTCACTCTAACTGCTTTAGACGGAGGAAAACCTATTAGATCAGGCATGTTGCACATCAGAGTAGTGGTCGTGGATGCGAATGACAACACACCCGTTTTTAGCAAGTCGCTTTATAAAGTGCGTGTGGGTGAAGATGTCGGGCGAGGTTGGGTAATTATTAAATTAAATGCAACAGATATAGACGAGGGCATGAACAGTAAGATCCTATATTCTTTAATTAAACGAGGCAACAATGATCCATCAAATGTTTTTATTTTAAATGCAGAAACAGGAGAAATCACCGTGAAAGGTACATTAGATTATGAAGAAACTCCTGCTTATGAGGTCAGGGTTCAAGCAATGGATCAGGGCACTGTTCCTCGAAGTGCTCATGCCAAACTGCTCATTGAGATAATTGATGTTAATGACAACGCCCCCGAAATAACGGTGACGTCACTGGTAACGCCAGTAAAAGAAAACGCAGAACTAGGCACAATAGTTGCTTTGGTTACAGTGAGTGATAAGGATGGAGGGAACAATGGTGTAACCAACAGTAAGGTTGTGGGATCGGTCCCCTTTAAACTTAAATCTAACTATAAAAATGATTATTCTTTAGTAGTTGATGGAGCACTAGACAGAGAAAACACCTCTCTTTATAATGTCTCCATTATAGCCACAGATGAAGGAAGTCCTCCTCTGTCCACTTGCAGGATCATTACTGTTCATGTTTCTGATGTGAATGATAATGCACCTCATTTTAAGGAGCCTGTTATTAATGTGTATGTCAAAGAAAATAGTCCAACAGGATCTTCTCTTTGTTCCATAAATGCACTTGATCCTGATTTGGATGCTAATGCAAAAGTGTCCTACACATTGTTAGATAATTATCCTGGAAATATTCCAATAACGTCACTTCTAAACATCAACTCAGAGAGTGGAGATATAGTCAGTTTGCAGTCTTTTGACTTTGAGAAGTTAAAGACGTTCCAGTTTAAAGTTCAAGCCACAGATTCTGGGGTTCCTCCACTCAGTGGCAATGTGACTGTCAACGTTTTTATCTTGGACGAAAATGACAACAGTCCCACCATTCTGGCACCCTATTCTGAGCACAGCTCCGTTAACAGTGAGAACATCCCCTATTCTGCTGAAGCAGGATACTTTGTGGCAAAGATCAGGGCTGTAGACGCAGACTCTGGATACAATGCACTGCTCTCCTATTACCTGTCTGAGCCCAAAGGCAACAACAACCTCTTCAGGATAGGAACCAGCACCGGGGAGATTCGCACCAAGAGGAGAATGAGTGACAATGACCTGAAAAGTCACCCCTTGGTGGTGTTGGTTTGTGATCATGGAGAAGCTTCCCTGTCAGCTACTGTGTCTATTGATGTGGTGGTGCTTGAAAGCACAGCTGACATCCACACTCCGTTCAGACATGTGCCCATAAAGGAGGAGACCTTCTCTGATTTACACTTGTACCTGCTCATCGCCATTGTGGCCGTGTCACTCATCTTCCTACTCAGCCTCATCGCTCTAATAGCTGTCAGATGCCACAGACAGACAGACGGCACTTTCGGCAGGTACGGCGCCCCAATGATCACCACCCATCCTGACGGGAGCTGGTCTTACTCCAAAGCTACTCAGCAGTACGACGTGTGTTTCAGCTCAGACACACTCAAGAGTGATGTAGTGGTTTTCCCAGCACCCTTTCCGCCTGTAGATGCTGAACTGATCAGTATTAATGGAGGAGACACCTTTACCAGGACTCAGACTTTACCTAACACTGAGAAGGTAGGCTGAAACTGTGTTATTCTTGATGTGACTGCTTAGTCCCAGTATGAGAAGAAACTTGTAAATAATGACAATTTGAACCATATTGTTGCTGCTTTCAAACTCTTTCACCATTTCTATCATGATTTTGGTCATCTTAAACATGTATATGAGCTGTGTAGTTCACATATAGACATGACCTATTAAATCCACTGACAGTGTAACATTGGATGGGAGAACCCCGGTTTTTTATGACAGTATATTGTTTGGACTTTAAACTTGATTGCTTTACGGCTATAAAGTATGAAGCTGTTGGTTTAGATAATTGGAGTATTTGGGTGTTTGATTTCTGAAATATTGGCTGTAGTCTTGGTTGTCTGTAGTGCTATCGTTGCTTGATATATTATTGAGACTATTTTACTTGTTGGAAAAAAAAACCTATGAAAAAGACACTGTCCGTGGTGCTGACCTTCTGTTTGCGCTACAGTATTTTGTGGGGTCCTCGTGTGTTAGGCCATGTATGACAATGGTTATTACTAGTTGTAGCAATAGTGCAATTAAAGATAGCAGTAGTTTTTCTTATGTTATTGTTTGTTATTTTTTGTTGCAATGCCATCAACTATAATGCTGTGTTTCATCTGCAATAACTACGTTTTACGTCTAAAGAGCAATAACTCTTTGCTTAAACTTCCAACGCGATTTTTTTCCGTGGGGCCCAGAATTCCTATATGCACCACTACATACAATGCTTACAAATAATACTTCATTTAGAAATAAATCACCAAACATGTTGTTACTGCACTACACTAAAAACATAAATATTCATGTTTGGACATAAAAACATTCTCACGATATAGAGAAACAGGGCAATTAAAGTAAAACATTTAATATACACTACTTTCATACAACGCAATACTATTGTGTAGTAAATTCACATTTGGTTTGCATTTTATAAAAACATTTGCATCAGTTTCTTGTAGAATGTAGGATTTTGCTTGTTTTTTTTTAGCTGTCAGACCTAACTGTGTTTTTGAACATGTTTATTCAGTTGGTCTGTACCTTTGTAACTGTAAAGATTGACTTACCTTCAAATCACCACACGAGGTCGCAGTAGACCGTAAGATAGCATGAGCGTGTTCAATTATTCAACGTCCTCCCTGCATGGTAACAAAAAAGAAATCGTCATCAGTCAGTAGTTCATACGCACGAAGACGCACTCAAGCCTCAACAGTGGTACTGCACTTGGATGAATTATATCTACGGTGGATAAGTGATATGGGGGATTTGGTTCATTTTGCTGAACCAACGATGAGAACGCGTCAACAAAAAAGACACCATGTCTGGATTCACTTCGCTGTGCTTCTTTGTATTTACGACTCGTCCGCTTCGCAATTGTCCTACTCCATTAACGAGGAGGTCAACAAAGGCTTTGTGGTGGGGAACATCGCCAAGGATTTAAACCTTAACGTGCAGGACCTGGACACCAGAGATCTACGAGTGGTTTCGAGCTACAGTAAAGAGTATTTTAATGTGAATCTGCAGACGGGGAACCTATTTGTAAAGGAAAGAATAGACAGGGAGGAGCTTTGTCCTAACCTGGCGAAATGCTCGTTGAGGATACAAGCTGTGTTAAACAATCCGATGACAGCACACCGCATTGAGGTCAGTGTTTTGGATATAAACGACAATTCGCCTGCTTTCACTGAAAATGCCTACTCTTTGGATATTTTTGAATCAGCCATACAGGGAGAGCGCTACCTTCTCCCCGTGGCTGTGGACGCAGACATTGGCAGTAACTCCGTGAGAAGCTACAAGCTGAGCAATAATGAACACTTTACACTAGACGTGCAGAGCGGAGGAGACCACGGCGTGTCTGCAGAGTTGGTGCTGCATAAACCTTTAGATCGAGAGAAGCAGTCGCTCATTACACTCACGCTGACCGCTGTAGACGGCGGTAAACCTCCTAAATCTGGCTCTTTGCAAATACGCGTTAATGTGCTTGATGTCAATGACAATGTGCCCACTTTTAGCAAGTCGCTTTATAAAGTGCGTGTGAGTGAAGATGCCGCACAAGGCTCAGTTGTGATAAAATTAAATGCAACAGATTTAGACGACGGCATGAACAGTAAGATCCTGTATTCGTTAATTAAACGAGGTAACAATGATCCATCAAATGTTTTTAATTTAAATGCAGAAACAGGAGAAATCACCGTGAAAGGTACATTAGATTATGAAGAAACTCCTGCTTATGAAGTCAGGGTTCAAGCAATGGATCAGGGCACAGTTCCTCGTAGTGCTCATGCTAAACTGCTGATAGAGATAATTGATGTTAATGACAACGCCCCCGAAATAACGGTGACGTCACTTATGACGCCAGTAAAAGAAAACGCAGAATTGGGCACAATAGTTGCTTTGGTTACAGTGAGTGATAACGACGGGGGGAACAACGGTGTAACAAACTGTAAGGTAGTTGGATCTGTTCCGTTTAAACTGAAATCTAATTATAAAAATGATTATTCTTTAGTAGTTGATGGAGCACTAGACAGAGAAAACACTTCTCTTTATAATGTCCCCATTATATCCACAGATGAAGGAAGTCCTCCTCTGTCCACTAGCAGGATCATTACTGTTCATGTTTCTGATGTGAATGATAATGCACCTCATTTTAAGGAGCCTGTTATTAATGTGTATGTCAAAGAAAATAGTCCAACAGGATCTTCTCTTTGTTCCATAAATGCCCTTGACCCTGATTTGGATGCTAATGCAAAAGTGTCCTACACATTGTTAGATATTTATCCTGGAAATATTCCAATAACATCACTTCTAAACATCAACTCAGAGAGTGGCGATATAGTCAGTTCGCAGTCTTTTGACTTTGAGAAGTTAAAGACGTTCCAGTTTAAAGTTCAGGCCACAGACTCTGGTGTTCCTCCACTCAGCGGCAACGTGACTGTCAATGTTTTTGTCTTGGATGAGAATGACAACAGTCCCACCATTCTGCCGCCCTATTCTGAGCACAGCTCCGTTAACAGTGAGAACATCCCCTATTCTGCTGAAGCAGGATACTTTGTGGCAAAGATCAGGGCTGTAGACGCAGACTCTGGATACAATGCACTGCTCTCCTATCACCTGTCTGAGCCCAAAGGCAACAACAACCTCTTCCGGATCGGAACCAGCACCGGGGAGATTCGCACCAAGAGGAGAATGAGTGACAATGACCTGAAAAGTCACCCCTTGGTGGTGTTGGTTTGTGATCATGGAGAAGCTTCCCTGTCAGCTACTGTGTCTATTGATGTGGTGGTGCTTGAAAGCACAGCTGACATCCACACTCCGTTCAGACATGTGCCCATAAAGGAGGAGACCTTCTCTGATTTACACTTGTACCTGCTCATCGCCATTGTGGCCGTGTCACTCATCTTTCTGCTCAGCCTCATCACTTTAATAGCCGTCAGATGCCACAGACAGACAGACGGCACTTTCGGCAGGTACGGCGCCCCGATGATCACCACCCATCCTGACGGGAGCTGGTCTTACTCCAAAGCGACTCAGCAGTACGACGTGTGTTTCAGCTCGGACACACTCAAGAGTGACGTAATGGTTTTCCCCGCACCTTTTCAACCTGTAGACGCTGAACTGATCAGTATTAGTGGAGGAGACACCTTTACCAGGACCCAGACTTTGCCTAATTCTGAGAAGGTAGGCTAAAAATGTGAGTGGGGGGGTGGTTTCCATTTTGATATCTGTCCATATTCCTTTGTGTTGATTATTGCCAAGAGTTAGAACGATCTTTGCTGATGCAAAAAAGTGCACTGACTGGATGTTAACCTGTTTAAATACATGACAAGACTGATACTTTGTTAGTATGTTAATTGTTAGCTCAGTCCCTGGTCATTAATGATGGTGGTTCATATAACTGACGTCCATGCAGCTCGCGTGGGATCAGTTGACATCCTGTGACTGGCACCTAGTCCGTGATGTAGTCTTCATTTTACTTTAAGCCATCATATATTCTAGATGACCATAACCATGACCCTAAACAGAATGTGCTTCAGGAAAAAAGCAATGTAACTATCCTTGGTGCTGAATGTTAACGTGCAATGGGCTTCAGGAAAAAGTAATGTAACTATCCTTGTTGCTGAATGTTAACGTGCAATGGAAAAGCTTGCTTGCTTTCAACTTAAACATTATTAGCATCTCTACGTACACCAACAATAACACTGTATGACAAGCTTTGTAGAACCACAAACTTCACAATAGATTATTTCCAAACAAATGTTAATGTTGGAATTTGACGAAAAACAAATTACGAATGAGCTCGGGCACATTCACAACGGTGTGGGTGGAATTTTCCCTGGTTTTGAAAACCCATTTCTTGCTTAATTGCTGTGTTTTATGGGTCCATTTGTTTTTAAAAATATATATTGTCATACCAAATTTAAACGCTTGAGGTCGCAGTTGACCGCCACTTTGTGTAAACTCACAGTCGCCACCTGCCTGTGTCGCGTCATGAGATAAATCACATTGTATGATGAGCCAGAAAGACGATGATAGAAAGAAGAGAAGGCCAGTGGATGGATTAATGGACGATCGAGCACTGATTTGTGGATAAAATACGATGTTTATGACGGTGGAATCTGTGGAAAGAGCGATGGTTGTTGGACGGAAACGTAGACGTCTGTGCTGGTTGTTGATTGCGCTTTTATGGGACTGCTGCACTGCTCAGATATCCTACTCTATTTCTGAGGAGATGGACAAAGGAACCGTGGTGGGCAACCTAGCAAAGGATTTAAATGTCAACGTTAGAGACTTACAAATGAGAGATCTCAATGTGGTGTCAAGTTACAGTAAGGAATATTTCAAGGCCAATTTTCGTACGGGGGAGCTTTATGTTGCAGAAAGAATAGACCGCGACGAGCTGTGTCCAAAGGCGATAAAATGCACTATCAACATAGAGGCTATTCTGAGGAACCCGATGGGGTTGCATCGAATTGAAGTGGTGGTAGATGATTTGAACGACAACGCACCCCGCTTCGTGGAGGAGTCCCATTCAATTAACGTATCAGAAATATCCCCGACAGGCGAGCATTTCTTACTTCCACTGGCGCTTGACTCAGATACTGCGGGTAACTCTGTTAAGACTTACAAATTGAGTCAAAATGAATATTTCTCTCTCGAGGTGCAGGGCGGTGGCGAGCATGGTGTATCTGCTGAGTTGGTGCTGATAAAAGCGTTAGACAGAGAAAAACAAGCCACAGTGAAGTTAACACTCAGTGCTATAGATGGAGGAAAACCTCCCAAAACTGGAACGCTAGAGATAAATGTAAATGTTCTGGATGTTAACGATAACACTCCCTCGTTTAGCCAAGCACTGTATAAAGCCCGTGTAAAAGAAAATGCGCTGCCTGGTTCTTTAGTAATTCAGCTGAGTGCGACAGATTTAGACGAAGGTGACAACGGGAAGCTGCTGTTCGCTTTTGTTAAACGTGCACACTTTGACCCTGCTGACGTGTTTTTAATTGATGCAGAAACTGGTGAGATCACTGTTAAAGGCCTTTTGGACTATGAGACACAAGCAGCGTATGATATTCACGTGCAGGCTACAGATAAAAGCCCGTCGCCTCGGAGAGCTAATGCAAAACTACTGGTGGAAGTGCTAGACGTGAACGACAATGCCCCGGAAATTGTAGTGACGTCACTGATGAACCCAGTTAAAGAAGACGCTGAGATAGGAAGCGTTGTGGCTTTAGTGACAGTGACTGATGAAGATGGAGGGAAAAACGGCAACACTCAGAGTAAAATTACTGGCGCTGCACCTTTTAAACTTAAATCTAATTATAAAAACTATTACTCCCTAGTTGTGGATGGCCTCATCGACAGAGAAGAATGCTCCATGTATAATGTCACTATTGTGGCAACTGATGAAGGAAGTCCACAGCTATCTAGCAGCAGCGTTATCACCATTCAAGTGTCTGATGTTAATGACAACGCGCCACATTTCCCTGAACCTATTCAAAATATATATGTCAAAGAAAATAGTCCTGTAGGAGTCAGTATCAACAGAATCATTGCTGTAGATTCTGATATAAATTACAATGCAAGAGTGACCTATGCCTTACTGGGAGATGCAAATGGTATTCCAATAACATCAGTGATGAACATCCACTCAGAGAATGGAGATTTAGTCAGTTTGCAATCTTTTGACTATGAGAAGTTAAAGACGTTCCAGTTTAAAGTTCAGGCCACAGACTCTGGTGTTCCGCCACTCAGCAGCAACGTGACTGTCAACGTTTTTGTCTTGGATGAGAATGACAACAGTCCCACCATTCTGCCGCCCTATTCTGAACACAGCTCCGTTAACAGTGAGAGCATCCCCTATTCTGCTGAAGCAGGATACTTTGTGGCAAAGATCAGGGCTGTAGACGCAGACTCTGGATACAATGCACTGCTCTCCTATCACTTGTCTGAGCCCAAAGGCAACAACAACCTCTTCAGGATCGGAACCAGCACCGGGGAGATTCGCACCAAGAGGAGAATGAGTGACAATGACCTGAAAAGTCACCCCTTGGTGGTGTTGGTTTGTGATCATGGAGAAGCTTCCCTGTCAGCTACTGTGTCTATTGATGTGGTGGTGCTTGAAAGCACAGCTGACATCCACACTCCGTTCAGACATGTGCCCATAAAGGAGGAGACCTTCTCTGATTTACACTTGTATCTACTCATTGCCATTGTGGCCGTGTCACTCATCTTTCTGCTCAGCCTTATAATTTTAATAGCCGTCAGATGCCACAAAAAGACAGACGGCACTTTCGGCAGGTACGGCGCTCCGATGATCACCAACCATCCTGATGGGAGCTGGTCTTACTCCAAAGCGACTCAGCAATATGACGTGTGTTTCAGCTCAGACACACTCAAGAGTGATGTAGTGGTTTTTCCCACGCCCTTTCCACCTGTAGATGCTGAACTGATCAGTATTAATGGAGGAGACACCTTTACCAGGACTCAGACTTTACCTAATACCGAGAAGGTAATGACACAATCTACACATAATGACACAATCTGCACAGGTCTCCTTATGCACATACAGTAGAGCAGGGGTCACCAATGTTTTTCCTTGTGAGAGCTACTTTTACAAAATGAAAATGGCCAAGAGCTACTCATTTTTCTAACATTTATTTTCAGAGCTTGTTTTAAACCCAAACAAAGCGAATGTGCTTGTTTTACCAAAACATTAACAAAATGCTGGTGTCCACAACTCACATTTTGTATTTCAGAATGCATTTCCTACTATTCTTTCATTATTAACTGAAAACCTGAATGAAAAGCAGGCTTGCGGGCACCTCATGTGGTCGTGGGGGGCTACCTGGTGCCCGCGGTCACCACGTTGGTGACCCCTGCAGTACAGTATCTGTTGCTGTCTGCCTTATTTTGCTGTAACTCATTGAAAAATTGTTGCTTTATATGTTAGAATGAAAAAACAAACTATAAAAGTTGATGGCCATTGGTATAAAACATATACTATTTATTACTACATATTGGCAAGGGGCGTGCATGTGACCTTCTGTTTGTCAACAGGCACTTGAGTTTTTTTCTACCTCCAAAAAATATTAAAATGACTGTTACACAGTTCCTTGAGTAGGCTGGTAGTGAAGGGTGTGAATAGGAGAGATGATAATGTATATGTATATATGCAAAACTAGGACTGGGAATTTTAGTGATACATTTAGATATTGGTGTCACTTTAGCGTGTATGTGCAATTTTTACCTTGCAGATAATGTATCATTTTACACCACTAGATGTCGCACTCAGCTCACAGACGCTCTATTTTGTGTCTGTTGGGACATGGGGCGTGATTCTTTGTTCGCCGCTACAAAAAGTCCTGATTTCGTGCTCTGATTCTGATGTCTTAAAATGTTCCTGGTGGAGTAAAACACTCTGGTGCTATCTGTCTAACAAACTGGGAAAATAATGAAACGAGAGGATAATTCGCGTCTTTGGATTTATTATTTATTGCCTTTGTTTCATATATGGAGTGTGGTATCCGCACAGATTGTCTATTCCGTGACAGAGGAGTCGAATCCCGGTCACACCGTGGGGAATTTAGCTAAGGACTTGCAACTGGATGTACAGGATTTGGAATTGCGAGGTTTGCAAATAACAGGCCCGAATGCCAGGTATTTGGAGGTCAATGCTAAAACGGGAATACTTGTGGTGAAAGACAGAATAGACCGAGAGGAGCTGTGCTCTCGACGTGTAAAATGCTCTTTGGAGGTGGAAGCCATTGCGAACGCTCCACTCAATCTTTATCGCTTTGAGGTTAAAATTGTGGATATAAATGACAATGCGCCCTCTTTTCGACTACCTGGGATTGTTCTTAATGTGTCTGAATCGGCTTTTCCTGGAGAAAGATTTACGTTACTCAAGGCATTCGACGCAGATGTCGGCAGTTATTCAGTAAAAAGCTACAAACTGAGCCAAAATGAGCATTTTTCCTTGGATGTGCAGAATGCTGGCGAGCAATCTATGTCTGCCGAATTGTTGCTGCAAAAAGCTCTGGACCGCGAGAAACAATCAGTGATACAACTCGTATTGACGGCTCTGGATGGAGGAAAACCTGCTAAATCAGGCACCTTACAGGTCACTATCACTGTACAAGATGTTAATGATAATATTCCAGTCTTTGACAAGGTGTTGTACAAAGGCACAGTGGCTGAAAATGCACCGCGCGGCACAAGTATTTTGTCTGTGCATGCTCGTGATTTAGACGAGGGTCATAACGGTGAAATTGTGTATTCAATTATCAATCACGACGGTGATAATGATGTTGACAAATTTGCTATTGATTCAGTGACAGGTGAAATAACAGTAAACGGTGAATTGGATCACGAAAAAAACAGTGCCGTAGAAATCAGAGTGCAAGCAAAAGACAAAGGCTTGAATCCAAGAGCATCGCACTGTAAAGTTCTTGTCGAAATCATCGACATTAATGATAATCCACCCCAAATATCAGTAACGTCATTAGTCGACGTGGTGAGGGAGGATGCGCCTCTCGACACAATGGTCGGACTCTTAACCGTGAAAGACAATGACGCGGACAAAAATGGCGTCGTTAACGTCAGAATAATTGAGTCTGTCCCTTTCAAAATCAAAAACACTTACAAAAATCACTATTCACTGGTGGTCAACGGAGCTTTGGACAGAGAGCAAATTTCTAAATGTAATATCACAATAGCCGCATCTGATGAAGGGGTCCCTCCACTCTCCAGTACAAATGTAATTACGGTGCATGTTTCTGATATTAATGACAATGCACCCGTCTTTGGAGACTCAGTGATAAACATTTTTGTTAAAGAGAACAGTCCTGCTGGTGCAGTTGTATACACCATGAGTGCAGATGATCCAGATGTAGGCGAAAATGCAAAAATATCATTTTCAATAATGAATGCTAATCATCTCAAAGAGGATGTAGTGAGATTAAATATTAACATCAACTCAGAGAGTGGAGATTTAGTCGCTTTGCAGTCTTTCGACTATGAGAAGTTAAAGACGTTCCAGTTTAAAGTTCAGGCCACAGACTCTGGTGTTCCTCCACTCAGCAGCAACGTGACTGTCAACGTTTTTATCCTGGATGAAAATGACAACAGTCCCACCATTCTGGCGCCCTATTCTGAACACAGCTCTGTTAACAGTGAGAACATCCCCTATTCTGCTGAAGCGGGATACTTTGTGGCAAAGATCAGGGCTGTAGACGCAGACTCTGGATACAATGCACTGCTCTCCTATCACCTGTCTGAGCCCAAAGGCAACAACAACCTCTTCCGGATCGGAACCAGCACTGGGGAGATTCGTACCAAGAGGAGAATGAGTGACAATGACTTGAAAAGTCACCCCTTGATGGTGTTGGTTTGTGATAATGGAGAAGCTTCCCTGTCAGCTACTGTGTCTATTGATGTGGTGGTGCTAGAGAGCACAGCTGACATCCACACTCCGTTCAGACACGTGCCCAAAAAGGAGGAGAGCTTCTCACATTTACACTTGTATCTTCTCATCGCCATTGTGGCCGTGTCACTCATCTTTCTGCTCAGCCTCATCACCTTAATAGCCGTCAGATGCCACAGACGGACAGATGGCACTTTCGGCAGGTACGGCGCTCCAATGATCACCACCCACCCAGATGGGAGCTGGTCTTACTCCAAAGCTACTCAGCAGTATGACGTGTGTTTCAGCTCAGACACACTCAAGAGTGACGTAGTGGTTTTCCCCGCGCCCTTTCCACCTGTAGATGCTGAACTGATCAGTATTAATGGAGGAGACACCTTTACCAGGACTCAGACTTTACCCAATACTGAGAAGGTGAGTTCAAATGTCCTGGAAGTATCACTATTGTTCTTTTCCGTCTGAGGCTGAGGAGCTGTCCATGGTACTTTTTGTGGAACAGGGACAAGCTTCTTAACAATGCTGCTGAGCAGTTCAAAGTGATAGTACTTGAAGTACAACTGTGTAAGAGAGCACAATGTGTGTACAAATCTTAAAAAAAAGTTTTAACAGTACATGACAATTATTTCAAAAATTAGTTAAAAAAGAGCACACCAGGTACCTTCGCACACATTTAATAAACAACCTTAAATAGAAGTTGTGATGATAGCAGTTGCTGGTTTTATTTGTAAATTGCAGTATCCTGGAGCAGAAGTGTTAAAATTGTATTCACAATAGCAGCATAGTAGTACCAACCAACCAACTAGGCAGCTTTGCTATTCGACATTTTTATTTAATAATTATGCTCACATAAGTGCCACTCATCACAGGAGAGTTGGGGATGTTGGGCTTTTGGGTGAAACTTCAGGATGGAGGGTGTATGCGCTGTGGCCCCTGTGGGCTTGGCTTGGCCTTCTGGATGTCCGTGTCCAGCTGTTCGGTGTCTAAATGCTTTTTGTGCGGCTTGCTATTCTCTGTCGGGGGTTTCTGGGCGGTGGGGACCCCAACAGTGTGCTAGTAGCACGCTGTGGCCACTTCCCTTTGGAAGCATCCTGTTTGGAGCCTCGCAATGGTGAGGTCCTGATAGTAAATGGTTGGGAGTCATTTTGCTCTCGTGGTGTTGAGATGTGGTTGGCATGACGACAAGGACTGTTTGAATGCCAGTTGTAATTGAACCATCAGATTAGTTGGTTTGCTCATGGCTCACACACTTGTGGGTTTTGCCTTTAGGCTCCTTGTTGGAGGCCAGTGGGAAGTGCGGGGGGTGCTGGGGTGTTGGGTCTTTGGACGTGTGCATTCGGGAGGGAGTTGGTGAGGGTGGTCAGGCTCTGTCAGGCGCTTTAGCTCTGTCCTGGGGTTTCACCCGGGGGCCTGATCCTCCTGGCCCTTTGTGCGTCGTATACATTGAACACAGAAAGTGAACAAATTCATTAGCAACTGCTGTGATATGGAGAGTATAATTAAATAAGCACTCCTTCTTCCTACTCCTTTTTGGACATGTTGAATTGTAAAACTGTAAATATGAGATGTACAGTTGTCCATCGCGACATCACCGTTCGAACATCACTCTAGCGCGGTTTTTCAAATTAATAATTGATCTCTGTTTTGTGGTTGACTATGGATTATTATTGGTAAAAAAATATTGAAAGACAAATTATTTAGTATTCTGGTCACTAGGCATCAGTAATATTCACCTTCACACTGCATGGAGTCAGTCATGGCATGTCCGACATGACATATTGAAAAGAAGTTCTCCAATTTCATGTGGAAGTGGTATGTTTTTGGCTTATTATATTGTCCTTCTTCCCCACTCTGTTTGAAACCTTAACTTTATTTGAGACCAACTAGTTAGCTCGGTAGCATGCTATGTTTAAAGCGGCAGCTATCTCTTGTGTCCCGTAGCCTGTGCATTACAGTTGAACAATGTGGTTAAAGAAAGAATAATAGGACTGTAAAGGTGAATATAGGGGTGTTATTTCATGTCTATAGGGATCTAATAATGGTACAAATCGTAATTAGAAAGTAATAAACAGGTTTTCTATGCTGTAAATATGAAAATATTCCATGTATTCATTTTGAGTCATACTTTGCATATATTCACTTATCGCAGTCGGGTCTGGAATTAAGCACAATAGACGCCTGTACTCCAGTGTAAACTTGTATGCATGTTCGAAATACAGTCGCCCCTCGCCACTTCACAGTTCAAATTTCACGGCATCACTCTTATCACGGTTTTTCAAAATAAATTAATGAATTATCGCTGTTTCGTAGGTGACTACAGCCTATTGTTAGTCAAAAAACATGCATATTTAAGCAGATTTTACATATTCTTGGCCTAAATTAAGCATTTTCAAGCATAAACTGGCTAAATGAACTTAAGAACAAATAATATAGCATTCAGAAGATGCATTCATAATGTGATATGTATTCTACACTGGTCACAAGGTGTCAGTAATGTTACATTGATGAGAAAATAGCCACCCAGCCTCCTCAGGAAAAAAACAAAAAAAACAAAGAACTCTCCCAATGCAGGTGAAGGAACCTGCAACATACCGTCTCTTTAACATAACTCAATAACATTTTATTTTTAGAACATGCGGCGGCTCAATAAAAACAAATTGTGTGTTAAAAATGCCCCAAAGCTGCACTGGTTTACAGCAATTATTTTAATGAAAGCGCAAGTACAACAGTAACAGTATGAATAGTGTGAATTATTATCTTATTTTTCGTAAATGAAAGTTCCTTATTGGCTGAAGTGCAGCATTAATAGTTTCAGCTTGTAGCCCTGTTCTCAATTTATAGTGACAATGCCAGCACGCTGCTTTCAGCTTATCCACTTGTATTTATTCCTTTACAAAGTGTTCAAAAACAGGAAACTCCAACAACAGAAGAGGATCTCCAGGCACTGAATTCTCCTTAGCACTATCACAGGCCTTGACTCCAGCTCACCAAAAGCTGTTTTTGTCACCGTCCAGTCAAGCGACAAGCAAAATTCAAATTCAGTTAAATTTTGTGCTTGTGTACGTCATCGTGCACGCGTTAGCTTGCAATGCGATACCAGAAAGTTGAAAAATGTTCAACTTTTCATCGTTGTCGCCCAGGCGAGGACCAATCAGCGTGAGTTTCATTGATTGACCAATGAGCGGACACGATGCTAATCAACGCGTTCTTGCAGGTAAACATGGAGGAAAAAATAATAATTGTCATGTCAGATTTCCCGGAGCGATATGACATTTCTAAAAAAGAATATAAAGACATACAGGAAAAAGCAGCGGCACGGGAACTCATTGGCGCCAGAGTTACCTATCGGGTAAGTTTACATTAATTTACACCTACATTTATGTAAGTTTATCTTCAATACTAGCGAGATCCGGTACTACCAAGAGTACTTGGGCAACACCGGCCGTTTTTCCTCCAGTAAGAAATGTACTTTATTTTCACCATGGTGATATTTAGTAACTTTCAGAAGCAGCTCTGCACACGCTAGCTACAGCGCTACATTACAATTTGTCACATTACATTACATTGTCACAGTAATTACATTGAATTTTGTCAGACAGGGCTAGGTCTTTTGGCTCAAATTACGATTTCTACTAGCAGGTAATAGCAATACAATTCAATGTATACATTCAGTCATATTGCATTACAAACCTGTCCAGCATTCCCTAGATGCTCATTTGACGTCACTCCTCATGGCTCCCTGAAAATAGCATATTTATGGTTAATGCATTATACTTGTATACATACTTACATACTTAGAAGCACGAACCCGTTGAGTGTTTATCCACCAAGTCACGTTGCTTGACTGTTACACGTCTTGGCTCCCTGGAAAAAGAGCACCTTTATCTTGAGTTATTGCAAGATCTTTTTCAGTGTAGATATACTGAACTCTGTCCTCCCGACTCACATTAATTGAAGTGACGACATATTTGGCTCCACAAAATGCGCGGGAATTCAACGAGCGTTCGTTCTCATTACGTGTCAAACTGAGCTCACGGATTCAGCTAATTTAAAGTGAAATGCTGAAGACAACCTCACTGGAGGCGAAATGTGAACAATATACGCTAGGTATAACTGTTAAATGTGTCGAAGTATTTGTTCATAACAAATAAAGTGCCTTAGGCGGCAGCGGCATTTACCTCAAACAGACAAACAGAGATGGTACATTTTCTTCGATTTAAATACATCAGTAGCCATACTATGTGGGCTCATTACTGCCGCGTGTGGCCGAACGTGTCACTGCATTTCCTCTCATGACGTTGGCTGCAAGACTGTACAGTCACACGCTGTAGCTAACCCAAATGGATTGTTTTGATTATTGTGAGTAAATTTCAGTTCTGTTACTTTTCTCTTAAAACACTGTGCTGTTACACTCTGGTATTTGTGTAAATACCATTGCATGCAAAGACTTCGAGGTCTTCTTTCCTTATCAAGCTACATGTGAGTGCCAAAGTACTCGAAACGTCATTCAGTAGGGTCCTGTGCAAGTCTGCATACATGCACCAAGCACACACATGCATATGTTACAAACAAAGTGAGCATTATTATTTTTGTAAAGGGACACAATTTTTCATACATTTTAGTTTTGGATATCATTAGATTGTGTAGGTGTACCTAATGGTGTGACCAGGAGTGATTTTAATGTGGTTTGGTTTGAAATTTTTAATGACCAGTACAGCAGCCCACTTGTGTCTTTACTGCATTATGGTGTGTTAACTTGATTGATTTTGGCATGGTGCTGGAACACAAATCTGAAGTGTGGCTGTTCATATATTTCGAACATTTTACTTTTTTGCAAGTGTACATTACATAAATGTGATGATGACATTGTTTTGATTTACTTTGAGGCTTAGATGTTTTCTGTGGCGCTCGATTCACATTTTCATATATTGCAATGTAGTATAAATTTACATTGAGCTGTTAGATTATCAAATACAGTTTAACTGTGAAATTAATTACATAGACTATAAAAGAGTGATAGCTGTTGCATTTTGAGACTTTAACTAAAGAAGACAGTGATGGCTAGCAATGGCTTTTCTCCAAAGTTTTGTCACTTGAAATACAATATACAGGAAAAGTGCGTCTGCAATCTTCATACTTTAGCAAAAGCTAGACAATAACTCCAAAGCGGTGTGCAAATCAGGCAGCATTTGAATCATTTACATGTTCAAAGTAATTTGTACATTTTAGTTAGGCACAACTACAACGAAACAATGTGCATATAGCATTTCCTCACATCACTGATTTGCTCAGTGATTACAGGCAGTCATAGTCTCACAGTGGCTTGCTATTCCCTGCACAAACATGTTTATTGAATAGTATGTGCCACCAAAATTATGTCATGCAATCAAATCCTCTAGTCCTGCTTTTAATCCAGTTTGACCATTAATTCCTTACTCTTGCCAGTACCATGTTTCCTGTTGCTCAACATCCAGTTTTTATTGGCATTCAAAACCAAGCTTCTCTCTCTTCCTCCTTCTCCTAAAGTACGCTGCTCATTCCCATCCCCCTCTCCTTCACCACCGATTGCTGAGGAGGGGAGCAGCTGAGAGAACTAACAGGGAATTAATGTCCATTTCTGCAGACATGTGTGCTATCAACCCCAAAGCGTTGCAAACATGATCGAGTATATTTTCATTAGCATTCCTAATGTGTACACTGAACATGCTGTTGTGGCGAACTCAAGCAAAGCATGCACAAGATGCATTGTTTTGTACCGTATGTATGTTTTATATTCATTTATTTATCTTTAATTTAATGCTTTGAACATGTAGAACAATGCCAGTGCAGTAGGTTCATCTCATCTTCTGTGATATGTGATGCTGTGAGTCACTCAGACGACATGACCTCATTTCAGGGAGTGGTCCAGCACAAACAAGCATGGTCCGATGTGACTGTGACTTGCTTCAGTGTGAAGGAGATTTGACAGAGGCTTTGTGTGCTCACACGCAGTGAAAGCAATGTGTGTGTGTGTGGCTACGTGTTTACAAGTGGGTCATCTTGTGATTTAAAGATGGCTGCTTGCTCTGTGAGCCTGCAGTGGGCTGTTGCGTCCTTTTTTTCTCTTCCAATACATCTTCCCCATCTTGTGCTTCCTGAAACAATGCCTGAAGCCCTCTCCCTGCATAAAGTACTTCAGTGTGTCTTCTGTATGCTGCAGCTCTCTCCCTCTAATGTGAGTGGGAAAGGCTGGGGGGGAGGGGCAGGTAATTTTCCGCTCCCTGCTGCTGCTCCTGCTACTGCAGCTTCAGCACCGACCACGCAATCAGCTCCTCTCAGCTCAGCCTTTTGCTCTGCGGCTAGGCTAACTGGGCGTGGTGGACAACACCTAATGTCAATCATAGTAGACTGGGAGGGGCAGCCATGACCTGTGTGACTGAGGAGGAGGATGATGATGAGGCTTTATCTGTGCATTTAACAGTACATTGTGTATTTGTTTCCATGCATTGTCCCTATAGTAGTGTTGTATGGAACAATATATACATATTCAGTTGGATGCCAGCAGCTATACAAATGTGATGTCATAGGAAAGCTTTCTAGCTCCCTCAGTGCTGCAAAATGCATTAAATTATTGATTCTTCAGTACATTATCTTGCATGAAGCTCACAGCAAAGTGGTTCACAGTTCATTGATTGTATCATACTGTAAATCGACTTACACAGTCCTTTTTAAAGGGGACAAAAAGCGTAGTGCGGAATATTTGATTTATTGTGTGTGGGTTTGAGGGTGTTGTCTTACCTAAATCAAACATCACACATACATCTTTGTCTGTCACCCCTTATGTAGAGCACTTCCACACAAGGGCGTGTCCTTTGTGCAAGTCAGGCAGGCGCTGCTGTCTGTGGTTACCATGGAGACTGTTCTCAGCCTTTAATGAAACCATGTACTCGTCTGTTTCCTAGGAGCTGCCTGCATCACTGGGCCCCCACTCAGCCTTCCATCAGAGCATGTGCAGTAAATATGAGCCGGAATTAAAAATAAGGGAGGAAGCAGTGTCTTTATAATAACAATTTACAAGAACAATGGAGAGAGAGATGTGTAAAAAGAAAGAAAGGACACATGGATTTTAGAGGGGGAAACAAATGTAGCAGCTTGAGCCAGAGATATGAAGAAAACTGATGCTCTTGAGGATGATACGGACATAAACACCACATAGATGCCCTGTAGCTGAGTGGTAACATTTTACAATTGGTCACAGCTAAAGGAGAAAATGTATCACCCTTTCTCTTCCATTTCTTCCAGCCCATTCACCATGAATTCCTCCCTTCCCTCTTCGGAGTGGCATCGGGGTGTTGTTTTTGTCATTAGATTAGCTTTGTCATGCTCACAACCTCGGCTTCCATCCTCGTTCCCCATATGGCGAGGATAAAGAGCCAAGGCGTCCAAAGAGTGAAGTGTCCAAAGCCTGCCTGACTGCCTGCATATACTGATAGCTTTGTTCAGCATCACTTTGATTTATGCAAAGGCTGAAACGGGAAGACACTGTTTAACCCCAGAAGGAGGGATTTGTGCTGCTTTTAGTTCTCACTCTCTCTGCCCTTTATTTCTGAAAACAAGGTTCACAAGGGATGAGCACAAATAAACACAGCCTGAGAAACGCTCTGTGTCCACCTGTGTAAAGGGATTAGGGTTAACATGGGACTGAGATTTGTAAATGTTAAAGTTGTATCTGGGACAAAATGATTTAACATGCACGCTACTTCTTTGAATTACTTTGGAATTATTCCTGCATGGTCATTGTTTTTACATATGTGTAATTTGGCTATGATGTGTCACTTGTGACAGGAGAACATCAAATATTGGCACCAATAATGAGACCAGATGGATTTGGCATTGTGGCATCTGTATGCTCCATATTCTCATTTGCCTTATAGCCTGCATTGACAATTTTAAGTCGCAATGCAAATGATTGCCCTTGATGTACTGTATGTGCTCTCCCTCTCTCTCCCTCCCTCCAAGTCATAGCAGGGATTATGCATTAGAGAGCTTTGGCTTAATGAAAAAGCTCAGTGGCTGGGGAGTGGGGCGGTGATCACGTGTCCATTTCTTGTACTACCAATTTATTCCAATAGAGGGACCAATTTCACTGTGTCCTGCACCTTTGCGCCCCTTCCCAAGCTGCCTCTCCTTCTCTGTCACTGTATGGATGCTTCAATGCCTCAACAATGGATACCTCAAAAGAAGGGCCAGAAGCAGCACTATAGACAGTTTGTGATACAATTCTGTATCAGTGGAAGCTCGGTTAACATCATGAATTAATTCCAGAAGGTCCAACAAAACGGGAATGTACGCAAACGAATAAATTATTTCTATAAGAAATCCAATTAATCCATTGTAGACACCCACAAATATTAGCACAAAACAAACTTTATAAAGAATAATTACAGGTTTACAGGCAGAAAATGAATGCATGTAAACGACAAATGAAGTGGATAAATAAACATCACGTTTACCTTTTATTTAAGACTGTTGGTGAACACGGCGATGAGTGGAGGGAGGTAGGGAGAGGAGACATGAGGAGATCCACACCAACAACAACTTCTCAACATTTTCCATGGTTTGTGATCTCTGGTTTGTTAACACCTTTCCTCCTTTCACAACATTAGCTCCCTTGATTTCTTCTGTCGTGGTCAGGATGTAACTCATTGTTGATGCGGCATTGTGGGGACATTATCTTTGTACTTTGCCAAGATTTCTTTGTTGAATTAAATAGTGTTATCCACTGTCTACGTCAAATTGCAGTTACTCGAAAATTTCTATTGCCCATAGCGGCTTAGGCTCTATAAAAAAAAAAAAAATACACAGACAGTGAGTCACCAACTCTGATGGTCCTTTTATTTGGAAACATTTTTGTGTGAGGTTGAATGTGCCTTACAGGATGCCATAGTAAAGTGTCAGCTATATCGAGGCGTTTGGTCTTAGGCGTGCAATCCAAGATGGCTGAATAAACAAACAACTATTAGCTATAGCTATCACCATGGTGGAAGACAATGGACAAAGCTACTCGGCTTGCTTGAGTTTACATTGACATCATCACTTATTCTTCACATGTGCTTTGCACACAACACTGCACAGCTGTCATGCACAGGTTACAGGAGATATGCAGGGACACGACAGACGGCCACCGCTTTAACTATACACTGTATTGAGCACAATACTGTACATTACATGTACCTAAGGGTGAAATACAACAATTTGTTACGCGCGCCATATTGTACGACAACCAAGAGTGTACAAACTGAGGCTAATTTTTTTTTAATTTTTGCCGAAAATTGAAATATATGATAACTGGGCCGTATGTTAACTGAGGTTCAACTGTACTTTTATTATCAAGGGAGCACAGTTATGCATCATAACAGCCAAGTGACCTGTTTCTGTAGCTCACTGAAAATTAGGGAACTCCATATGCCAAAGGAGGTGATATGAATGGTCTTTATAATGGTCGCTTGCAGTATTAATGATGTTGGATCTTGGGGAATGAAAACGTCCTTAATACATGGGCCTTTTTGCATCATTAATGAAATGGGCGGATTATGGATGTTCGTTTTATGACAAAGTGAAAGATAATCCCTTATTTTATCATCCGAATTTGAGCCCTACGTTCTACCTTTAGCTAACATGTCAAAGACATGAAGAGCAGTGTGAGAGTCCATAGAGGTGAA
Organism: Dunckerocampus dactyliophorus; assembly: GCF_027744805.1. NCBI lineage: Eukaryota > Metazoa > Chordata > Actinopteri > Syngnathiformes > Syngnathidae > Dunckerocampus > Dunckerocampus dactyliophorus. The sequence goes on from NC_072829.1 coordinate 27,155,865, forward strand.
AGTGAGATTGTCTGATTGAATGGTGAAGGGGTGTAGGATTTTTAGAAGTGATTCAGAGTACTGGCAGATGAGATAAGTAAAGGAATACCAATTAGCCTGTTCAGCTCCATGGTTGTTGATGCATATCAGGCATCTGTCAGTCGGAGAAACAAATTTTGATGACTTGATGTGCATCACCCAGGTGTAAAACAAAATGTAGCTCTGTGGCATTCAATTAACTCTGGGGCAGATGTAATAATTATGTACATGCATGATGATGCTGGAACACAGTACACAGTAAAATAGGCGAGGAGATGGGCAGAAAGGTACAAAGGTTTTATGTAAATCCTTCCTCCTGTGTGTGATAAACATTTTTCTGTTTTGTGCATGTGTCAGTGCCAAACAAGCAGTTCCACACGACCCACTGGGAAAATTTGCTAAATGTCACTGATGGCGTGACTGAGCAAAACATGCAGAGCCATCCGAGACTTGTTTGAACGCAGCCCTTGGATCGCCAATGCACAGTGGCATAGTAATGCAGATAAAGTCAGTGACTTTTTTTAGTGCTGTGGTAGAGAGATGGAGTCATTTATATTTGTTATTTTGTATACAATAGTCCCACTTGATTGTTGTACCATTACAGATGTATAATATCACACAGTTGTTCTTAGCTAGTTTATACTTTGAATGTTATGTGCATTCTTTCTCGAAACACTTCATTGCACTTCTGCAGCATCATATTTTGCCACCTCTTCCTCCCCCTCCTCCTTCATACTGGCTTGGAGCCCGTCCGTCCATACACTCGTCCACTAGCAACTTCCGAGTGAGTCACTGTCTTCTCCACATCTCCGTCGATAATGGGTGCTATCATCACTGTGGGCAGTCTGCATGCGTATGGTAGAAAGTGGTACTATAGGCAAAAGGAGAAAGATGTGCACCATGTGGATGCCTTGGGATCTGACCGCTAAGACGGGGCTCGTGTTCACAGCATAACACTTTTACATAGAGATTTCCAGTGCTGGTTATCCATTGCCTTTAGGTGGTTTTGTTGCTGTTTTTAACTGGAACTGGACCTCATTTGTTCACTTTAGAAGGTGAACAGTGACAAATGTGATGACTACTCTTCATTCGGTACACCTGCACAATCCAATGAGCTGCAGTACAGGAGGTTTGTACGTTCAGTTTTAATCAACACTGTCAAAGAAGTATATTGTGTTAGCAATGTTTATTATTGTGCATGAGTGTAGAACATTCATTGTAGAACATTTTGCAACATTCATTAAGTCGTGACGCATTTTTATCTAAGTCATATTTAGTTGTATTTATTTGTAGTATTTTTTACATTTTTATATATGTACATTTATATTTATATTTATATATACATTTATATTTATGCCATCATTTATTGATATTTTTTATTTAAGTCAAACCAAGCAAATGTATTTGTATTTTTTTTTAATTGACTGTCATTTTTTGAAACATTAATACACATAATTACATGCCCAAAGTACATTTTAGAGTAATTTATTCAGGCATTTTGTCAAAGAAATGAGGAAGAACATGATAACTGCATGCATATAAATAACGCTTCAATTAAATATCAAAATTGCACTAAATAAGACCACAAACTCATATATTTAAAACTTAGTAAACACACTGATAAATAAGAAAAGTCAAACTGTAAACACATGCACTGATAAATAAGAAAAGACAAACTGTGAACATCAAACGCTTGAGCAATCATGCACTGTGTTGGCTGTGGTTTTGGTGCTTTCGGCGGTGCCATTGTAGCCTGTGCATCATCAAATGCCTCTTTGTGATTTACGTTAAAGGTGTTGCCACAGGTGTTTTTTGCTTTGCTAGTGTTGAAGCTCTGGCTAACTTGTGCACTGCAGATGTTACAGCTAATGCCTGTTGAGTCTTTTGTGAAGTGGCTCCACACCTTAATCTTCCCCTGTTTGTGAAATGAAAATATATACATAGCATAGCATTTCATACTCGACTTGACCATTTTAAAATAAAAACAAGTGGCTGCATTGGGCTGAAAGTGATAACACATAGTCTAATGTAGTGTTCATAAGTCTAATACATTGTGTTTATAAAAGGCTTAGTCACAAAAACATCTTAGCAATATCAATATCATATTTACTAGCTATTGAAATGTTCCATCTACAGCCAATGAGTATTTGCAAACCGCTCAAAAACAAATGCAGAAGCAAACATTGAAAAGTGAGGAAAAAAGTTGACTACAAACAAAATAAGAAATAATCAAAACATGCATCATGTTACTACACTTAATACAATGGACTCACCACATGTTATGTAACAAAGTAGCTGCTTCAAAACATTTAAAAATTAAAAATAAATACATTAGTTGGAACATTTTCAAAATATTTTTAATGAAGAGATTAACTTGTGAATGTATGAGCCCCTTTAAATCCTGCATGGAAGTATGAAGTGAAGTGGGGTGCTGTATAGTAGTCTTATATTATTAATGGACGCTGTAGTTAACAGTTGCCTATATCTTTATGTCACTTTAAAATGCAGTATAACAGTCTATTAGACAATGGTGGACATGTGGATTAACAGTAGCACTTATCACTGTGTCATCAGTGATAGCTTCACCGTGACATCAGATGCTTTAACTGTTAACAGAAACCAAAGAGCCCAGACATCAAACGCAGTATACGTATGAAGCATTGTCGGCTGTCTCTGTTGGCGACTGAGAAGTTAAGAGGCGAATTATTAGTATGACGATGGGGTTCAGTTTGTTTCAGCCTTTAGTTATTTGTGTACATGCTTTGCCTGAGTCAAAATCACAAGGACTTTATATGTGTTTATCTGTTTCGCTGGCTTTATTTTAAACACAGTCTACATTGAGTGCTCTTATATGTAATTGCTTGTTTGCATAAGTTTAGACGCCTGACGGGCTCATAAATCAGCTTTCCCGGCGCGCATTGAAAAGGGCGGTGGCGATGATAAAAAAAGGAGAGGGAAACGATTGTGTCGAATTAATTTCCCCACAAACACCCGAAGTTGGGACTTTGCTGCGGCATGACGACCTTGAGCGATACATATGTTGATAAAATACGAACTCTTTCGACAAGTAGGTTCTCTGTTTTCTGTATTAGATAATTTTATCGGAGCTGAAGTGCAGGCAGCATCATTTGAGCGAGCCCCCTCCTTTCCCTCCTTTGCCCACACAGCACAGCACAGGGAGGAGAGAGAGGAGGAAAGACATCAGGCTTGCTGGGAGGGCAAACATTTTCAGCCAAATCAACACAAACATGGAAGGAGAAAATACAAGGAAACGGGGACAAGCAAGGTGGCAGTGGGCGTACTGCATGTAGCCATGCTCGGACTATTTTTTTCTTCTCAGTGAGCGCGGCGGAAGAAGAGGCGCGTCAAACTAAAGCCATCCCCCTTCCAAATCCTGCCTACCTGCGATGGCAACGGCGACGCTTTACTGCTTATGTTTAGTTATTCTCATATACGGTGGCTTTACAAGTGGACAGATTCGCTACTCCATTCCGGAGGAGCTGGAGAACGGCGCATTGGTAGGTGACATCGCCCGTGATTTGGGTCTGGACCTGAGGAAACTTATCACCCGCCGTATCCGGGTGACGCCTGAAAGCGAACGGAGGTATTTCACCGTCAATCACAAAAGCGGGAAGCTGGTGGTGAGTGACCGTATCGACCGTGAGAGCTTGTGTGAAGTGAGTGACACCTGTTCACGCAACCTGGAGGTGCTTCTGGACCACCCTCTAGAGGTGCACAATGTGGAAGTAGACATTCTAGACGTGAATGATAACCCACCCTGGTTCCCCCATGAGGAGTATCTTCTAGAAGTGTCTGAATCTGCTCTCACTGGGTCAAAGTTCCACATAGAAGCAGCCCAGGATCCAGATGACGGCTCCAACTCTGTGAAGCAGTATCACCTCAGCCCAAACCAACATCTAACTCTGGACTCTGTAAAGCCTTTCTCTAAAAACAAACACATTGAGCTCATTCTCAAAAATCCCTTTGACCGTGAACAGACACCATCTCATCAGCTCATCCTGACAGCAGTGGATGGAGGCACCCCACAGAGAAGCGGCACGGCCAAAATCAATGTACACGTTGTGGATGCAAACGACAATGTGCCTGCCTTTGACAGCTCGGTGTATAAAGTGAAAGTGTATGAAAACTCTCCAAAGGACACCCTTGTGATTCAATTAAACGCAACCGACCTTGATGAGGGCTCCAATGGGGATGTTTTTTACTCATTCAGCAGTTACACTCCAGAAAGAGTCAGACAGATATTTTCCATGGACACAAACACAGGGAAAATAACAGTTAAAAACAATATAGACTATGAGGAGACAAACTCATATGAAATGTACATCCAGGCGATGGACAAGGGGCCTGCCGCTGTGGCAGTGCACTGTAAAGTAGTGGTTGAAGTTTTAGATGTGAACGACAACACCCCAGAGATTATACTGTCATCCCTCTCCAGTCCTGTACGTGAGGATGCCCGCGCAGGCACCGTTGTTGCTCTGATCAGTGTGAACGATCGAGATTCTGGACCCAACAAGCAAGTCAACTTGGACATCATGCCTCACTCACCTTTTAAAATTAAGTCCTTCCGCAACCACTACACAGTTGTCACCTCTGCGTTCCTGGACAGGGAAACCATCTCATCCTACAACGTCACCCTCAATGCCATCGATGGAGGCACGCCATCACTGTCATCTCAAATGACCTTTAAAATTGACGTTGCAGATGTGAATGATAACCCCCCTCGATTTGAACAGACATCATATACTGTTTACATCACAGAGAACAATGCGCCTGGTTTGCCACTGTGTGTTGTTAAGGCCACGGATGCCGATTCTGGCGAAAACGCACGCATTAAATACACTGTCCTCAACGACAACAATCACGGTATTCCTGTGGCCAGCTACGTCAGCGTCAAACCTGACACAGGTGAGGCCTATGCTCTGAGAACATTTGACTTTGAGAAGCTGAGAGAGTTTCACTTTCAGATTAAAGCACAGGACAATGGCGTGCCGACATTAAGCCGCATAGCCACAGTGTATGTTTACATTATGGATCAGAATGACCATGTGCCAAGGATTGTGTACCCGCTTTCTAATGGGAATCACACCACAGAGACACTGCTGAAAAACGCTGAGGCGGGAGTGTTGGTAACAAAGGTGGTGGCTTGGGATGGGGACGCGGGGCAGAACGCTTGGCTACTGTACACCATGCAGCCCACAAACAAGGAGCTTGACCTCTTTAAGGTCCACGAGCACACAGGCGAGATCCGCACCACAAGGCGTGTCATCGAGGACAACTCCACCTCCTTTGCTCTGACTGTTCTTGTGCGAGATAATGGCCTGCCACCTCTCTCTTCTACTGCAACTGTCCATGTGCACGTGATGGAGCTCCTGCCTAAGTTGACCCCTGACCCGAAGCGCATCATCAGGCCCGACAGCCCCTTGATGTTTTCCCGTGTCACTCTCTACCTCATCATCGCCCTTTGTGCCACCACTTTTGTGTTCTTGGTTACTGTCTTTGTGCTGGCCATTGTGCGTTGTCATGCCTACTGCACCCAGCCCGGGTCCTGCTGCCCAAGTTGTGTATCGAATAAGAGCGTACCTGAGAGTGCCAGTGCATCAGGTGGGAGTGGCGGTGGAGGGCGACCCGCAGGTGGAGGTCAACCAAACACTAATGTGGCCCTGCGCCGCGACCTTAAAGTAGAACCGCATTACATAGAAGTGCGGGGTAATGGGTCTGTGACCAAAACGTACTGTTATAAAACATGCCTGACGGCGACTTCGGGAAGTGACACGTTTATGTTCTACAACACGGGCCGACCACACAGTGGCACTTGGGGCTCAGGCTATGTCACCAGCCACAGTGGACACAGCCAGATATTGGTGCGCCGTCTCAGTATGCCAGATGCGACTGCCATTCAGGTGATGTGTTTTTTTTTTTCTCAGAACAAGCCAAAGAAACCTGATTCACAGTTTGCCTTAAGGCTGAAGTTTGCTAATACAGCTGCAGACATTTGAGCACCCTGTGGTTTTACAGACACCGTAAATTCTCCATTTAAGGTCTATTCAGTTAACTGCTGAGTCTCATATAGTTGCCGTGGGTGTGGTCTACAAAGCAAATAACAACCGAGGTGTCTAATTCACTCGGTCAAAAAACATCAGTAGGAAAAGCTTTGGCTGTAGGCAACCGAATATAGTGGTTTGTAACTCCACAGGATGGCAGTAGCTGCATTTGAAGTATCATGAGTGGTCCGCATGCAGCAGCCTTATCTACCTCTGCATGAGCTTTAAAATGGTGGTGCAACTCAGCTGTTGGTGTGAAACTAATGCATGTTGGGAAAGGTCTACACTTATTAGGTACCAACAAATTGTTTACTATATTTGGTTGCTATCCATGTTAGAAGCATGTATTGCATGTATCAAGTGTGGACATCTTCTCAGCGTGGTGTATATCTTTAATTTCTGCTGGATGAGTTTGCACTTGGTGTCTCTGATTTGCACATGTTTATATCTATGAAGGAGTCATTAATGGTATATCAGGGTGGTAAAGTGTCTGTGTGCAGAAATATTTTAGATTAAGTATTCTTTACTTTCTATCTGCAATCACTTCCTCCATTATCTATTCTTTCCTCAGCCAGAATATTGAGCTTGTTCACCACTGACCTCACACCCACAATCTTTGACTGCTCTGGGCTGTGTGACCAATGAGTTACTCCGGAGGGCATTCAGTGGTCATTTTTAATGTCTGCGCAATATTAGTCTTTTCCTACCCAGAAGCACACTGCATAAAAATATCCTCTTGCGGTCACAAACCTAAAAGATGAACGAATGATTAGTTTGACTTATGAGGAAGGTAGAAATGCAGTTTTTGCATTGCTTTGTTCTCCCTGAATGTAAATAGTGTTTTTTTAATTGGTAGGCTTTTTTCCCGAGGTTAAAACGAGTATTTGGTTGAGACATTCACCCTTTTGTTTTGTATGTGGAGAAGACAAAAGACAAAGCAACAATGCAATAGATAAAGGTTATCACTCATTCCTCATTAAATGCCAGTCATGTTTCTTCTCAGTCTGTTATGAGCTGATAGCAATAGGTGCTGAAAGTGGATTGGCTGGCTCCGGGTGGCCGGGGCGGGGGATGCTATGTGATTGGACGCCGTGTTGATAGCGGAGGTGCGAGCCTTGTATCCATGCTACAAGTATTCATTCACCGGGAGAGGGAAGACATGAGGAAAGGATAGAAAAAAGCTGAGCAGTTGAGGAAGAATCAGTATTCTTCTCTGGTTTATACACTAACACTGCATGGAGCTTTTTTGATTCCCTTTTGTAGTTGTCATCCCTTGGTGATATTCACATACAGTAAAAGTCTTCTCTGGGGAGGACAACACACTGCAGACGTGTTTTGATTCCAGACGCTTGTATCTGGTGTGTGTTTGTGTGAGTGTGTGCGTGTTCTCATTTACTCCAGCACACACTACACAGCTAGGCAGACCAGCCTGCCCTCGGCTATGTCCATGCCGCAATAGGACAAACGTTTAGTCAAGCTTTCCTATTTGTGGACAATCTGGCCTCACATTGTATGTCGCCTTATGTGTAGTCTCAGGTGTTTAATGCTGCATTTTTTCCCATTTCAATCATCAAGGTAAATATCAATCTAGCCACTGATTGCAATTTGAGTGACCGTCTCAGCTAAAATACTGCAGTACTTTGTAATACTTCACAGGATTAATACCTGGCTTCTCTCATTAGGACCAGAATATTAGATTTTAAGGTTGATGAATGACCACTACAGACTCATGAAGGTCAACACAGCCTCCACAGCAAGTGTACATCTGTCATATTGGAAGGAAATGAAATCAGCCCTTTTTGAACCACAGTTATGACAACTATGTTGGTTTGATGTTTAATTTGTATGTATTGGTAATAGTACTAATTCATACAAGGATGCTACTCCAAGGTAACACCTGTATTTAACTGCTAGTCGTGTGTGTTACGTGTGAGGCCCATTGTAGAGTGATTGCATGTGTGTCCACCATCTTACAGCTGTGACCTTCACAGGGGTGAAGAGATGAGGGTGTGGAGGCTGGAGGGTTAAATGTAGACCGGATGTGTCAGACTGACTCTGGCTTACTGTGTTCCTGTGAAATCTCTGGCCTTGAGGATTGAGAGAAAAGAGCTGCGCAGGGGAGGTTGCACCAAATTGCGTAAATAAAATAAGTAAAAATGCAGTAGAAACATTTACAGCAGTGCATTCTGTAGAATAATGACGGAATATGTGCTGTAGAGATGGAGTGAAAGTAAACACTTTTCTGATGTGTTTATCTGATTTTATCACATTTAAGAGGACATGAATAAAGAGGGAAATGGAAGAAGAAATGGAACACAGCTTCTGAAGCTCACCACTCGTTTCTCTCCCATACAGCAGGAGAACACCAGTGGTTTTGACTTACCATGACTTATTAATGAGGCCGTTTTAGATTTCTTAAGGCTCAATTCCTCTCACTTTCTCTCTTTGCAGCCCAAGGCACCAAATTCAGACTGGCGATATTCAGCCTCCCTGAGAGCAGGTGGTGTAATGCAGAGGTAAGCAGCCAACCATTTGTGTTCTTTCTTCATGCCATACCCATAAATCATGCTTTTGACATTTTTTGTGAAAGATTCAATGTAATTCAAACGTCTTTTGTGCTTATGTTGTTATTGGAACATCATTGTTTTATCGAACAATCAAATAAACAGTGTCATTAACAATATAACGCAACAGGAAAACCAACATTGGTTCAAGCACTATAAAACAAATATATTTCCAGCAGCTCGCCTACATATTGCATCTGTAAGTTTTAGATTTAAGTCATCATAAAGTAGAGCCCCACTATTTGCAAGACTTACATTCCAAAACTCCAAGAGAATGGTGAAAAATAATGGACGCATCCATAAAAAGCCCTAAAAAGGCTTTTGCTAACAGGCCTCTCACAGTTATTAAATGCATTTTAAATTCAGTTTTACACATTAAGAAACAATTACAGGCATACAGTATAAGACTGTTGTACTTTGTTTTACTATTGCACAGTACGTGCAGTTACACAGTGCAAAGCATCTTCCCATGCTTGAAAATATTGAGTGAATTGTGAGAAAGCCTCCTTTGCTGGATTCATAGCTGCAGCACTTTCTTTTCCCTTGCAGACAGTGGCCATCAAACCATGTTGTATTTAAGTCATCATAAAAAAAACTATATAGAATTTAAAGCGGTGAAAAGAAATCTATGAATATTCAGCGGAGTGAATGCGTAACTGCAAATAGGCAGAGCTATCCTGTATATCTACGTATAAAGAGATGGAGGAGAGAGAGAAGGAGTCAGGAGGAGTAAGCAGTATTCCATGAAGGGCAGGTACTCAGCTTTAAAGATGTCATATGGGACATGGATGAACTGAATGGACGATGATCACCTTATCCATAAGACACTGGGGCTCATGAACCTGCTGTCTGACCAGATGGACCCAACCTAATTCAGGCTCAATTTGCATAAATTACACCAACAAACTGCTTAGGTCCAAAAGACATGGGTGCGCATAGTGCGTGGTGCTAATATTTATGTTGTGTGACCTGTTTCCAGTTTTTACACTTTACTGTGGTTCTGTCAGATATTTGCACGGAAGCACATATTTTTTTTATGCGAGTGAGCTATAATGGCCGTGTCAGATTAAGAGCAGGAAGCCTGTGTGAGTGTCATAAATATTACGCAGATCTCCTCATAATTACAGCAAAGGATTATGCTTGTGTGAAGCAGATGAATATATTAAATCTTTCTGTAATGTATTTTAGAGCGACTACCTCCTGTGTCCCATTGCTCCCCTGAATGGTCATGTATTCACTCCTGTGACATTATCTGATAAGAGATTTTGGACGACAGTTGCCACATGATGGCACTGACCTATTTCATAATCTGACGCATCATATTTCCTGCAGATTTATGAGAAATTGTGTGTGCTCATTTTGTTAACTAGTTATGTATGATATGATAGAAATTAGTTATCGTGATCATAAAGAAAAGACAGTGAGCCAATCGGTCATCTGTTTGAAATAACTGACCAATGTACCCTGATGATGCTAATGCTGACACTGTTCCATTTTATAATATTTCCAACTCTTTATTTGGGATTAAAATATTGAATACATTTTATCATTTATTGCACTGAAAGATTAGTTAATTATTACTATAATTAATATAAATATAATAAACTATAATTATTGTCAAAGTTGGGGCACACGATGAGTTAGCTGTGCTGTAGTTGCTCTCTTCTGTTGCTTTGGCTTTAGGGGAGGGTGCTAAACTCCCAAAGAGTCAGTGTGAAATTGTAAGAGCAGCCATCTGTAATCTATAATCCACAGAATGATTTGGAAACATAAATCCCAGTCTGAAAGTTGGATTTATGGGTTTGGGTTTACTGTAACACTATAGCCTCAATCACACATGGGACAAGATTTTAAATTCATCATATTGTTGATTAAAAAAATAATGAAGGGATAGTTTGGATTTTTTGACATGAAGTTGTCAGCAGTGTAGTGCATCAACGGCGACTTACCCCGAACCCCCACTCTCCACCCTCACCCCCCAGTTGGTCCCGTGAGTCCGGTTCTGGTCGGAGATCTGTGACGGAGAACGTAGTTCCACTTAGTTGCTGGGGCCATTTACGTACAGAATTTGGCTGTTCAAAACAATATGCGAGTAATACATTTGCATCACAAAAATGCCTCCTCAAAAAAATTACATCTCACAAATCGCTCACTGTTAAATTTGTCTCCCGCCGTATCCCGCTGTTGCCTGTGCCTTCTTGTGTATGTGATGAAGATGCTCGCATCTTCTTCCGCTGTGGAACACACACGTGAACAAGCATGCACTACATTACATTGCTGATGGGGATGTCATTCAACTTCATGTCAAAAATCTGAACTGTCCCTTTAATACAATAGGATTAATGTCATTTTTTTTGTTTGGCATACAACAAAGTTGCTGACATAAAGCTGTTAAGGTGTTTGCAGAATTGCGTTTTTGTAAAGATCATTTGTATATAATAATGGTTGTAGTTTGTAATGGTGTAGAACCACTGTGTCATACTGAGACATGTTTAAGTGATTACTGAACCTCAGTGCAGTTGTATACTACTGCAAACTACAACCACAACCACAATCACAAACATATTGCTCAATATATTTGGGATGTAGTATAATTTAAAAGGTGTCTTGACAGTTGGATGTAACATGTTTTTATTTCTTCTTTGTTCTAGCTCAGTGCATATGGAAGAATCATCAGTGATGCAGGGAGCCCAGGGGGTTCTGGTCCAGAACTGGCCCACAGCATCCAGCGCTGCTGGTAAGAATCAGTCAGCCCATCAACACCTAATCAACCTTGGCAGTGGCAAAGTAAACATCTATTTTTAATTCATTTGCAAATATTCCTGCATGTGTGCATTTCTCTTTGTACAAGTTCACCTCAACACGTTTCCCATCTATTGCAGAAAGGAGGAAATGACATTTGAAGCATTGTGTTGTGACGATGAATACATCGAATTCAGTATCTCAGGTCACTTTAAGCATTTGACCATTAAACACAGTACAACACAATTTTAGAAGGGCACCAGAAAACACAGAATTTTTGTCCACGTGAACAAAATAGAAAACTGGGAAATAATAAGAAACTATAATGAAGATATGAGTGTAGAGAGCACTGCAATTAGAAATTGGCATGTTACATTGCCAGTAAGATTTTTGTAAGCAAGTACTGTTGTACATTACAAGGCATTTTAACATTGTTTGACCAGACAATTAGTATTTGCTCTTGAGATGGCCACGTTTTAGGACTATAGGCTTTAGGACTTTCGGACAAAAAGTCACACATCCTTCAAAAATCAAAGTTGTCTTAGACCATTGTCATTATCATTTCTAATATGTTTTTTGGGGATTGTTGTCTCATCAAGGCATTAAAACTCCATACTTTGGACTTACGCAGCTGTGGGTATGTGGCATAGAAGTCGTGTAATAGATAGATAGATAGATACACGCACATATATATATATCAAGAGAAATTCATGCAGTAGAACTGGTAATATTTTGTGCTTTTTGCAAGTAAATTACCCAACACTTGTAAAATACTGTATAGCATTAGGCGCACATCTCTGCGACGTTTAGCAAAGCAAAGACTAAGGAGGTTTGTGCAAAGGCTGTCGCTTTAAAGGTGCTGTGCCTTTTTGGCTCCAAAGCACACTTTTTTCAACCAAAAAATATAAGAATACCACCACCGGAGAGCAGATGTTACCAATACTGGTATAAAAGAACAGATTGAACAAATAAATGTCTACATTGGTCACAATTTGAAGTTAAACTTACTGTAAATGTTAGAAATGTAAAATGTTGTAAAACGTAAATGTCCATGACACATAGAAAACAGCAGTCCCAGAGAAGTGACTGACAATTTGGATTCATTGTGTGGTCATATACGGGAATCCTTTTGTTTGTTATCGTTAATTGGTTCCAGACCCGACCGTGATAAGTGAATTTCTGGGACGTAGCATTCCTTCTTTATAAATGGAATATGTTCATATTCATATACAATTTGTTATGGCACAGCAATAAATGTCTTCTGGACATGTGGACAGGAAGTGACGTTGGGGGTTCAGAGTTTAGTTTTAGCTGGATTAGGGCTATGACTGTAGCCTATGTTATTGCTATTATGATTATTATGTTGTTATTATTGTGACTGTGGTGAGATTATTTAAATCTGCAATAAAATCATGAAGTCTGGTCCTTGTCTCACAATGCTTAATTTAGGCAAAAATGTGTGACATTTGCTTCAATATGCATATTTTTACTAATATTAGGCTGTATTCAACCATGAAACAGGTTGATGTAGTAATCAGTATATGTTTGAAAAACATATATTGACAACAAACATAACCATGCTCGTGCATGTGTGTGTGTGTGTCACATGGGGCATGGCTTGCAGCGTCAGAGCAGGAAGTGGGTTTCGAGGGTTAGGACCCCACACAGTACCTAACCAAGGCAGACAGCAACTTTAAGGCAAATGGACAACTAATAAGTATGACTATTGTGTTTAACTTTCCATACAATTTTCTATTTTTTGTGTAAACTCATTGCCTGGTGTGACAGGCTGCCTACACACAATCCACTGACCTTGTTTATACTGTATGTATGCACGCAAAGCCTCCTCCGCTTGGACATTGATTTCTTTTTTTTTCTTCTTTGTTGTCTTGGTCCACGTTTTAAAACTCGGATGCACTTCCAAATATGAAGATATGTAGACAGATGGTAACAAAGAGAGAAGCAGCAGAACAGGCAATTGCAGTGTCAGTAAGCTTTGCATGTGAGGATTTATAACAACATTGTGCACACATTCACCTTGGTTTGCCTCACTTTTGCCTCACCTTGGTTTGACACTTGTTGTCTTTATTTCTTTTTTGGCCCTATTAAATGTTACTTGAAAGTCTCTTTAGCTTCAGGACGTCAGGAGATTATAAAAGCAGACATTTTCTAGACGGGCTTGCTTCAGGACAAATTGTATGTTTGTGGTCTGACATTCAGAAAAAATGCTCTCTAGCATATCTCAGGTAGGGGAGAGACAGCGATATTGATTTAAAGTGGCCTGTCACATCAGCATGAGTCATAGGCATTGCTATTTATAACTGAGTTGACTTATTTGGTTGGCAAGCTGCAGCCCTCAGGTGGGGACCAGCGGTACACTTGCAATTTTATACTTCGATGTGTGTCATCAGCAAGCCCTTCAATCTTACTGTTTTTGCACATGTAGATTTACTTGTCGTACTGTTATGAATGAGTGTCGGTTATATCTGAACTGCACTATCTGTTTTTGTCTTTAGAATGTGTAGAATACGTGTCTGGGGTCATGAAAGCGTTTGGGCTGCTGCTTATGTGCTGCGACTGCTGTGACAGATGGATGGAGCGCAGCCCACACCCAGCTTAACAGACTCACATTAATGGAATCAGGGTTCTGCCGGCTCTCTCTTTCTAAAAGAAGGGCACACAGGGATTCAGAGAGATCGGTGCAGCCCTCAACTATAGAGAGGCAGGAAATATAGAGGCGAGGTGGCTTGGCAAAGCAAGAAATGGAACATTTAATGATATAAACAATGGCGTTGACTATGTGAGGAAGTGACCGTGCTATCCATAAGACTGAAGGAAGAGTCTACCAGTGAAACATGAAGCTGTGGGAGAGTAGGACAGACGGTGGAAGAAGACGGTGAAAAGAAGAACAAAAAAAAGACGAGAGCTTGCGGCATTATTCTGTATCAGCCTCTGTCACTATGACTCCTACCAATGTCCCACTGCTTCACCAGAGGATGTTGTTTCCACGGCAACCACTCACGGCACACTATTATCGACAAGGGGAGAGAAGGGTGAGGGAGGGGGCTGTCAGATCGAGGGAAGTGTGAACATATGGTGTTGGCCGAATGATGGTGAAAGTGGGGGGAAGGACGAAGGGAGGTGTCGAATTAATTGCACCAAGAGAGAGGAAAAAGAGGAAGAATGGGTGTGTTTGGAGAGGGAGAAACTGAGGTATGAGGTGGAAAAGGAGGAAGCAAGCAGGAGGGTGACCTACATTCACTAGGGAGGTACTGCAGCACTGCAGCCTTGCCTTCACACACTCACATATTTAAGCTATACAACAGAACACACACAGTAATATAATAATAATATTAATCAACTTCAAGGAGAGGGTACACACTGAAACTTGACCGAAATTCCTTCTGGGACTTGATTTATATGGATTTAGAAATAATTATAAACAAATAAAGTAATGGTAATAGAAATAATCTGTTCCAGGATTAAGCTGTTCAAAATTCTGTGTTATTGTAATATATAATAATATATAAATATTATATATTATAATGATAACTAATAACTGTAACAGTATAGATATGCGTGACTGATCAACACGGACACCACCTTTGTGTTTTGTCATGAGTTATTTCTTGAATTCAATAGTGTCGCTCACTTTTTAGCAAATGGTGGCACTTTCTTTGGTTTATGGTTAGATTAACAATAATAAATTGAGGTGCAGGATGTCGGGAGATTTGAAAAGCACACATTTTCTAGACTGGCTTGCTTCAGGTTATTGAGGTGAGAAACACTTTTGAATTCAAGAAATAACTCATGACAAAACATGTAGGAGGTGTCAGTGTTGGTCTTGCTACCTTTGCGAACAGTAACTTCAAGAATCTCATCTTCAATGAAGGTAAAAGCATCTTTAAATGTTCCTATATGTGCATTTCAAACTGTTTTTTGCATGTAAAACTATAATTGTATAACTATGTGTTTTGTTTTAACATTTTTGCTTTTTGTATATATATTAGGGCTGTCAGTCGATTAAAATATGTAATCGAGATTAATCACATTTTGTCCATAGTTAACTCACAATTAATCACAGATAGAAATGTTTTTCTCTATAATAAGTAGGGATGCAAATCTTTGCGGTAAACAATTCAATATGCATCTAGATATATGGGTTAAGATACGATTTAAAAAAACGATATATTTTAAAAACAACAATTCTATATAATTTCCATATAGTGTGCAAACAATATGATTCCATTCGATGTGATTCAACGGTCGGCATTGTCTGGAACAGAAGGGACGTCAGTTTGAGAAAAGGCAGTAACAAAACAATAAAATGATGTTTGAAAGTTCATTACATTTTGAAAATTAAAAAAAATTATAATAAACAACTAGTTTACAATTATTTAAAGTGTGTATAAATTTTTTATACACACATATATATATATATATATATATATATATATATATATTATACACACTAAGTCCCCAACTTACGAGCACAATTGGTTCCAGACGACCGTTCTTATGTTGAATTGTTCTTAAGTAGGGGAAAATGTAATATAACAAATTATATAGGTACTACATGTACGTGTATACGTATACATTATATGTGTATGTATGTAAATATGAGTTTGGTGCAGTAGTAATATTAAATGAGGATAATTAATGAAAAAAACAATAATAAAAATGATACAATAATACGTAATGATAAATGTTATTTACCTTTGAAGAGGAGTGGTCGAGCATACGTCGTGGTGGAGAAGGAGGAGGAGATATTGAAAGAAAGGACAAATTGTCGTCGTTGTTAGACTTCTAAAAGAGGTAGTGTTCTGTGGGTGGTGTAGAATTAAGCAGGCCTATTAACTCTTCATAAACTTTAATCACACACTCTGTCCAGGTTGTATCATACAGCTTTCCATTTAGCTTTATCTCTCCAGCATCTAACTCTTCCTCTGTTGGTCCCATTAGCTCTAACGCTTCCTGTGTTGGTCCCATTAGCAGTGTCACAGTGCCCTCTACTGGTCAAGCATGTACAGTAGCAGTATAAATACTGATTGAGCGACTACAAGGCAAAATAAAATAAAATATAGACCAGTCGGCATGTGTTCGTATCTGCGAATGTTCGCTAGTCGGATGTTCGTAAGTTGGGACCTAGTGTGTGTATATATATAAATATATATATATATATATATATATATATATATATATATATATATATATATATATATATATACATACATACATACATACATACATACATACATACATACACAGCATATGATATATACGGTTATACATAAGTCTTAAGTTGGTCCCGTTTATGTCGACCAACTCATCAAGTCTTGGTTCACTGTGTTCTTAGTACTTACGTGTCCACTTAACCTGATGTACACATACGTGGTCAACATTGTCAACACAAAATCTCAGACCCGTAGGGGTCACTTTTACCTGTATATGAAAAATCGATCAGTTTATGTTGTCATGTGTTGTAGTATTGCTGACTTCATCATTATTGTTAAGTAGCATGAAACAACAACAGCAACATCACAACTGTCGAGTTACACAGCGTGCACACATTGATTTCCTGTTCATTTTTTTTTTGTCAGTATAAGGAAGGATGGAAGAAGTACTGTATTTGCGCATGAACAAAAGCATTATTCTCATTGTAGTCAATACATACAAGGAAATTATCGCAGCAGTTCTGTTAGATAAGCCCATAAACTATCACGTACAAATGGATGAAAACAATAGCAACAAACTGCAGTGTGCTCAAAAACCTTTATTATCACCCATGTCTTGAGTGAAATTAACAAGTAAATGTGCAGGCAATGGCTATTCTAGGTTTTGTTAATGTAACGGCTTATGTCAACGTGAGTCAGCCAGTCAGAGGAGTGTCGACTTAAACGGGTTGCACTGTATATTTACAACCTTGACAACCCTTGTTGAGGCTGGTCTGTTGACAGTGCTCACTGAACTGAGGTTTAGTGAGATGTACCTGTATGCTGATGTGCAGGAAAGGTTTTATGCAACTGTAGAGGTTATTTTTATTTTTTTTAGATTCTGAATTGTATGACCACTGCCGTGTTTGACTACATTTTTGTCTGTATGATGCATATATTCGTTTTCCTCCATCTTCACAATGTCTGATTAGATATGAGTGATGACAGAGCAGTTGGAACATCAGTTTTTTTGTACATAATTTCAGTTGCTCCTCAGTCACACCAAGAAGTAGATAAGCAGTGTCGGTGATTATTTTCTGAATAGAAAGATGAAAACAAGTGATTCAATTGAGGCGACCTATTATTGGCTTCACTTTTTTAGATAAGATCACGGAACGCTTTTTGCCAGATCTGTGGATTGAACTTTTCCTCTTCTCTGTATTTTTTTGAAAGTGTACACATGCTCCATCACACAATGTATTTGTTTATTGCTGAATGCAAGGCCTCCTTTGGGATCACTAATCCACCATCTGCCACTTGATTCAGCAGGGAACCCAAATCAAGGTGTTCAATCTGGCGTGAAAGCCAACTAGATGCACACAGTTGCCCTCTGCAACATGCACAAGATTACTGTTAAAATATACCATTAGTTAATTGTAACAAATAAGAGGATAATAATCATTATTTATTTATCTGGGCACCATCTTGAAACGGGTGTGGTCTTTGATTGTGTTATTTTAAACAACATTTACAGTTTAAGAAAGACATTGCAGTTTAAGTAGCGTTTACTGAAAATGATCTCCTCCTTCCTTTCTTTGTTTTGTTGAGAGCATCATGTTTTATATCTGCATGTCAACATCCTGGTCCATCTTCATCATCATTCGCCTCCTTCCTCTTCAGTTTGTTAGGTAACGGGGGACAAGGGGAGTGAATTAAATAGGCGTGGCAAAATGGACTTTGGTTGATTTAAGTGGCTGTGACCTTGCAGTTTTGCTTTATTTAGGCTTTGCAGACTGAAGACCATTTACAATCTGTGATGTGAGTGCATTGACATTTTGCTTGTCTCTAATGTGTGTCATTGATCAATGGATGGTGTTTACAACATCTAATCACATTGACAATCAACACTGATGAGCATGATAAAAACGTTTTATCAATAACAGGGAGCACTGCTGTCTTTTCACGCTAGATTGCATGAAAGGTCAGAGTAAATGAATGTCAACGAAAGGAAAAGGAGGAGATTATGTACAGGAAGGAAAGCAAAGAGAAAGTGTTGCTCTGCATCAACCATCAAAGCTGCATAGGCTGTGTCAGGATTAGTTTGGAGTGAGTTCAGTGATGTCACAGCAAGGGATGAGAGCAGAGGCAAGTGCAAACAGGAAGATTGAACACAATCTGTTCCAGGACCGTAGAATTTATGTTTTTCCCAGGGGAAAACGATGTCCTAGTGGTCGGCTTCGCAGTCAGGACGTTGTGGTTTCAAATCTCCATTGAAGCATCTCTATATGGTCTTTGCATGTCCCCGTGAGTGGGTGTTCTCCGGGTACTTCCACCCACACCCCAAAAAAACATACACATTAGGCTTATGGAATATTCTAAATTGCCCATACAGGTGTGAATATGAATATTGTCCGTATGTGCCTTGTGATTGACTCATGGCGACCGGTCCAAGTTGTACCCCGCCTATCATCTGGAGTTAGATGAAATAGGCTCGAGTTCACCCGTGACCCCAATGAGGACAAATGTTATAGAAAATGGATAGATGGATTGATAATCTGTTTTGTGGTCATACCTTTTTCATCGTCTTTCTTCTTTCTTAATCATCTAAAAACGTTTTTATTATTAAATGGACAGTCCAAGTTTTATGTAACCTTTTAACTCTGAAGTGTACATATACAGTAAGTTGAAAGCTGTTTTGAAAGCATTTTTTTTGCGTCTGCTATATAAAACAGCTCTGGTACTTGTCCTTTTTAAGAGAGTTATGCTTCCTTGCTTTGCACTTTTTTTCATCTGTCTGCTTCCCAACATGACTCAGCACTCTTTGAGGTTTTGTTTATGACTTTATGCTGGCATGGGGGCCACTGGTGTCTCATCAAATTCTCACATATAGTTAGTTAATTTCTTCCAGCCAAAGCAGGATTTAGACTTTAGTTTACTGCATTTTCCATTTATAATTTATTATTCTCTGTCTGCCTTTCTTTTTCGATTAACAAAACAGGGTCATGTCTCAGCTTGGGGGGCCCCTAATGAAGACGTATTAACAACAGGAAGACTCTAGCCTTTATAAATGACTGTGACTCCTGCATCCTCGATTGTCTGCTGTGATTTTTGCGACTTTGCGTGCCTCTGACAGATTAGGATTGTATGCCGAGTGGGACATGTCATGTTCACATCAGATTTAGTCCATGAATCCTGTCCAGTAGGCAGACTTCGCTATTAGTCAGTGCAAAATGTGGTATGGAATCACAAACTTGCATTAGGGCAGATTGAAACATATTTGAGTCATCACGCACTTCAGTGCTGAAGACACAAGGTTTGTCTGCATTTGTAAACTGCACAGATATATCCACATGGACAGTTTGATCACATAACTGCTGAACATGAGTCATTATATGCAAAATCTAGAGAAGATTATAACAATTAATGCACATGTGCATACAGGTCTAGCCATACCTGTGACATAATATTTGTATTTTAATGGTGGAAAGTCCACCATTACATTCTATATGTTATATAAATACTCTAGAATAAAGGAATGAGAATGGAACAAGGTTTTAGGTCAGACTTCATCTTCCAGACACAGTTTCTTCTTCTTCTTCTTCTTCTTCTTCTTCTTCTTCTTCTTCTTCTTCTCCTTTTGGCTTTTCCCTTCAGACACTGTTCCTTCTGCTTAGATGAAATTCTGCACGACTGCTTTTCCATTTAGACATACTTTTTATGTGTTTTTAAAAGGAAGAGTGGGCAAATTAAGTCAAGATGTGAATGAATGCTGTTTTTTTTTTTTTTTAAATGGTGCTTTAGCTGCATATTGCTTTTAGGATGTGTACAGTATGTGAGGCAAATTTGAGAAAAGAATTGATACAATTCTTGTCTGGTTATTATTATTTTTTATGTTTTACTATACATAAATGCAAACAAAGACAAGATGAGATGATATTGTGATGATGTTGAACTATATTTGAATAATAGAGTGTGGTTGTTTTTTTAAGGTCTGTTTCGTGCTAGTGTGCACTACTATACTTACGCATGTGTCCTATAAAAGACCATTTGCAACCCGTTTGGATATTAAATATTAAACAGATATATGAGAAACTATCATATGTGCCACACTTAGCATTTTCTTTTCTTAGGAGGGAATAAAATATATATGTGATGCATTTATATAGTGCCTTTAGTAACACTGGAAGCCTTTTGCAAGATTTTCCACCCTTTCACCCCACATTAAGGGATGACACAGTGCCCGCCAAGCAGAACCAGGGCTCAAATTGCTAACCTACAGTCTACTGTGTGGCCGCACCTGAGACATGCTGGGCATCCTAGCTGCTGCTTACACATAATTGATTTCATTTAAATTACTCCCATTTTCCCACGTTTGAAATAATAGTTTTTTACTTTCTTAGTTTGTGGTCAGCTGCTTACACAGTCGACTGCGCACACAGTCTGCAGGTGAACAGCCTTGGGAGGTTCTTAGTTCAAGAGTGGGATTAGTCTGTCATCATTAAGCTTTGTTAATCATCAGCTGCAGTTAATCTCTGAATAAAGAATTAGCACAGAGAACATTTATTAAATCCAATAGTAATCATTACAGATTAATGTACGTTGGAATCTTGTGCAAATTTGAGTAACATATGTTGTGTCACTTCAAAAGACAAGAGAAACATAGCCACATGTATGTTTTCCAGTGAGTGACACTGTATGAGACTATTGCATTAAATTACTTTGTATTTTGTTTCAGATGCTGAAGGAGGAGAGGTGTCACCCCCAATGGGTGCCGGAGTCGACAGCAACAGCTGGCACTTTCGCTACGGCCCAGGGGGTCCCGGCGCACCCCCACAGCACCTCAAGCCTGGCGAGGTTCCCCCAGAGGCGTTCATCATCCCTGGATCCCCTGCCATAATATCCATCAGACAGAACCAGGGAGGAGAGGATGACAAGAGCGATTTTATCACCTTTGGCAAGAAAGAGGAGGCGAAGAAGAAGAAAAAGAAGAAGAAGGATAAGAAAGACAAGAAGGATAAGGGGAAGGATGATGACGAGTAAAGGAGAAGAAAGCGAAAATCGGCAAAGAGAAAAAAAAAGGGTGTTGCTAAAACAGAGGTACCAACCAAAGTCCACTGGGCAAAAAGAAAATGTGAATATGGACGTCTTCAATCCTGTTTTGTTTGTATTTAACCTGGCCTTACCAAGGTCACATTTACCTTCAGTCTAGTGCGGCTGAGGTAAGTTATTGATCTTGCCTTGATAAACAATAAGAAGATTGATTTTGAGCCACACCCCCATGTGCCTATACACCCTAAGTCAACTACAACATCCTTAGAAATAACAACTCTTGATTATTATGCCTCCTGGGCGTGTTGGCACCTCTGTATTACCCCCTGCCCAATAATGATAAACCATTCTCTGTGAGAGAAGACAAAAGAACAACAAAAAGCTCTGTGCCAGCCAAGGAAAAGAAGAAAGATAAAGTCATATATGAAGTCATATGTGTGCATTCTGGAGCTGGACACACTCACACACTACTTGTAAATAGCACAGGGGAGTCACTGAAACTAAGGCTAACACACAAAACACTGCTGCAGAGTCCTAACTTACCAACAGTGTTTCCTGCAATCTCAATGAATCCACATGCACGCATGCTCACACAAGCAAACACACACCTTGACATGTGGACACTGAAAGCACTTGAGACCTGGAGAGAGAAATAAAAAAGAAGAGAAAACCATGTGCTAATTTGACACTGCAAGCTTTTTGTCACCTATGGGGTGCACATCAACTCTCAGGATGGACGGAGCATCCCTTTGCTGTTACTCTGTATTCGCTTACTGCTTTTAAAGGACTGAGGGTGCTACCCCTCCAGCCGGAAGCCCGATGCAGAGAGCTCTGGGTAGTTGGAGAGAGGGGAAGATGACCTCACATTCACCTGAGGGGAAGACGTCCGGATTTCGGTCAGTGGACTCTGAAGAAAACAAGCAGCATCTTATTTGCAGAATCTTGAGATTTTGATAACACCCTCTCTTATCCCCCCATGCTGCAGCAAAAGCTGAAAGCTTTGTGCTTTGAATGTTTGGTAGCAACCAGTCCTTACCTAATACCTTTACAACATTTGACCTGCTTGTGCTCCCCACCAATCTGCCACAAACCCTGACCCCAACCACCTTTCCCCCACTGACTGCCTCTTCATGCCATGATGAAGTTAACCTACTTTCCTTAATTCTCTGAAGAGATTCACAGTACATGTTCTGCCATTTTTTTTATATTTTCCCTTGCTTATTGCATGTCCACCGTCTTACCCCCACTGCTCAGGATCCATCCTGAGAAAAGGGCCTGTTTTGAACATTGTGGTGTGCTGACAGCAGCATGGAGTAATGTGGATGAGGCCCGTTTGAGGCGGGGGAGAGTGGGGTGGGATGTACACCTTGAACTCTCTAAAAGTGCAAAACGGTTCAGTGCTTTTAACTTGTGAATAATAAAATACGCTGTTCACTTCCTGTTTGTCTACCGCCGCTACAGTGAGAGGGGATCAGGTGGGACTGATAAACAAATCACAGGGGTGAAGGACCGGGCAGGAAGCGAGGAGGCGGGTGCCGTGGGCTGGCCCTCTCCCCTCAAGTTTGCAAGACAGGATAATTGATCGTTATGATCAGAGTCGCATCTAGCTTTTACTTACGCTGTACATGTAGCGTAGACTTTCTAGATCTACATGAATTGAACCAGTTCAAAAATAAATATGGCATCCAGGATTCCCTGTCAACAGCTATATCCCACCAGTCCTCTCTCATGAGGCGATGAGGCTGAGATATACCTCCAGTCTTCTGTTGGTCCCCCTGTCCCTGCCTGTAACTTCTTACACGCCCTCCCAAAACTGTGCGGCTCAGTATGATGTCACTCCAATAAGTGGCTGCTGCATGTACTGCTCTAAGGAAACACATACTATATAGAGAAATATATATATAAATAGATAGCTATGATTTTATTATTTTTTTGTATTATCGTTTTGGTTCTTCATTACTCACATGGGAAATATTTGTATGTACTTCTCTTGTCTATGCCAAAACATCTATGTATTTACCATCGTCACGCTCTGCAGGTGTTGTACGGCATCCACTAAACCTTTTTCGATATTTGTAATGCTATAGTGTGATACCTTTTTAATGCGACCTTTTTTTCCCAAACTTTATCATTTCTGCTTTTGAAAACAAGCAAAAAAACAGAAAAAAAAATGTATCCGGCTTTGACATGATGATCTAACACTGTAATATTGTAACTGAAATATGTATGATCCTATGATGAGCTATCACTTCCCTTTCATTCTTCTGAAGAAAATATAAAAAATCACCAAAAAAAACTGTGAAAAAGTATATGTAGTGTATGCTTGTATTTAGTGAACTTTCATGCTGTCATTCTTTCCCAATGTATGGTGGTGATGAACTATGGTGGCAACGTCGGACCAGCCCAAATCTGTTTTAACCGCTCCCCCCCTTTTTTTGTTCACCCTCTCATCAACTGTGACCGTGAAATAGTGAACTTCATTTACATCCATTCCCTTTTTGCCTTTGACTCGACCTAAATGGAAACAGTGGTAATGTGTTTTGTTTATAAATCACAAATAAAGTTTTCTTTCTTAAAAATGATTAATGATTCATTCTTTGAGAAGATACATTGTCTTACTATGTGCAGTATGCCGCATATACTGTACATATACTGCTGTAAATCTCAGTTTAGGCCATTTTACATAGTGTAACTTGTTCAACAGAAAATAGATCAATGAAAACCCAAATCAGCCACAAAAATTATTCTGAATCAAAAACTGTAAAAATTAGATAAGGCTAGGGCCTCCAGATGTCTGTGTACTCCCTACAACAGTGCGCATTCTGTTGATTGAGAGCTATCTACTGGTCGATTACGAAGGTAGTTTGGGTCGATCGCATAAACGTCACTTCATAGATGTCATATGACATCAGTCAGCTGTCATTTGGCTCCCCTTCTGATTCGCTATTCGCCCCCCACTGCAATGGTGAACGTCACGTCTTAAACGACACACAGAGATGCAACTTTCGTCTTTATTATTCCGATTATGCATGAACTAACTCACTGGTGAGATGTATATATCTACTGTATATCAAAAGTTATGCATTCAAAAATGAATTGTTTGAAGGCGTTGCTTCGCGTCATGAACTCCACTATAGAAATGCGTGTTATTTCATGATGAATTAGAAAAATGTCTGTTGCTGAAACTTTTTTAAAAATGTTGCCTTGATTTCGGCTGCATTGTCTTTTGCACAGTCATTTTCATTTCTTGTATATCGGTAGTGTTTGATAGCAAATGTTAACTGGACGTAACACATGAACCGTGTGTCTAATCAACGCTACGTAGCCATTTGACAGACATATTACCGGTACTCAGGTTATATACACAACTATTGAGGAATTACGTATAATTATCTTTATTGCCATATTGAATTGAATTGTGAATTATTTTCCCCGCCTCTCGCCCGAAGTCAGCTGGGATGAGCTCCAGCATACCCGCGACCCTAGTGAGGATAAACTGCATAGAAAATGGATGGAATGATGGATTAATTATTTGTAAATGATGTCAGCTACTAATTATATATATATAGATATAATTTTTATATTTAATATTTTCTATATTAGT
Source organism: Dunckerocampus dactyliophorus (assembly GCF_027744805.1). NCBI lineage: Eukaryota > Metazoa > Chordata > Actinopteri > Syngnathiformes > Syngnathidae > Dunckerocampus > Dunckerocampus dactyliophorus. The sequence goes on from NC_072829.1 coordinate 27,181,057, forward strand.
ATGTTTATATTATGTTATATATATATATATATATATACAGTATGTTTTATAGTAAGAGATAGATCATGTTGACTTATAGCTTGCATGCTGAAAAAGTGTGTGCAACCCTGCCTTACAACATCTGGGCTTGCTCCCGATGAGACAGTAGATGATCTCTTAATGCATTGGTGCTTTCTTTCAGGGATCATTACTCTATTTCAAAGCAAGAAACTTAATGACCGTGAATGACATTTGCTGCAAAGATGATGAAGCTAAGTATTAGGTCATGTGCTTCATTAGCACTGGCTTGGTCAAAGTTTTCTGCCTAGAATTGTGGCTCTAAATCAAAATGAGAATACCACTTGCATTTTAAAAGATATGACCACAACATCCTCAATGTCTACGTTGACAAGGACTCAGAAAAAAGCACATTCCCTGTGGAGGTGAGAAGTGCAAGCTGATTGACCTGCCTGCTGCATCTCTCCTTGTCCAATGCCATGGTCACAGATGGTCCCTACAGTCCCTTGTGACTGAAAGCTTCCAGACATGCAGCATCCTAATTAAACAAGAGCGGCTAAGTAGATCCCAGAAGGTAAGTTTATTATAAAATAGGGAGGTATCAGCCATGCTAGTTTATTGGGGCTTTTACTGAGGATGGCAACAGATATATTTTAGTATTTTTGCTGTATTTTTGTCACGATTATGATTTAAAATGTCTTCAATAAAAACAAGACAGACAAAAACTGCTTATTTTAAGATAGTCCTATGAGTTTGGAAGCGCTATTAACAGAAAATTATTTTAAATTGGGTAGCATAGACTCCTCTGTTATGAACCTCATAGACATAATTTTTAAAAGTGAAAACAACAATGAAAACGGTGATTGCATATTTTTATATGACCTAACACCTTTTTATTGTGTCATTTCCAGTCACAAGATACTCTTTCAACAAATACATTTCTAAATCTAGCATATGAATATTTCGGCCTGTGCAGCTATTCTTTCTGTTTTTTTTTTTATTGTTAGTGATATTGCCTCTTTGCTCTAGACTTTGTAGCATTGCAAAACCAATATGCTAATGCTGCTCTTGACAAATCTGATGCTATAATGCCACCTCTAGTATAGCTTTCATTTTGTTTCAGACAAGGACAACATTCAGGAAAGAAGTTCAAAAGGTCATTTTGCGCTTGTGGAAATGCTTCATCACGTTTGGCACATGATTTCTTTAGCTACAGCTATTGTGGGGACAGCACTCTGGCAACAGATAAACACATGATCGGTTGTTCTGGGGTCAAGGCCGTGTCATTTAATATGCCTGAAGATAGCGCTACTGACTTTTGATTTGATGCCATAATAAAATAGCATGAACTACTTTTAAGAATAGTAATCAACAGAACAACACAATTGTAATCACACCCACACATGCAAACCCATGAATAATCAAGAAAAGTGCCACGGTCTTTCTAAATCTATAAGCAGACAAACAAAGAAGCAAAGTGTCTGCAGTTTGCAGAAAATTAGCTTGCGGCGTTTGGAATTGCTAATGAATATGAACACATGTTTTGGCACTTTGTACATAGGCATGCAAGATGAGCAGTGTTTATTTTATGGTGGCATTGTATATTCTAAAGTGAAGAGGATATATGCAAATATGATAACACTAAATATAAAGTGTGCTTTAGAAGTGAGGTGTGTGTGTTTGTCTTATAGGGTCCATCTGCTGACACTGGCATCATCTGAAGTGACTCACTGAAGCATCATCGAGCAACTGTGGGGAGGACAAAGGGAGAAGGTGTTGAGCAGCCAGAATAAACACGGAGACAGAGATTATCCTAATTATATTTGCAAAATCATGCAATCACTGGAAATCAGGATTTCACATATTTTTTTATACTGTATGCAGTCCAAGTGTAGTCTCCACATTTGTTTCATTTAACAAAACAGCAACTGAATGTCATTATTCAATTTCCTTTTAATCAGCTTGTGCACAGAATGATCCCTTAGGGTGGACTGATCATTAAAGGCTCATGATTGCATAATAATTGATTTCATGCAATCACTGCTTAACTGGATATAGGTGACCCAAATTTACTGCTTTGATTTGCCCGATTGTGGCCATATGAGGAGAAATGTGCTGTGTGTTTCTTTAAGGGAGGTCATGAATCTTAAATAACAGCAAATAAATTGAATATCATGCATAGTATTAAATTGTCTTGAGAATCTGCACATTAGTGGAATGTGTGCGATAAAAGAGATACCGTTGTGCAATTTGTACATCTTAACATATCGGTACTTAGCGTGGATGGCCTGAAACCGTCAACAAGCCTGCAAGTAACAGACTATAGTAGATTTATGAGCTACAGTACATGTGTCCCATTTGTAAGGGTGGTGAGAAGGAGGCGCCATCTCCTGGGCAAAACATCACAGCACATGTATCCAATGTGATTGTGAAATGGGGGATAACATACAGTATTTACTCCTGTTTCTCTTGATGATAATGATGACTTCAATCTTCAAGAATCAGGCTCCCATTTAAATCCTAAAAACATACCTTAATGTATGTGTGTGTGTGTTTTTTTAGGTTATTGTTATAAGCCATGACGCTTTCCTACAGTATACTGTAATGGAAGTTGAATAAGCCCTCCTCCTTGGTAATATCACGTAGTCCTTATTCAGTGGGATCAGGAGCGCCTCCAATAGCCACCACTTGGAACTGCTGGACATTGACCTGCCTTTTAGGTATGGTTACTGTATAGACTGCCTTATCCTGTTAGTGTAGCTATAAAAAAACAATTTGTATGCTTTGTACAATTTTGTTTTCATTTTTTTATCATGCTGTGGTACCGTATATTTAATGTGAGTTGTGACAATACACTCAGTGGCCACAACATTAGGTATACCTGCACTATCAAATGAGAACCCATTCTATGGCTGTTTCAAAATAAAAATACTGCTTTTTGATTGACATTGTAAGAGAGGTGTTTATTTAACAATACGTTTATTTTTGTGGTGATAACTGTACTGCATCATAATGAGTCTCATATTATAGGTTTTAAAGTCACTACAAGATTAATCAATATTAGGAATGTATACCATGCACAATGAACAATAAATACATTGTAAATAAATGGCTTTCTGACAATGTATATTGAAATATAGACACACATACACAGCATATTTTACTGTGGGCTTACTGAAAGTTGTAAACACAAATTTATCAACAAAATAAATTTGGTGATTCAAAGCATGTATCATACTGAACTAGCTATTTGTTGTTAGTTGATAAAGATATTCAAGTTCCATCTGCAGATCCTCATTTTGAATAATGATGTCGTTTTAGTAAAATTGTATTTGTTCACCTTTTATGAACAAAATAACTATTTGAGAGTATCTGTATGGGTATGCAATCTAAAAAATGAATTTTGAAATTAATTAAAAATTAATTTTGTTTATATTCTTTACCAAATGTTTTTCCTGACTGTCTTAAACACTTCCCTGTTATACAGACAGTAGTGATGTGCGTATCAGTACTGGAATATTTATAGTTCCGATACCAGCTCTTCATGCTCTAAAATCGATACTTCGGTCATTTAAGGTAATGCTCGTCTGAAAGGTTTGTCTGTTGAAAGGATGACTGATCGGAAATGGTTTTATTCTTTTACTTATTTTTTTATTGTTTAATTTATATTTTATATGATTCTGTCCTCTGTTTTTTGTTGTTGTATATGAGCTTCGCTATATTGTAAATCTTTCAAAAATGTACCAGACACATTAAGTGAATTTTGCATGAAATATTGGTATCAGATGGTATCGCCGATACCAGCCTGAATTTTACACAGTATCGGATTGGAAACGAAATCAGTATTATCGCACATCACCAACAGTCCCTCCACAGGTGCACAGTATAGATTCCCCCCGGGTCCCAAAGCCCAACCCTGATCAATTGGGGATTAATCTAACTTTTGTGACAATAAATTGATTTCACACTCAAATTAGATAAAAAAGATGACAAGTTGATTTACTAAACAGTCAAATGATTACAAAAATGTTAAAAAGACGATTTTATGCAAATAAGACCCCTCCCTTGTTGTGTTCAAGCTACTTCCGGTTGGCGCCATTGAGACTTTAAAATGACGTAGCAAACGCAGCAATAGTTTCTTCAATGGCGGTGCCGACAGGCTGCTTGTTCGCTGTTTTCTGCAATATACTAACAGCCAGGTAAGTCGACACACTGTCAGCTAGCTAAATGGCGCCAAAGTTTGAAAATCTGTCAGATAGTGTTCTAAGGTTTCAAAACACATAGAGGAGCTGTGGCTAGCATGTTTGTGTTAGGTAATTTTCGACTCAACATTCGAGGCTTGTTAGCGTTACAAGCGCTTAAATTCGCTGTTTGGTGTTTCTGTGCATGTAAACACAAACTATCTCGTGTTTTCTTTTATCTCAAGCTCTTCTTTTCCGCTTGTGCGATATCATTCTCACTTTTTAAGTTGCTAGCATTCGTACTACAGTACATGTCTCCTAGATAGCTTGAAGAGTTACGCAACACCAGTATAATTACCATACATGTCATGGTGTTAGCACTAGTAGCACGAGTGTTAATATGATCTGTCGTCATTGTTTATGGCATTATTAGCACACATTAGCGCTATTGACTTCTGTGGGGAAAAAATATACTCCACACGCATACAGAAGTAAATGGGTGAGCGTTTCCTCACTGTTGCGGACTATTGTTCTTTGTTAGAGTAAAGTCACTTGCCTTTTCTAACGTTACACACTACAAAATAAGTCATATGATTCGTGTTTTTCCAACATTCCACACTACAAAATAAATAGTAAATAAAGGTGCTGCATTATCGGTATCGTGTCGGAAGTGAAAAAGTTGTATCAGGACACCCCTATTACAGACATCATCATGGGTAATTATTTCAAAATGATAGTATCTTGAAACGTTTGTGTGCGATGATCCATTTTATATACTACAGGTTTTGACACCTTTTAATGTTGGTTCAGGGACAGTGTGTTGCTCTGTTCTGATTAGGTGATTATATATTTTATTATTCTTTCCATCATTCCACAGGTACACATTGCTGAAGGACAACCTCTTCTTGAATAAACTTGATGAACATCTCAGCTCATCTTCCAGAACATCTTTTCTGGTAAGTGGAAGCACCAAACAAGGAAAAGTTGTTGTCATAAAAATTCACAAGCTCTTTCAGTATGACATATTTTTAAAATAATATATTGGCGCATTTCTCCAAATTGGTCTGCATTTCCTTGAGATGTATTTGCAAAACTTCAAAATCATTCATGCTTGGCACAAGATAATTTGTGCCTAATACTCCCTAATACTCACGACATCAGGTTCATTTTGGGCTTATAAGGTGTACATCATATTCCTTAATTTAAAAGCATATTTGCGTGAATTGCATTAAAACAATATAAGTTTTATATATATATATATATAGCAATATAAGTTATAGAAAAAGTGAATTTTAAAAAAAAAACATTTTTTACATTTTGTCTCAACAAAAGTCATTAAAAAACATGACCAATAGTAAATTAAAATAACATGGTTATTGGAGTCTTTGTCCACTGAATGAAATTGAATTCTGGAATGCTTTTCCCCCTTTTAGGCATGATTTCAGAGCTGATAACATGTTTACGGTTGCTGCTGATCCCTGCAGGGGGGTGGATTGGTCATCAGGAATACTGAGAGTTTTTCTGGTGGGCCAACTAGAATTGAGGTGTTAGATGCCTATTCATCTATTGCTGTGCCTTACAATGTGATGCCATATTAGGTGGAAAATGATATGGGTCAGACACTAGGACCAAGCAGAAAACGGCCACTCATGTTGAAGCCAGTTTCCCTTTAAACTGCCCACAAGCTCATCAATTGTCTGTACCTTTTTTTTCTCTAATGTGTGATTGGCCATCCCTACGGTCACTCCATGAGCACCTGCACATGGAGCACCTTATTTCCATTAACATTTGAATCTGCGTTTTTGTGTGCATATGTGGGTATGTTTTTGGTGGGGAAAATCGAGGTTGCACTGCAAATGGTTGAATGCTTGCTTAACTGTCTGTCTTTTCTTGACATAATACAGAACAAAGATGGTGTGGTGTGTTACAACTACATCTTCTTATTTAAAGCAGTCTTTTCCAACCAGGGGTACATGCTCCTCTAATGGTACATGAAAATTGTTGATACGTGGAAACATTTAATTTCCAAGATTATAAGTAAATATTCTCAGTCATTTCATATTAAGCCAGACAATAAAATGGAACGTGTGTGCAACAACTAGTTTCCCCAGAGAGACAATAACCTGTGGCACAGCTGCACCAAAATCACAACAGCTGTGTTACATTCTACCTTTGGAGAATTATCGACACGTATAAGTGACGGGGTAGTCATGATATGACCAAGCTCTGGGGGGTACACAAGACAAAAAAGGTTGGGAAACACTGATCTGAAGTATTGGAAAACAATAATCGTACGCTAGTTATCCATTGAGTTGCTTGTATTAAGCACTTACATAAGTGACACTTTCATCAAAGGATGCCTCATGGCACATCTCCAAGTCGTACAAGTCACATGTTGCAATGTGGTGTGTTTTGAGCATTTAGATATGCTATTTTCACACTTTGTAATCATTTCTACCTGTAATGACGCATTCCCAATCGTGTCACCTGCAGCGTTCAAGTGTTTAAAGTGTCAACATGCACCTTTTTTAGTACCCGCAGACCAATCTGCTTCATGAAGGACATTTTTTTTGTTGTCCTTTCGACAGTTTTACATGATGCAGTTACAATGAATAAAACACTACTTTTGCAATACAACATCATTATGCAGATGCATTGTCAATACATTATGTAGAGCTTTACGATCTGTTCTAAAATAAAACTATTTGTCCATTTTTTTTAGATGGTTAAATTATTGTTTTCCATACTTTAGCACCAACTAGTCAAAGCTGTGATTGCATGCAGACTTTTTTTTTTTTTTTTTTTTTTTAATAATATAATCATGTTCAAACCTATTACACACTACTACTCTACTTTTCAAGTCCAGCTTTGTGATGTGCGACAGGCCCAGTACAACCTCACCTGTGGACATGACCTGACCAGAGACCCCCAGCAGCCCAGTTGGCCCCCCACGAGGCTCTAGATATGAAGGGATATTCTTCATTAAAGTGGTGTTATTAAAAGCTTGTGTGTTTGCATGTACATCAATGGTGCAAGTGTGAGTGGTAGTCTCATTTCTACTATACCAAGTATTTGTCATAGTAATGTAGATATCAAGACTGTATTTCAGAGCTACTATGTATTGGGTGTAAAAAAAAACCCCAAAACAATACACCAGCGATACATAATATTGTAAAGCTATTTATTTCATAAGTTTCCTTTTTGAACTTTTGAAGGGTAAATGAACAGAAAGCAGGTCAACATGGGCTACTATGGATACATGATGTACAAAATAATACACCACAACTATTCATAATTTCATTTATTAAAAACCTTAGTTTGCAGTTGCATGGAATGTTTGATCTTTATCATTCCAATCCTGAGGAGTGTATACAATTTCAATTACAAAGTTTTTTTAATTACATTTGTTGAATAAAGATGGACTTCATTTCTATTTTAGATTATATTATAGTTAGTTATGCCATCATTCGGGATTAAAAACATTTATATTATATGAATACAAATGTGAAAAGACTTTGTGTTAATAACAAAATTGACAGTGAATCATTTGTTTGATATTAAATAATAACAAATGTAACTATAAAAAACGACTCGTGGTGCCGCTGTCAGCTAACACAAATACATCACACACATCTCCACCCATTGCTTTCGACCCATTCTTTTTCTCACAATAATCCCTTCATTCAGTCGCGTTTTGTGGCCGTCCATGTAGTGAAATGTATATTTTTGGTTTTGAATTTCAAAACCTGGCGCATGAGATAGTATATCTTATTTCCAAGGCCTGTAAGCGTGCATTTTTCACAACGATGGGAGACAAAGGAATTTCTGCACCGGGCCGGATTCTCTGCATTGCTGCTTTTATTGTGACGCTGCCCCTCGTTCATGGAGATCTCAGCTATTCTGTTCCGGAGGAGATGAAGCGCTTGTCTGTTATTGGAAATATAGCCAAAGATCTTGGTGTTGACCTGAGGAAACTATCGTCCCGGAAAGCTCGGATTGATTTCGAGGACACTCGGAAGAGGTACTGTGATATTAATCCGAACACCGGTGACTTGATCACGTCGGAGAGAATTGACAGGGAAACCCTTTGCGACAAAAAGCCAGCGTGCGTGATTAAAGTGGATCTAGTGTTAGAAAATCCTCTGGAGCTACATCGTGTGAGTCTTCATGTTCAAGACGTAAACGATAACTCGCCACACTTCAAAAATAATTTCATAGAGATGGAAATAGGGGAGTCGGCAGAAAAGGGCAGCCGTTTTTCCATCGAGGAGGCGCATGATGCAGATATTGGTCAAAACGCTGTTCAAAGATACAATCTACAAAATAATGCTAACTTTATTCTTGCTGTTGATGACAATAAAGTCGAACTTGTCCTGGAAAATAAACTTGACAGAGAAAAGCAAAGTGAGATGAATTTGCTTCTCACGGCTTTAGATGGCGGCTCTCCTCATAGATCAGGTACAGTAGTCATACACGTGACTGTGCTGGATGCTAATGATAACGCTCCAGTCTTCAGTCAGGCTGTTTACAAAGCCAGGCTACCTGAAAACTCTCCTCTAGACACAATAGTGCTTAATGTTAGTGCTACTGATGCTGATGAAGGAGTCAATGGAGCAGTGACATATGACTTTGGCCACGTGTCTGGCAATAATGTCAACGTATTTTCTATTGCGCCCACAGCAGGTGTAATTAGAGTAACTAGTGTGATTGATTATGAAGAGAAAAGTTCTTATGAAATGAGAGTAGAAGCTAAAGATGGTTTAGGGCTGACATCCTATGCTAAAGTTATAATAGATGTTACTGACGTAAATGATAATGCTCCTGTAATCACTTTAAAGTCACTGTCTAATCCAGTACCAGAGAATGTGTCACCCGGTACTGAGGTGGGCATCATTAATGTACAGGACCGAGACTCTGACAAGAGCGGACAGGTCCACTGCTCCATTCAACAAACTGTCCCCTTTAAGTTAACTCCTTCTATTAAAAACTATTATACTCTAATAACTACTAGACAATTGGACCGTGAACTAGTATCTGATTACAACATTACAATCAGTGCCACTGATGAGGGTACTCCTCCTCTGTCCTCTTCTAAAAGTTTTCACTTATTGGTAGCAGATATCAATGACAACCCACCTGTGTTTGAGGAACAGTCGTACAGTGCATATGTGAGTGAAAATAACAAAGCTGGCTCCACTTTATGTTCCGTTAGTGCTGGAGACCCCGACTGGAGACAGAATGGTACCGTAATTTACTCTTTGATAGCCGCTGAGATTAATGGTGCCCCGGTGTCTTCCTATGTGTCTGTTAACGGGGACACTGGAGTGATCCATGCTGTCAGGTCGTTTGATTATGAACATCTGAGAAGTTTTAAAGTCCACGTCATGGCCAGAGACAACGGCTCTCCTCCACTGAGCAGCAACGTGAGCGTCAGTGTGTTCATATCAGATGTGAATGACAACTCTCCTCAGATACTGTACCCCTCCCCAGAAGGCAACTCCTTCATGACCGAGCTGGTCCCCAAAGCTGCACACGGAGGCTCTGTGGTGTCCAAAGTGATAGCGGTGGATGCGGACTCTGGACAGAACGCCTGGCTGTCCTATCATATAGTCAAGTCCACTGATCCGGGACTTTTCACCATTGGTCTCCACAGTGGAGAGATCAGGACCCAGCGGGACATTTCTGAATCTGACAACATGAAACAGAACCTGCTTGTGGCAGTGAAAGATAACGGACAGCCCCCTCTCTCTGCCACCTGCTCCATGTATTTACTTATTTCTGATAACTTGGCTGAGGTGCCAGAACTGAAGGACATTTCTTATGATGAGAAGAATTCCAAGCTGACGTCTTATCTGATCATCGCACTGGTGTCTGTGTCCACCTTCTTTCTGACCTTCATCATCATCGTCTTGGGTGTGAAGTTTTGTCGCAGGAGAAAGCCCAGACTGTTGTTTGATGGAGCAGTTGCCATCCCTAGCGCGTATCTTCCTCCTAATTATGCAGATGTTGACGGCACAGGAACTTTACGCAGCACCTACAACTATGACGCCTACTTGACAACAGGTTCTAGAACCAGTGACTTTAAGTTTGTGTCTTCTTACAATGACAACACACTGCCTGCTGACCAGACTCTGAGGAAAAGTCCAACTGACTTTGCTGATCCCTTTGAAGATTTGGAAACTACTTCAGAGGTAGGACAAATAAATAACTTATCTCAATCGTTCCTCTTGCACCTTAAATCCGCAAGAATACTGTGGCATGAATTCTTGTATAGTAGATTTTTTTCCCCCCCAAAGATGATCACGCCTCACATCTTGCTGTGGAATTTCATTCAAATGCCAAAGAGATGTTCAAACAAAAGTCAAATTTTTCAACAAGTGCCAAATGTAAAAAAATAACCCATAGGAATAATGCACATTTTCATTTCTTGCTTGCAAATACATGTTTTTCAACACCAAAATGTTTTTTTTTCTCAGAAAGTAACAGGTTAAAAATGTCTGAAGCACAATTTTGCCTATGTTGAATTTTTTTCGTGGCCTTTAAACTGCTGCTTAATATCAGCTTCTCCTATACAGCAAATTGTGAAGTCAAATTACTATAAATTAGTATTTAGGTTTTGGCAATGTTTTTCACATGTATGCATATCAAAAGTCAAGCATGCTTAAAAAAATGACAATTTATACTGAATGAATGAAAAGGTAATTGTTATATGTGGCACAGCATGCATGTTTATGACAACTCAAAGCAGATGGATGCATATTTGCAAAGATTAGTTGAATCGGATGGGATGCCTGGCTGAAAATATGTATTAACAGTGTAAAACTAAAAATGGACTGACGATGTCGCTGTAGGCTTGCAGACCTTTTAACATACACTCAACCACTCCACCCTTTTCTACTGCAGGCTAAGCAGTCAGTATTTATTATCAGTCGGCGAAAGAGCTGCTTTTTCCCGGCACATACTTCTCACTTTTATGACTAATATATGCATTTATCCGTCCGTATTTGTTAAGTTGAATTGTGTGCCTATTTGCTCATACAGCGGACGCGTTTGGTGGCGTGATGGGAGACAAAGGATTGTCAGAGCTTGTGCCCGTCCTTTGCTTTGTTTCTTTCGTCGTGATGGTGGTCCTCGTTAATGGAGATCTGAGTTATTCTGTTCCGGAGGAAACGAAACAGGGCTCAATTGTCGGGAATATAGCCAAGGATCTTGGAGTTGATGTGAAGACGTTTGCTGCACGCAAGCCAAGGTTTGATTTTGAGGAGACTCGGAGAAGATATTCTGCGATCAATCCGAGCACTGGTAATTTGATCACATCGGAGAGAATTGACAGAGAAAGCATTTGTGGAACGAAGCCTTCCTGTGTCATTAAAGTGGATCTGGTTTTGGAAAATCCTTTGGAGCTGCAGCGTGTCAGTATTCATATTCAAGATGTAAATGACAACTCTCCTAAATTTCGTGAACATTTAATTGAAATGGAAATAAGGGAGTCGGCGGAAAAGGGCAGCCGTTTTTCTATCGAGGAGGCTCATGATGCAGATATAGGTCAAAATGCTGTTCAAAGATACAATATACAGAAAAATGACAACTTTGTTCTTGCTGTTGACAACAACAAAGTTGAACTTGTCCTCGAAAATAAACTTGACCGAGAAAAGCAAAATGAGATGAATTTGCTCCTCACGGCTTTAGATGGCGGCTCTCCTCAGAGATCAGGTACAGTAGTCATACATGTCACTGTGCTGGATGCTAATGATAATGCCCCAGTCTTTTCCCAGGCTGTTTATAAAACCAGTCTGCCTGAAAACTCTCCTCAGGATACAATAGTGATCAATGTTAGTGCTTCTGATGCTGATGAAGGAGTGAATGGAGAAGTGACATATAATTTTGGCCATGTTTCTAATGATGACATAAATGTCTTCTCAATTGACACCAAAACTGGTGAAATTAAGCTATCAGGTGTGACTGATTTTGAAGAGAGCAGCTCTTATGAAATGAAAGTGCAAGCCAAAGATGGTTTAGGGCTGACTTCCTATGCTAAAGTTATAATAGATGTTACTGATGTAAATGACAATGCACCTGTGATAAATTTAAAGTCACTGTCTAATCCAGTACCAGAGAATGTATCACCTGGTACTGAGGTGGGCATCATTAATGTGCAGGACAGAGACTCAGAGAACAATGGACAAGTCCACTGCTCCATTCAACAAAATGTCCCCTTTAAGTTAGTTCCTTCTATCAAAAACTATTATTCTCTGGTGTCTACTGGACAACTGGACCGTGAACTGGTGTCTGATTACAACATTACAATCAGTGCTACTGACGAGGGCTCTCCTCCTCTGTCCTCCTCTAAAGGTATTCACTTATCTGTAGCAGACATCAATGACAACCCACCTGTGTTTGAGGAACAGTCGTACAGTGCATATGTGAGTGAAAATAACAAAGCTGGCTCCACTTTATGTTCTGTTAGTGCTCGAGACCCCGACTGGAGACAGAACGGTACCGTGATTTATTCTCTGCTAGCTGCTGAGGTGAACGGTGCCCCGGTGTCTTCCTATGTATCTGTTAATGGAGACACCGGAGTGATCCATGCTGTCAGGTCTTTTGATTATGAACACTTGAGGAGTTTTAGAATCCACATCATGGCCAGAGACAACGGTTCTCCTCCACTGAGCAGCAACGTGAGTGTCAGTGTGTTCATATCGGACGTAAATGACAACTCTCCTCAGATACTGTACCCCTCCCCAGAGGGCAACTCCTTCATGACTGAGCTGGTCCCCAAATCTGCACACGGCGGCTCTGTGGTGTCCAAAGTGATAGCAGTGGACGCAGACTCCGGACAGAACGCCTGGCTGTCCTATCATATAGTCAAGTCCACTGATCCGGGACTTTTCACCATTGGTCTCCACAGTGGAGAGATCAGGACCCAGCGGGACATTTCTGAATCTGACAGCATGAAACAGAACCTGCTTGTGGCAGTGAAAGATAACGGACAGCCCCCTCTCTCTGCCACCTGCTCCATGTATTTACTTATTTCTGATAACTTGGCTGAGGTGCCAGAACTGAAGGACATTTCTTATGACGAGAAGAATTCCAAACTGACGTCTTATCTGATCATCGCACTGGTGTCTGTGTCCACCTTCTTTCTGACCTTCATCATCATCGTCCTCGGTGTGAGGTTTTGTCGCAGGAGAAAGCCCAGACTGTTGTTTGATGGAGCAGTTGCCATCCCTAGCGCATATCTTCCTCCGAATTACGCGGATGTTGACGGCACAGGAACTTTACGCAGCACCTACAACTATGACGCCTACTTGACAACAGGTTCTAGAACCAGTGACTTTAAGTTTGTTTCTTCTTACAATGACAACACACTGCCTGCTGACCAGACTCTGAGGAAAAGTCCTTCCGACTTTGATGATGAGCTTCATGGTTCTTTCGACCCTTTGGAGGTAGGCACGTTTGCATATTTTAAACATACTTCATTGTTCAGGAGGATCAGTAACATTGTAGAAAGTTTGCAGTATGATTTTCTTCTTTGTGTTTTTGTAAAGTTATCTTCACCATCTCATAATTTAATCATCTATCAGTACACAACAACAAAGACATGGGAAATAGACCACTGAAGGTTTTTATTCTGATGATTTTTGTAAAGGCTTTGAAATTTGACTTGACAGCAAATGTTGATTTGTTGATAACTGTGACTTGTTCTTTCATTATGCATTTTGAAGGATACTGTCTTCATTAAGCAGTCAAAAGCTTATGGCTTCTACCTTGTAAAAGTGGAGTCATTTCCTATGTCAGTTTCTTTTCATGATTTACTGGTTATTGTTTTCTTTTGCTCATTTTTCATTCTCTCTTTCTGAGTGATATGTCTGCAATTCTATACCATTATTTTATTTTTTTCATCCACCAAAATCATTCTGAAATTCCCTTTCACCGCATAACAAACAGATACTCTTCTAGTCTTTGTTTTTTCCATTGTCATCATAATAAGACATTGTTTTACAAGTAAAATTTCAAGTATTAATCCTATAAATCAACAGAATGATTTATTGTTGTTAGGGTTTGACTGATTTTTGTAGTCAGAAGTGTTTTGACATCCGGCCATTATGTTAACAGGAAGTGGAATGGAAATGAATATAGAGTGTTTCTCCCATTTGGAAGTATGATTCTACTCCTCCAGAAAGACTTTCTACAGTATGTTGTTTTGTGTTTGTGGGGAATATTTGTCCATTATCTCACAGGACTATTTGTGAGGTCAGAGGTCATTGATATGGACCTAAGACGGGGCCTGCTGACTCACCACGTCTGTTGTAGTTAATCCCAAATGGGTTTGATAGAAGTCCTTTACTGGGGTTCTTCTACACCAAACACATCCAAGCACGTTAGCAAGGACATGGCTTTGTGCACTACAGGGCACAGTCATGCTGTATCAAAAAAGGTTTCTTCTCCGAACTGTTCCCATAAAATTGTAATTCAAAACAAATGTCTCTTTTGGATGAACTATTAAGATATTGGATAAATATACAGACCAGTCCTACCTGTGATTGGTTAATTAATTAATCAATTACAGTATATAAGTGGGTGTGAATATTTACTTTACAATATTCTAGGTTATTTTGGGTGGACTACTGTGCTTCAGAAGTAGGCTATTTGTATGTAGTTCTAGTTGTGTGTTAATATTTGAGCATCTATTAAGAAATATAGTTAGAGATTTATTTTTTTTAGGATTTCTGTCAGAGGAAAGACAATTTAAGTCTTCTCTGATACTTCGTGTAGCTGTAATCTTGGGCTGCTTTATAGCTCTATCCGTGGTGCTGAAATCAGTTGGTCATTTTTATGTGCTGACTCTTCAAACTTTACCCATCATCTTTGGTGAAAAAAACATGACACATTTTTCAATCGTTTATATTTTTCTCTAACCCAGTGTTTTTTAAAACTAGTTTACATTTAATTTGATTAAATTGTCCTTTCATTTTAATATGGCAAACATTATTTTAAAACAACACACTTTAACAAAGGACCTGTAATGCAAAACCTTTGTCCCACTTTTGGTTTGTTGTGATGGTCGCCAGTTATATTGTTAAACATCTACAACTAGTTGTTATGTCGACAAATGGACACTAGGGGTCAGTATGTACTCATGAACTCATTAATTTCCCACCCATTTATGTCGACACGCGTTCCAATTTTAGTATTGTATAGCTTCGGCGGAGACGCTTGATAACATGACAGTGTAAAAAGCTGTGGATATCAGCATAGATCCTAACCGTATTGTTTTGTTTTTATCTGGTTTATATTTCCAAATATTTAGTCACTTTTAAGACATTTTGGTGGAATGGAGAACAAAAGATTTTCGTCTTGCAGCTACGGCCTCGCGTTTCTTTTCCTTTTCTTCCACACCGTCAATGGAGACGTGAGCTACTCAATCCCAGAGGAGATGAAACCTGGATCTGTGATTGGGAATATTGCCAAGGAATTGGGACTTGATTTGGGCCAGTTATCTGCTCGTAAAGCACGCATTGATTCTGAGGATAACGTTCAGCACTGCGGCATCAACCTCAACACTGGTGACTTGGTTATTCAAGAGAGGATTGACAGAGAAGGGCTTTGTGGGAAAAAGGCATCTTGTATTCTAAAACAAGAAATTGTTCTGGAGAATCCGTTAGAGCTCCACCGTATTAATATCCGTGTGGTAGATATTAATGATCATTCACCACAGTTTAATGAAGACATGCTAAAATTAGAAATTCGGGAATCAGCACACAAGGGTGAACGTTTCCCTCTTAGAGAAGCACATGACGAAGACATCGGAGAAAATGCTGTTCAAAGCTACACTTTACAGCAGAATGATCATTTCAAATTAAATGTAAATACTAAACCAGGTGGCCGAAAGCACTGTGAGTTGATATTAGACAAAGAATTAGATAGAGAAGATAAAAAAGACATCATGCTCTCGCTGACGGCATATGATGGCGGCACTCCTCAGAGATCAGGTACAGTAGTTATACACGTCACTGTGCTGGATGCTAATGATAATGTACCAGTGTTTAGTCAGACTGTTTATAAAGCCAGTCTGCCTGAAAACTCTCCTCTTGATACATTGGTGATCACAGTGAGTGCAAGTGATGCAGATGAAGGCTTAAATAGTGAAATTACATATGCATTTGACCATGTTTCTGATTCTCGTAGTTATGTATTTACGTTGCATCCCAAAACCGGAGATGTAAGAGTGGCTGGTGTTGTTGATTATGAGAAAATGTCAACCTATGAAATGCAAATAAACGCTATAGACGGTCTCGGATTGATTTCATATTGTTCTTTAATTGTAGACATTACTGATACAAATGACAACACTCCACTTATACAACTAAAGTCACTGTCTAATCCAGTCCCAGAGAATGTGTCACCCGGTACTGAGGTGGGCATCATTAATGTGCAGGACAGAGACTCTGAGCAGAATGGACAGGTCCGCTGCTCCATTCAGCAAAATGTCCCCTTTAAGTTAGTTCCGTCTATTAAAAACTATTATTCTCTGGTGACTACTGGACAACTGGACCGTGAACTAGTGTCTGATTACAACATTACAATCAGTACCACTGACGAGGGCAATCCGCCCCTCTCGTCCTCGAAAAGTATTCACTTATCTGTAGCAGACGTCAATGACAACCCACCTGTGTTTGAGGAACAGTCGTACAGTGCATATGTGAGTGAAAATAACAAAGCTGGCTCTATTTTATGTTCTGTTAGTGCTCAAGACCCCGACTGGAGACAGAACGGTACCGTGATTTATTCTCTGCTAGCCGCTGAGGTGAACGGTGCCCCGGTGTCTTCCTATGTGTCTGTTAATGGAGACACTGGAGTGATCCATGCTGTCAGGTCTTTTGATTATGAACACTTGAGGAGTTTTAAAGTCCACATCATGGCCAGAGACAACGGTTCTCCTCCACTGAGCAGCAATGTGAGCGTCAGTGTGTTCATATCAGATGTGAATGACAACTCTCCACAAATACTGTACCCCTCCCCAGAGGGCAACTCCTTTATGACCGAGCTGGTGCCCAAAGCTGCACACGGAGGTTCTGTGGTGTCCAAAGTGATAGCGGTAGATGCAGATTCTGGACAGAATGCCTGGCTTTCCTACTATATTGTCAAATCCACTGATCCGGGACTTTTCACCATTGGTCTCCATAGCGGAGAGATCAGGACCCAGCGGGACATTTCTGAATCTGACAGCATGAAACAGAACCTGATTGTGGCAGTGAAAGATAACGGACAGCCCCCTCTCTCTGCCACCTGCTCCATGTATTTACTTATTTCTGATAACTTGGCTGAGGTGCCAGAACTGAAGGACATTTCTTATGATGAGAAGAATTCCAAACTGACGTCTTATCTGATCATCGCGCTGGTGTCTGTGTCCACCTTCTTTCTGACCTTCATCATCATCGTCCTGGGTGTGCGGTTTTGTCGCAGGAAAAAGCCCAGACTGTTGTTTGATGGAGCAGTTGCCATTCCCAGCGCTTATCTCCCTCCTAATTATGCAGATGTTGATGGCACAGGAACTTTACGCAGCACCTACAACTATGACGCCTACTTGACAACAGGTTCTAGAACCAGTGACTTTAAGTTTGTGTCTTCTTACAATGACAACACACTGCCAGCTGACCAGACTCTGAGGAAAAGTCCAACTGACTTTGTTGATGAACTTGATGATTCGTTCGACCCTTTGGAGGTAGGCAACATCATCCAGATTTGAATGTGAATATGTTGTTCTCTCTACATGAACCTAATTACTTGTTGGTTTACTGCACCAGATAAATCCTAATATTTTCTTGATAAGATATGCACCATAACTTGACCACTTTTCAATTCAGCGTCAAATTTCTGTTCTGTTCAACCTCTTTGAAGAAGTCCAATAAACTTGGGAACTGAAAGATGACATTCCTGAACTTTGACCTGCCTGTCAACATTCTGAAAATATTCCCTCATTCCTATTTTCTCAGTTGGCTTGTTGCAGGTGTGTGACGCATCAGGTTTCTCATATTTGTGTATTCATTAAGTTTGCTTTGTCTGTTCAAAACGATTTTGTGCTAAATACACTTTTGATGCACCTTTTTTTGCCTATGTTAGTGAATGTAAATGTGGCTCCATCGGCATGTTTATGTTGAATTGTATGTTTTATTGCATAGTTTCCCTCTTCAATGAGCTTTTAAGGAAATGTTGGATCGTAGGTTATTTATTTAGGACTGTCAGCTTGCATGTTCTTTGTGCACACCTCAAATGTTGAGGAGTTCTGGGTGGATCATGGACAGGAAGCATAAGCCCTGAAAAAACAAATACAAACAAAAAAAAACATACAAGGTTTTACTTTAGTTTGAAAATCATTTTATTTTGAAACACAAGCACCGGAAACATTTAGTGGTCTGACGTCTTTACTCAAACGTTGTCAATTTTTTTGTCTTTGACAAGCTAGCGAATCGTAAACATGATCCAGGCAAATTTTAAATACGCATTTTCATATATTTTAGTCAAATGTGGTCATTTTTTAATTAGTAGTTTTTATATTTTATACAGTAATGTATGTTTATTTAAAACTAAATTGCCTCTATTGTGAACGCACTTCATCTCAATGTGACACATTGATAGATGTTATGCCCAGGGTGTACTGCATTTCTCGCCTAAAGTCAGCTGGGATAAACTCATTTTTGACCCTGAACAGTTTCAGCAGGATGTAAAACGCCTTTACCATTCATTTGGATTCAGAGTTAATCTGTGGATTGTTTGTTTTGGATTATTATGGACATTTTTATTACATGCACAGTATGAGTATTTTACTACCGCTTATTTTTGCTAACTTTTAGAACAGTGGTGTTTTTGTTAAGTATGCATGCCTGCCACTTTAAGATGTTTTGGTTTCGTTGCCGCACGGATTTTGAATGAGGCAAATTGTCTTGTTGAGCACAGTGTTGTAGAATCTCGCATTTTTCGTGTCTCGTGTACATGTGCAGTACTTGCCTGTGTACTACGAACGTGTACTGTGGATTGTGTACTGCTTGTAGAACATATACTGTGGAAGAGGTACCGTGGATGGAATGTTTTGTGCAAGACTGTTGACCAAGGCAAAGCACAATATGGATTTCTGTAATTATTATTTTTTTTGGCTGTTGTTAAAATAAATGTACAGCAACAACTTTTTTGGAACTTAACTTCATTGGTCAAGAACACGTGTCAGCCAACAGACTCCTAAATAGAAACTCGATCTGTTTTTATTGGAAAAGCCGCCATGTTGTTTTCTTTTTCCATGTGAAAACTGAGCCTGTAGCTTGCTTCCTATTAAGTACATTTTAGATCAAGTAGAAGTTCAATATAACTCACGCTTTTGGCCTTGGTGCTGAAACTCGCTGTGGTTATTTTTGTATTATCAGTTCCCCTTTTATCTTGCTTTTTTTCTACACTAATTATTCCATAGGTTCCTCCTCGTGACATTTTAACAGAGAGACGAGTGTGTGTTTTAAAAAAAAAACAAATTTGGCCCTATAATCTGTATATTATTATCTGTATATAATCTGTATATTATTTGAAGTAACAAAGTAATGGGAGTTTCTCGGTAAATCCATGGGCTCATGCAATGAAATGATAAGATAAGACGGCGATTTTATAATGTATTAATGATTTTAGGATGTAATTTAGTTAGGATGTCGGTCCTTTGTCAGCTTTTTGAATTTAAAAAACGCAATTACATCTCACTCATTTCAAGAAAATAAGTAAAATAGCAGGAAAGATACTGTAACCACTAAAACTAATGACAGCTGTGCAAGTTAAATTAATTTATGAACGTTGATAGAAATAGGCCCACAGTACAGCATATGACAACAGCAATTTTCGAACAGTACACGTGGCGTCACTGTAGACCAGCAGTGGATTAATCGAGTTGTGTCTTGTGTTGCACACCACTCAATATTGGATTCTAATGTTCTTCATAACCTTAACAGCGGAGGACAACGGCAAAGGAAGGCTTTAGTGGTCGAATGAGATTTTAAATATTGAAATTGTGGTACTGTATTTTGTTTGATATTGTCACAGGATGGCGCACACACGGCGCATCGTTCCAAGCTGCTTTGTCTTTTTCTTTGTTCTGGCCGAATATGCACACGGAGACCTGAGCTATTCTGTTCAAGAAGAGCTGAAACGCGGATCTGTTATTGGAAATATTGCCAAGGATCTCGGATTGGAGGTGGGCAAACTGTCTTCTCGCAAGGCCCGTGTTGACATGGAAAGAAATGACAAACAATATTGCGGAATAAACCTCCGGACAGGGGATTTAATGGTTGCTGACAGGATCGACCGAGAGGAGCATTGCGGGGAAAAGCCTTCGTGTGTTCTTAAATTCGACCTGCTGTTAGAAAATCCACTGGAGCTGCACCGTTTGTCCCTGCAAGTGCAAGACGTGAATGACAATGCGCCGATTTTCCCTAAAGATGTTGTGAAGCTGGATATTCGCGAGTCTGCCATCAAAGGAGCCAAGTATCGCGTTAATGCTGCACATGATGCAGATATTGGCACAAATTCCGTTCAAAGCTACATTTTGCAACAAAATTCAAATTTTGTTTTTCATATTCAAACGACAAATTCTGGCAGTAAATACGGTGAGCTGATTCTGGATAAGGAATTAGACAGGGAAGAGCAGCAAGATATCAAATTGCTGCTGACGGCAGTGGATGGTGGTTCTCCGACGAGATCTGGTACTGTACTCATACATGTCATTGTGCTTGATGCTAATGACAACGCCCCAATTTTTACTCAAGCCATTTATACATCATCTGTCAAAGAAGATGCGGCACTTAAAACACCAGTTATTACTGTGAGTGCATCAGATGCAGACGAAGGTGTAAATGGAGAAGTTACATATGAGTTTAGCAGGCTGTCTGATAAATCACGAAACGTGTTTTCTCTCAATCAGAAAACTGGAGAAATACTCGTAATAGGTGAATTAGATTATGAAGAGGGATCAAAACATGAAGTATTTGTTGAAGCCAAAGATGGTTATGGTCTCTCTTCTGAGGCAAAAGTTGTAATTAATATCAATGATGTCAATGATAATGCTCCTGTTATACAACTAAAGTCACTGTCTAATCCAGTACCAGAGAATGTACCACCTGGCACTGAGGTTGGCATCATTCATGTACAGGACAGAGACTCTGAGAAGAATGGACAGGTTCATTGCTCCATTCAACAAAATGTCCCCTTTAAGTTAGTTCCTTCTATTAAAAACTATTATTCTGTGGTGACTACTGGACAACTAGACCGTGAACTAGTGTCTGATTACAACATTACAATCAGTGCCACTGATGAGGGCTCTCCTCCTCTGTCTTCCTCTAAAAGTATTCACTTATCTGTAGCAGACATCAATGACAACCCACCTGTGTTTGAGGAACAGTCGTACAGTGCATATGTGAGTGAAAATAACAAAGCTGGCTTTACTTTATGTTCCGTTAGTGCTCGAGACCCCGACTGGAGACAAAATGGAACCGTGATTTATTCTCTGTTAGCTGCTGAAGTGAACAGTGTCCCGGTTTCCTCCTATGTGTCTGTTAATGGAGACACAGGAGTGATCCATGCTGTCAGATCGTTTGATTATGAACACTTGAGAAGTTTTAAAATCTACGTCATGGCCAGAGACAACGGTTCTCCTCCACTGAGCAGCAACGTGAGTGTCAGTGTGTTCATATCGGACGTGAATGATAATGCTCCTCAGATACTGTACCCCTCCCTGGAGGGCAACTCCTTCATGACCGAGCTGGTCCCCAAAGCTGCACATGGAGGCTCTGTGGTGTCCAAAGTGATAGCGGTGGACGCAGACTCCGGACAGAATGCCTGGCTGTCCTACCATATAGTCAAGTCCACTGATCCGGGACTTTTCAGCATTGGTCTCCACAGTGGAGAGATCAGGACCCAGCGGGACATTTCTGAATCTGACAGCATGAAACAGAACCTGATTGTGGCAGTGAAAGATAACGGACAGCCCCCTCTCTCTGCCACCTGCTCCATGTATTTACTTATTTCTGATAACTTGGCTGAGGTGCCAGAACTGAAGGACATTTCTTATGATGAGAAGAATTCCAAACTGACGTCTTATCTGATCATCGCACTGGTGTCTGTGTCCACCTTCTTTCTGACCTTCATCATCATCGTCCTGAGTGTGAGGTTTTGCCGCAGGAGAAAGCCCAGACTGTTGTTTGATGGAGCAGTTGCCATTCCCAGCGCTTATCTTCCTCCTAATTATGCAGATGTTGATGGCACAGGAACTTTACGTAGCACCTACAACTATGACGCCTACTTGACAACAGGTTCTAGAACCAGTGACTTTAAGTTTGTGTCTTCTTACAATGACAACACACTGCCTGCTGACCAGACTCTGAGGAAAAGTCCTTCTGACTTCAATGATGAGCTACATGATTCGTTCGACCCCTTGGAGGTAGGCAATTCTGACTTGATTCTGACTTGACTGCTGTAGGAACTGGTGACACATTGCTTGCTTTTACAATTAGGCTTCACGTATGTTATGTTTTGTCCATCCACGTGTCCATAATTTTCACCATTTCAGTTTTCATTATTGAATAGTGTTTCTACAGACATAAGCTTGAGTGATGTTTATGGACACATTACTAACCTTTGACCTTGATAATTTGGTGTAACAGAAATAGTTGCAATCACTTATTGAGTTGTTTTGCAAATTAAGTGTTTTCCTCATTTGTATGTGTAAAATGTTTTTAGGTTTTAGGTTTTTGAAAATACCAGGAGAATGTCTACTGCAATGAGTCATGACACTCGATATATTCAGATATTATGTTGGATTGTCATCAAAGCTCACTTCTGGTTACGTGACGGCGGTGGGTTGCTGACGTTACCGTTTTTAATAAGCAGCAGATTGCTAGTCCTTATGGAAATGATGAGACGACGTTTTCAGATTTTCCCACTCTGGAAGCCGTTTAAAAAAATATATCATTTCAGGGCACCCAGAATGCCGTTTCCGTGCAGATGAGTTTTGACCTGAAGACGTGTTTGTGTGGATAGCCCCTTAGTGTTCAGTTTTTTTCTGGTTGCAGGCCACCACATTGTTTTTGACAAAAGGTTAACAAATGATCTAATGTAGTATAATTTTGTATACGCATCAAACAAACGTGGTATGCTAACAGGTGTCTCTCCATAGTGTTATTCACTGTTTGTTAGTCCTTTAAATTATACTTTTTTAAAATATGAATTTTGTACACATTGAGCTTTATGTGTCAGTTACCAGTTTTTAATTGCACAATTGCAATCAACTGTAGCTCACAAGATTGCGGTCTATAGCTGCCAAACAGCTGTTATAAGAGGATAATTAAGTATAGGCCTATTTGACCTTTTGAAAAGGCTGAATGTGACCTTTGTTTAGACTTTAAGCATATCTGTTCAAAAATAACTATTTTATACTGCAAAAGCATCACTCACTGTCCATGGTGCTGAAGTATGTGTACCCTCTAGTCTCTGCTGTATCTCCAGCATTTTCTCTGCTTTCTGGTTTTTGTTTTAGAAAAAATCAAGTACATCACAGTAGTTCATTTGTAGTTGAGTTTACTGTGGAAAATACGTTCCTGATAATCACGTATCATGTCTGTAACAACCCATGAAGTTGGCTTTTTTTTATAGCTGCCAATAACCGTAATTAAATGTGAACTGTTGTTGTTGTTGTTTTTTTTTAAATTATATTTTAATATTTTAACAGAAGCTGGGTGTCATGTCGATAAAGTCACTCTAGGGGTCAGTGTGTGATCATTAACAAGCGCTCGTCAACCTCCCACCCATACCCATTTATGCCTATACACATCCAAATGTTTGTGTTGTGCGTCTCTGGTATACACGTCTGATAATATGACTACGGCGTAAGAAGCTGTGGATATTAGTGAAGATCAAATTCATATTTTTGTTCGTCTTACCCCGAATTTGAAGCGATGTATTTTTTGGATACAATGAAGAACAACAGATTTGCGTCTTACGGCTACGGCCTCGCGTTTCTTTTTCTTTTCCTCCACACCATCAGCGGAGACGTGATCTACTCTGTCCCAGAGGAAATGAAACGTGGATCTGTGATTGGGAATATCGCCAAGGATTTGGGACTTGGTTTGGGCCAGTTATCTTCTCGTAAAGCACGCATTGATCTTGAGGATAACAACGTTCAGCACTGCGACATCAACCTTAACACTGGTGACTTGGTTGTTCAGGAGAGGATTGACAGAGAAGGGCTTTGTGGCAAAAAGGCTTCGTGTGTTCTTAAACAAGAACTTGTGCTAGAAAACCCATTAGAGCTACACCGTGTTAATATTCGTGTTTTAGATGTTAATGATAATTCGCCGCAGTTTAATGAAGACTTGCTAAAATTAGAAATCCAGGAATCGGCAGACAAGGGTGAACGTTTTCTTCTCGGGGAAGCACATGATGGAGACATCAGTGAAAACGCTGTTCAAAGCTATACTCTACAGCAGAATGAACATTTCAAATTAAATGTAAACACTAAACCTGGTGGACGAAAGTACTGTGAACTGGTCTTAGACAAAGAATTAGATAGAGAAGATAAAAAAGACATCATGCTTTCGCTGACGGCATATGATGGCGGCACTCCTCAGAGATCAGGTACAGTAGTCATACACGTCACTGTGCTGGATGCTAATGATAATGTACCAGTGTTTAGTCAGACTGTTTATAAAGCCAGTGTGCCTGAAAACTCTCCTCTTGATACCTTGGTGATCACAGTGAGTGCAAGTGATGCAGATGAAGGCTTAAATAGTGAAATTACATATGCATTTGACCATGTTTCTGATGACAATATTAATGTATTTACATTGCATCCCAAAAGTGGAGATGTGAGAGTGGCTGGTGTTGTTGATTATGAGAAAATGTCATCATATGAAATGCAAATAAGTGCGAAAGATGGTCTTGGATTAGTGTCTTATTCAACATTGATCATTGATCTTACTGATGTAAATGACAATTCTCCTGTTATACTACTAAAGTCGCTGTCTAATCCAGTCCCAGAGAATGTTTCACCTGGTACTGAGGTGGGCATCATTAATGTGCAGGACAGAGACTCTGAGCAAAATGGACAGGTCCACTGCTCGATTCAACAAAACATACCCTTTAAGTTAGTTCCTTCTATCAAAAACTATTATTCTTTGGTGACGACTGGACAACTGGACCGTGAACTAGTGTCTGATTACAACATTACAATCATTGCCACTGACGAGGGCAGCCCGCCTCTGTCATCCTCTAAAAGTATTCACTTATCTGTAGCAGACATCAATGACAACCCACCTGTGTTTGAGGAACAGTCGTACAGTGCATATGTGAGTGAAAATAACAAAGCTGGCTCCACTTTATGTTCCGTTAGTGCTCGAGACCCTGACTGGAGACAGAATGGTACCGTGATTTATTCTCTGCTAGCTTCTGAGGTGAACCGGTCCCCGGTGTCTTCCTATGTATCTATTAATGGAGACACTGGAGTGATCCATGCTGTCAGATCATTTGATTATGAGCACTTGAGGAGTTTTAAAGTCCACGTCATGGCCAGAGACAACGGATCTCCACCACTGAGTAGCAACGTAAGTGTCAGTGTGTTCATATCGGATGTGAATGACAACTCTCCTCAGATACTGTACCCCTCCCCAGAAGGCAACTCCTTCATGACCGAGCTGGTCCCCAAAGCTGCACATGGAGGCTCTGTGGTGTCCAAAGTGATAGCGGTGGATGCAGACTCCGGACAGAACGCCTGGCTGTCCTATCATATAGTCAAGTCCACTGATCCAGGACTTTTCACCATTGGTCTCCACAGTGGAGAGATCAGGACCCAGCGAGACATTTCTGAATCTGACAGCATGAAACAGAACCTGATTGTGGCAGTGAAAGATAACGGACAGCCCCCTCTCTCTGCCACCTGCTCCATGTATTTACTTATTTCTGATAACTTGGCTGAGGTGCCAGAACTGAAGGACATTTCTTATGATGAGAAGAATTCCAAACTGACGTCTTATCTGATCATCGCACTGGTGTCTGTGTCCACCTTCTTTCTGACCTTCATCATCATCGTCCTCGGTGTGAGGTTTTGTCGCAGGAGAAAGCCCAGACTGTTGTTTGATGGAGCAGTTGCCATCCCCAGTGCTTATCTTCCTCCTAATTACGCAGATGTTGATGGAACAGGAACTTTATGCAGCACCTACAACTATGACGCCTACTTGACAACAGGTTCTAGAACCAGTGACTTTAAGTTTGTTTCTTCTTACAATGACAACACGCTGCCAGCTGACCAGACTCTGAGGAAAAGTCCTTCTGACTTTGCTGATGAACTTCATGATTCATTTGACCCTTTAGAGGTAAGCAACAGCTTTCAAATTTGAATGTGAATATTTTGTTCTTTCTGAACCTTTTCTATCATTACTTGTTGGATTACCTCACCATATCAATCCTAATATTTCCTCTATAAAATATGCACCCTTAAATTTACCATTTTGTAATTACCTAATCATCAGCTTCAGTGTGAAATGTTGGTCCTGTTCTTGTAAGAAGTTCTACACCCTTTGGGAACTGAGGATGACATTACTGAACGTTGATCTTACTGTCAACATTCTGAAAATATTCCCTCATTCCCTTTTTCCAAGTTGGCTTGTTACAGGTGTGTGACACATCAGGGTTGTTATGGTTGTGTTCATTAAGTTTACTTTGTCAAAAAAACAATTTTGAGCTATATGCACTTTTTGTTCACTTTTTTTGCATATATTGGTGAATATAGATGTGGCTCCATTTGAATGTTTTGTTGCATAGTTTTCCTATTCAGTGGGCATTTAAGGAGAAGTTGGATCTTTGGGGTTTTTTGGGCCTTTTAGTGTCCAAGTTCTTCATGCACTTCTCAACTGATTGAGAATAGTTCTGCGTAGATTGTGGACAGCGAGTAAAAGTCCTGAAAAAAACAAAAACAAAAATAATACACACAATGACTTAAAATGTAAAAACTAAGTAAGACTTTATTTTGAAAAAAAATTATTTTGAAAGACAAGCACCGGAAACATGCTGGCGTCTTTACCCCAAAAAGGTCAGTTTTTTTATTGGCAAGCTAGCGAATTGTTCACATGGCCCAGGCTAATTTAAATACGAATTGTCATATCAGGATAAAACGCTTAAACGCCTAGTCAAATATGATCTTTTTAAAATGTGAAGTTTTTATAATTTATACAGTAAAAAACATGCATGTTTACTGAAGAGTAAATTGCCTCTGTTGTGATCGCAGTTCGTCTCAGTGTGACACGTCTGATTGATAGATCTTATGTCCCGGGTGTACTGCATCTCTCGCCTAAAGTCAGCTGGGATAAACTCGTTCTTGACCCTGAACAGTTTGAGCAGGATATGAAAATTGGAAGAATGGATGGACAATCTCATAAGCAGCTTGACTGTCAACTGGTCTTACTTGCTTATCTTGCGCCTCATCAAGCAATTAACATCGTTGTGTACATTAGGTAGGCGCCATACAGTATAGTCTTAGCCATGTATATTGATTTAGAGTTATCCTGTTGAATGTTTGTTATGGATGAAATGAATATTATTGTAATTTGTATATTATCGGTAATTCACTACCGCATTTTGTTTACTTGAAGAAGAGAAATGTTTTGATTTCAGTATAGGTGCCTGTCACTTTAAGATGGTTTGGTTTCGCTGCGGCACTGATGCTGAATGAGGTAAATTGGCTTGTTGAGCACAGTGGTGTGGAGTGGTTTTCTGACTGTGTATTGTGAACGTGGATTGTGTACTACCTGTAGAACAAAAACTGTGGAGCGTGTACCGTGGATGGAAATGTTTTGTGCAGAACTGCTGGTCAAAGGAAAGTACAATATGGATTTTTGCAATTATTTTTTTGTCGTTAGCAAGAACTTTTGGAACTTAACTTTCATTGAACAAGAACACGAGTCAGCCAACTGTCTCCTAATTAGCTAATAGATCGGATTTTTTCGGCTGTTTTCTGTTTTCATGTGAAAACTGAGGCTGTTGTTTGCTTCTTTGAGTACATTTAGATAACGTAGGACAATATCATTCGCGCCTTTGGCCTTGCTGCTGAAACTCGCTGTGGTTCTTTTTGTATTATCAGTTGCCCTTTTATCTTGCTTTTTTCTACACTAATTATTCGATAGATTCCTTGCTTTTTCTACAACTATTTCATCGGTTCCTCGCCATAACATTTTAACACGGAGACGAGTGTATGTAAAAAAAACAACAACAACAAAAAAAACTTTGGCCTGATTTGTAGGCCTATATTTTTTTGACTCAGCATTTTAGAGAGAAGAGCAGCTTCAATTCAGCTTCAGCCTGTAAGAGTTTGAGGACAGTGTTAGGATTTAACAATGACTTGATGAAACGCCCCCCCACCCTTTTTTTGTTATGTTATTATTAGATTGTCCTTCGATTGTAAAATACACCGACGTTTCATCAGATCATGCAATAAAATGAAATGATTAACAGCAAATTAATGGGACTTCCTCTGTGAATCTGGAGTTGGCTCTTTGTGTAAAATGATAAGACTGGGATTGTATCGTGTCTTAATGTTTTTAGGAGGTGATTTAATAAGACTGTCAGTGCTTTGTCACCTTTTGAATTATAAAATGCAATTTTATATATTTCACTCATTTGAGGACTCAAATAACAGGAAAGACACCCACTCACATTGTAATAACTTATTATACCTGATGATATCTCCACAACAAGGTAAATTAATTCATGACCGTTGATGTGAATAGGCCTGCAGTACAGCATATGACTAGCGCAATTTTCTAACAATACACGTGGCGTCACTGTAGACCAACAGTAGATTCATAGCGTTTTTGTTACACGCCACCTAATATTAGGTTCTAATGTTCTTCATAGCGTTAAAGGCGGAGGACAATGGTAACGGGAGGCTTATAGTGGTGGAATGAGCTTTTAAGGATTGAAACGGTGCTGTATTTTGTGCTTTATTATCACGGGATGGCGCACACACGGCGCATCTTTCAAAGCTGCAGCTTTGTCTTTTTCTTTGTTCTGGCCGAATATGCACACGGAGACCTGAGCTATTCTGTTCAAGAGGAGCTAAAACGCGGATCTGTTATTGGAAATATTGCCAAGGATCTCGGATTGGAGGTGGGCAAACTGTCTTCTCGCAAGGCCCGTGTTGACATGGAAAGAAATGACAAACAATATTGCGGAATAAACCTCCGGACAGGGGATTTAATGGTTGCTGACAGGATCGACCGAGAGGAGCATTGCGGGGAAAAGCCTTCGTGTGTTCTTAAATTCGACCTGCTGTTAGAGAATCCACTGGAGCTGCACCGTTTGTCCCTGCAAGTGCAAGACGTGAATGACAATGCGCCGATTTTCCCTAAAGATGTTGTGAAGCTGGAAATTAGAGAATCCGCTGACAAAGGAGCCAAGTATCGCGTTAATGCTGCACATGATGCAGATATTGGCACAAATTCCGTTCAAAGCTACATTTTGCAACAAAATGCTAATTTTGTTTTTCATATTCAGACGACCAATTCTGGCAGTAAATACGGTGAGCTGATTCTGGATAAGGAATTAGACAGGGAAGAGCAGCAGGATATCAAATTGCTGCTTACGGCAGTGGATGGTGGTTCTCCGACGAGATCTGGTACTGTACTCATACATGTCATTGTGCTTGATGCTAATGACAACGCCCCAATTTTTACTCAAGCCATTTATACATCATCTGTCAAAGAAGATGCGGCACTTAAAACACCAGTTATTACTGTGAGTGCATCAGATGCAGACGAAGGTGTAAATGGAGAAGTTACATATGAGTTTAGCAGGCTGTCTGATAAATCACGAAACATGTTTTCTCTCAATCAGGAAACTGGAGAAATTGTTGTCATAGGTGAGATAGATTATGAAGATGGAACAAAACATGAAGTGTTTGTTGAAGCCAAAGATGGTTATGGTCTCTCTTCTGAGGCAAAAGTTGTAATTAATATAAATGATGTCAATGATAATGCTCCATTTATACAACTAAAGTCACTGTCTAATCCAGTACCAGAGAATGTATCACCTGGCACTGAAGTTGGCATCATTCATGTGCAGGACAGAGACACTGAGAAGAATGGACAGGTTCATTGCTCCATTCAACAAAATGTCCCCTTTAAGTTAGTTCCTTCTATTAAAAACTATTATTCTCTGGTGACTACTGGCCAACTGGACCGTGAACTAGTGTCTGATTACAACATTACAATCAGTGCTACTGATGAGGGCTCTCCTCCTCTGTCCTCCTCTAAAGGTATTCACTTATCTGTAGCAGACATCAATGACAACCCACCTGTGTTTGAGGAACAGTTGTACAGTGCATATGTGAGTGAAAATAATAAAGCTGGCTCCACTTTATGTTCTGTTAGTGCTGAGGACTCTGACTGGAGACAGAACGGTACCGTGATTTATTCTCTGTTAGCCTCTGAGGTGAACGGTGCTCCGGTGTCCTCCTATGTATCTGTTAACGGAGACACGGGAGTGATCCATGCTGTCAGATCGTTTGATTATGAACACTTGAGAAGTTTTAAAGTCCACGTCATGGCCAGAGACAACGGTTCTCCTCCACTGAGCAGCAACGTGAGTGTCAGTGTGTTCATATCGGATGTGAATGACAACTCTCCTCAGATACTGTACCCTTCCCCAGAGGGCAACTCCTTCATGACCGAGCTGGTCCCCAAAGCTGCACATGGAGGCTCTGTGGTGTCCAAAGTGATAGCAGTGGACGCAGACTCCGGACAGAACGCCTGGCTGTCCTATCATATAGTCAAGTCCACTGATCCAGGACTTTTCAGCATTGGTCTCCACAGTGGAGAGATCAGGACCCAGCGGGACATTTCTGAATCTGACAGCATGAAACAGAACCTGATTGTGGCAGTGAAAGATAACGGACAGCCCCCTCTCTCTGCCACCTGCTCCATGTATTTACTTATTTCTGATAACTTGGCTGAGGTGCCAGAACTGAAGGACATTTCTTATGATGAGAAGAATTCCAAACTGACGTCTTATCTGATCATTGCGCTGGTGTCTGTGTCCACCTTCTTTCTGACCTTCATCATCATCGTCCTGGGTGTGAGGTTTTGTCGCAGGAGAAAGCCCAGACTGTTGTTTGATGGAGCAGTTGCCATCCCCAGCGCTTATCTCCCTCCTAATTACGCAGATGTTGATGGCACAGGAACTTTACGCAGCACCTACAACTATGATGCCTATTTGACAACAGGTTCTAGAACCAGTGACTTTAAGTTTGTGTCTTCTTACAATGATACCACCCTGCCCGCTGACCAGACTCTGAGGAAAAGTCCTACTGACTTTGTTGATGAACTTCCTGAGTCATTCGACCCCTTGGAGGTAGGCACCCTTTGAGATTTTAAGATATATGCCCAGATAAATTCACTCATTGTTCAGAAAGAGCCTTACTCATATAATTAATGTTAATGGCAGTTTCTTCAGCAAAAGTATTATCATGGTTTTATTTTCCATATCCCACTCCAATGATCTTTTCACTTTTGTTTCAAACAATAATTCTTCTGAGATGAAGACTAAAGTGACACGTTCATAACTTTAGAGATTTTTTCTCATGTGGTTGCTGTTGTGGCGTATTAGATTCTGACTTGAGGGATACATGACTGAACTTTGACCTCAATAGTTTGGTGTGACTGAAGTAGTTGCAATGGTTTATTTAAATTGTTTTGCAATATAACAATTTTTCTAATTTTGTGTAAAATGCTTCTGTTTTTTTCAGTAGCTCACTTGGGACTGTGATGTGCAATAATTTGGTGACAAACACGATTAGTTATTTTGTTCACTTTCCTCTGAAGATTACGGTGGCTGAATTTGGACCAAAATCAGACAGCTAGGCCGCACGGCGGCCTTTGTTTGTCAATGGCCAATTTTTATTTGCACCATTGCAATCAACAGCTGAAGCTAACAAATATATGCTTGATAGATGGCTACCCGCTGTCATAAGAGAAAACTAAAGTATATTGACATTTTTACAAGTCTGTGTGCAGCTTTGTTTGGACTTCAAGCATACGATATCTGCTGGTAAAGGGTTAAAAATGACTTATTTTGTAGTACAGGTGCCATAGCCTTCCTCCCTGTCCATGGTGCTGAAGTATGTGCAACTTATCTCTTCTGTATCTCCAGCATTTTCTCTGCTCTCTGTATTTTAGGAAAAGGTAATACATCATAGTAGTTAATTTATTATCTTTGCTCTGGAAAATTAATTTCTGTTAAGCACATATCATGTTTGCAACAACCCATATAGTTGGCATTTTTATATGAGCATACTAACCGTACTTAAATATTGGATTATCTTCTCATGTTTTAACAACTGGGTGTCATGTCAATAAAGTCACTCTAGGGGTCAGTGTGTGATCATGAACAGGAGCTTGTCAGCCACCCGCCCAAACCCATTTATGTGGATGTACAAAATCCAAATTTTCGTGTTGTCTCTGGTCTCCACGTCTGATAAAATGAATGCTGTGTAAGACGTTGTCCTATCAGTGAAGATCAAATTCATCTCGTCTGATGCCGAATTTGAAGTGATGGATTTTTAGTTTTTTTGACACAATGGAAAACAAAAGATTTGCATCTTACGGCTACGGCCTCGCGTTTCTTTTTTCTCTCCTCCACACCATTAATGGAGACGTGAGCTACTCTGTCCCAGAGGAGACGAAACGTGGATCTGTAATTGGGAATATCGCCAAGGATTTGGGAATGGATTTGGGCCAGTTATCTTCCCGTAAAGCACGTATTGATCCTGAGGATAACAACGTTCAGCACTGCGGCATCAACCTCATCACTGGTGACTTGGTTGTTCAGGAGAGGATTGACAGAGAAGGGCTTTGTGGCAAAAAGGCTGCGTGTGTTCTTAAACAGGAACTTGTGCTGGAAAACCCATTAGAGCTACACCGTGTTAATATTCGTGTTTTAGATGTTAATGATAATTCACCACAATTTAATGAAGAGTTACTAAAATTAGAAATTCGAGAATCGGCAGACAAGGGTGAACGTTTTCTTCTCGGGGAAGCGCATGATGGAGATATCGGAGAAAATGCTGTTCAAAGCTACACTTTACAGCAGAATGATCATTTCAAATTAAATGTAAACACTAAACCAGGTGGAAGGAAGTACTGTGAATTAGTCTTAGACAAAGAATTAGATAGAGAAGATAAAAAAGACATCATGCTCTCGCTGACGGCATATGATGGCGGCACTCCTCAGAGATCAGGTACAGTAGTCATACACGTCACTGTGCTGGATGCTAATGATAATGTACCAGTGTTTAGTCAGACTGTTTATAAAGCCAGTGTGCCTGAAAACTCTCCTCTTGATACCTTGGTGATCACAGTGAGTGCAAGTGATGCAGATGAAGGCTTAAATAGTGAAATTACATATGCATTTGACCATGTTTCTGATGACAATATTAATGTATTTACATTGCATCCCAAAAGTGGAGATGTGAGAGTGGCTGGTGTTGTTGATTATGAGAAAATGTCTTCATATGAAATGCAAATAAGCGCGAAAGATGGTCTTGGATTAGTGTCTTATTCAACATTAATCATTGATCTTACTGATGTAAATGACAATGCTCCTGTTATACTACTAAAGTCGCTGTCTAATTCAGTACCAGAGAATGTTTCACCTGGTACTGAGGTGGGCATCATTAATGTGCAGGACAGAGACTCTGAGCAAAATGGACAGGTCCGCTGCTCGATTCAACAAAACATACCCTTTAAGTTAGTTCCTTCTATCAAAAACTATTATTCTTTGGTGACGACTGGACAACTGGACCGTGAACTGGTGTCTGATTACAACATTACAATCAGTGCCACTGATGAGGGCTCTCCTCCTCTGTCTTCCTCTCAAAGTATTCACTTATCTGTAGCAGACATCAACGACAACCCACCTGTGTTTGAGGAACAGTCGTACAGTGCATATGTGAGTGAAAATAACAAAGCTGGCTCCACTTTATGTTCCGTTAGTGCTCGAGACCCCGACTGGAGACAAAATGGTACCGTGATTTATTCTCTGCTTGCCGCTGAGGTGAACGGGTCCTCGGTTTCCTCCTATGTATCTGTTAATGGAGATACGGGGGTGATCCACGCTGTCAGGCAGTTTGATTATGAACACCTGAGAAGTTTTAAAGTCCACGTCATGGCCAGAGACAACGGTTCTCCTCCTCTGAACAGCAACGTGAGTGTCAGTGTGTTCATTTCGGATGTGAACGACAACTCTCCTCAGATACTGTACCCCTCCTTGGAAGGCAACTCCTTCATGACCGAGCTGGTCCCCAAAGCTGCACACGGAGGCTCTGTGGTGTCCAAAGTGATAGCGGTGGATGCAGACTCCGGACAGAACGCCTGGCTGTCCTATCATATAGTCAAGTCCACTGATCCGGGACTTTTCACCATTGGTCTCCACAGTGGAGAGATCAGGACCCAGCGGGACATTTCTGAATCTGACAGCATGAAACAGAACCTGATTGTGGCAGTGAAAGATAACGGACAGCCCCCTCTCTCTGCCACCTGCTCCATGTATTTACTTATTTCTGATAACTTGGCTGAGGTGCCAGAACTGAAGGACATTTCTTATGATGAGAAGAATTCCAAACTGACGTCTTATCTGATAATTGCGCTGGTGTCTGTGTCCACCTTCTTTCTGACCTTCATCATCATCGTCCTGGGTGTGAGGTTTTGCCGCAGGAGAAAGCCCAGACTGTTGTTTGATGGAGCAGTTGCCATTCCTAGCGCATATCTTCCTCCTAATTACGCAGATGTTGATGGCACAGGAACTTTACGCAGCACCTACAACTATGACGCCTACTTGACAACAGGTTCTAGAACCAGTGACTTTAAGTTTGTGTCTTCTTACAATGACAACACGCTGCCTGCTGACCAGACTCTGAGGAAAAGTTCTTCTGACTTTGCTGATGAGCTTCATGATTCGTTTGACCCTTTTGAGGTAGGCAACATCTTCCAAATTTGAATGTGAAAATGTTGTTCTTTCAACATGAACCATTTCTATAATTAGTTTGTGGTTTACTTCACCAGATCAACCCTAAAGTTTTCTCTATAAGATATTTACCCCAACTTGACCACTTTCCAATTACTACCTTATGATCAGCTTCAGTGTGAATTTGTGGTCTGTTAAGATGTAAGAAGTCCTATACACTTTGGCAACTGAGAATAACATTACTGCACTTTGACCTTTCTGTCAACATTCTGAAAATATTCCCTCATTCCTTTTTTCAAAGTTGGCTTGTTTCAAGTGTGTGACACCTCAGGGTTCTCGTGACTGTGTTCATCAAGTTTGCTCTGTCTGTTCAAAACGAATGTGTGCTCAATACACTTTTTATGCACTTTTTTGCCCATCTTGGTGAATGTAAATGTGGCTCCATCGGCACATTAATGCTCAATTACATTTTTTATTGCATCGTTTTACTCTTCAATTGGCTTTTAAGGAGATGTTGGAAATTTTATTGTTAGTTTGGGCCTTTAAGTTTGCAAGTTCTTCGTGCACTTCTCAACTGACTGAGAATAGTTCTGGGTGGTTCATGGATAGCAAGCAAAAGTCCTGAAAAACAGCCGAAAAATACATATAATAAATCAAAGACTCAGTTGCCTCTGTTTTCATTGTCGATGCGTCTCAGTGTAACACGTGATTGGTAGGTGTTATGTCCAAGGTGTACCCCATCTCTCGCCTATAGTCAGCTGGGGTAAATGATTTTTGACCCTGACCAATTTCAGTAGGATATAAAAATCAAAACAATGTGTGGACAACCTCAGAAATAAGTCGCTTGACTGTCAACTGGTGTTATTTCCTTATCTGTGCCTAATCAAACAACTAAAATTGTGGATTTTTTTTTTACATTTAGGTTGTGTAGTGCCATACAGTAAAGCCTTTGCTGTGTATTTTGATTCAGTTATCCTGTGGAATGTTTGTTTTGGACTATTATGAACATTATTATTATTTGCATATTATGGGTATTTTACTGCCGCATGTTTTGTTTACTTGTAGAAGAGTGATGCTTGGAGTTCAATATAGGTGCCTGTCACTTTAAGATGTTTTAGTTTCGCTGCTGCACTGATGCTTAAAGAAGTAAATTGGTTTGTTGAGCACAGTGGCGTGGAGTCTCACAGTTTTTTGACCGTGTATCGTACACGTGTAACGTGGATTGTGGTTTTGTGTCCTTCTTGTAGAACATATGTTATTAGATTGAAAAACACGTGTACCTTAATCGTAAAGCACACTGTTTTATCAGATCATGCAATAAAATGAACTCATTAGCAGCAAACTAGTGGGAGTTTCTCGGTGAATCTGGAGTCGGCCCTTGTTGTAAAATGATATGACGGCGAGGTTATACTGTAATGTCTTAATATTTTTAGGAGGTCATTTAGTAAGATTGTCAGCTTTTTTAAATTTAAAACCGCAATTATATAAATCTCACTCATTTGAATAAAAATAAATCAAATAACAGAAAAGACACCTACTGAAATTGTGATAACTAATTATATCTGATGAAAGCTCGACAGCAAGGCAAATTAACTTGTGACCGTTGATGTGAATAGGCCTGCAGTACAGCATATGACAAGCGCAATTTTCTAACAGTACACTTGGAGTCACTGTAGACCAGCAGTAGATTCATAGGGTTGTGTCTGTTGCATACCACCCAATATTAGATTCTAATGTTCTTGATAGCGTTAAAGGCGGAGGACAATGGCAAAGAAAGGCCTATAGTGGTCGAATGAGCTTTTAAGTATTGCGCTGCTGTATTTTGTGCTTTATTGTCAGAGGATGGCGCACACACGGCGCATCGTTCAAAGCTGCAGCTTTGTCTTTTTCTTTGTTCTGGCCGAATATGCACACGGAGACCTGAGCTATTCTGTTCAAGAGGAGCTGAAACGCGGATCTGTTATTGGCAATATTGCCAAGGATCTCGGATTGGAGGTGGGCAAACTGTCTGCTCGCAAGGCCCGTGTTGACATGGAAAGAAATGACAAACAATATTGCGGAATAAACCTCCGGACAGGGGATTTAATGGTTGCTGACAGGATCGACCGAGAGGAGCATTGCGGGGAAAAGCCTTCGTGTGTTCTTAAATTCGACCTGCTGTTAGAAAATCCACTGGAGCTGCACCGTTTGTCCCTGCAAGTGCAAGACGTGAATGACAATGCGCCGATTTTCCCTAAAGATGTTGTGAAGCTGGATATTAGCGAGTCTGCGATGAAAGGAGCCAAGTTTCGCATTAATGCTGCACATGATGCAGATATTGGCACAAATTCCGTTCAAAGCTACATTTTGCAACAAAATTCTAATTTTGTTTTTCATATTCAGACGACCAATTCTGGCAGTAAATACGGTGAGCTGATTCTGGATAAGGAATTAGACAGGGAAGAGCAGCAAGATATCAAATTGCTGCTCACGGCAGTGGATGGTGGTTCTCCGAGGAGATCTGGTACTGTACTCATACATGTCATTGTGCTTGATGCTAATGACAACGCCCCAATTTTTACTCAAGCCATTTATACATCATCTGTCAAAGAAGATGTGGCACTTAAAACACCAGTTATTACTGTGAGTGCATCAGATGCAGACGAAGGTGTAAATGGAGAAGTTACATATGAGTTTAGCAGGCTGTCTGATAAATCAC
Source organism: Dunckerocampus dactyliophorus (assembly GCF_027744805.1). Taxonomy (NCBI): domain Eukaryota; kingdom Metazoa; phylum Chordata; class Actinopteri; order Syngnathiformes; family Syngnathidae; genus Dunckerocampus; species Dunckerocampus dactyliophorus. The sequence continues at coordinate 27,218,965 of NC_072829.1, forward strand.
GAAACATGTTTTCTCTGAATCAGAAAACTGGAGAAATTGTTGTCATAGGTGAGATAGATTATGAAGATGGAACAAAACATGAAGTGTTTGTTGAAGCCAAAGACGGTTATGGTCTCTCTTCTGAGGCAAAAGTTGTAATTAATATAAATGATGTCAATGATAATGCTCCTGTTATACAACTAAAGTCACTGTCTAATTCAGTACCAGAGAATGTATCACCTGGCACTGAGGTTGGCATCATTCATGTGCAGGACAGAGACTCTGAGAAGAATGGACAGGTTCATTGCTCCATTCAACAAAATGTCCCCTTTAAGTTAGTTCCTTCTATTAAAAACTATTATTCTCTGGTGACGACTGGACAACTGGACCGTGAACTAGTGTCTGATTACAACATTACAATCAGTGCCACTGATGAGGGCTCTCCTCCTCTGTCCTCCTCTAAAAGTATTCACTTATCTGTAGCAGACATCAATGACAACCCACCTGTGTTTGAGGAAAAGTCATACAGTGCATATTTGGGTGAAAATAACAAAGCTGGCTCCACTTTATGTTCCGTTAGTGCTCGAGACCCCGACTGGAGACAGAACGGTACCGTTATTTATTCTCTGTTAGCTGCTGAGGTGAACGGTTCCCCGGTTTCTTCCTATGTATCTGTCAATGGGGACACTGGAGTGATCCATGCTGTCAGATCGTTTGATTATGAACACTTGAGAACTTTTAAAATCTACGTCATGGCCAGAGACAACGGTTCTCCTCCACTGAGCAGCAACGTGAGCGTCAGTGTGTTCATATCGGATGTGAATGACAACTCTCCTCAGATACTGTACCCCTCCCCAGAGGGCAACTCCTTCATGACTGAGCTGGTCCCCAAAGCTGCACACGGAGGCTCTGTGGTGTCCAAAGTGATAGCGGTGGATGCAGACTCCGGACAGAACGCCTGGCTGTCCTATCATATAGTCAAGTCCACTGATCCGGGACTTTTCACCATTGGTCTCCACAGTGGAGAGATCAGGACCCAGCGGGACGTTTCTGAATCTGACAGCATGAAACAGAACCTGATTGTGGCAGTGAAAGATAACGGACAGCCCCCTCTCTCTGCCACCTGCTCCATGTATTTACTTATTTCTGATAACTTGGCTGAGGTGCCAGAACTGAAGGACATTTCTTATGATGAGAAGAATTCCAAACTGACGTCTTATCTGATCATCGCGCTGGTGTCTGTGTCCACCTTCTTTCTGACCTTCATCATCATCGTCTTGGGTGTGAGGTTTTGTCGCAGAAGAAAGCCCAGACTGTTGTTTGATGGAGCAGTTGCTATCCCCAGCGCATATCTGCCTCCAAATTACGCAGATGTTGATGGCACAGGAACTTTACGCAGCACCTACAACTATGATGCCTACTTGACAACAGGTTCTAGAACCAGTGACTTTAAGTTTGTTTCTTCTTACAATGACAACACACTGCCTGCTGACCAGACTCTGAGGAAAAGTCCAAGTGATTTTGTTGATGAGCTTCATGATTCGTTTGACCCCTTGGAGGTAGGCACCTTTTACAATTGTAAGATGTATGTCATTGTGCAGAGAAAGCATTAGTAATATAATACATTTTCATCACAGTTTCTTTAGCAAATGTTTAATGCATTTGATTTTGCATTTGAAACAACCTGACTAAACATCTGAAATTTAAAGTATAGTTCTGCTTTTTTGCTTATTAGATTTTGACTTGGGTGCTGTAGGAAAAATTGCTGGGCTTTATAAGAAGGCAATACTTATGTTATGCTTTTGTGCATATTCATCATTTTTAACATTTCAATTTTCATCAGTGTGGTTTTGCCTGAGATATCACCTTGAGTGATGTCTATGGACACATTAATATAGTTTGGTCTGACTTGCAATGACTTATTTTTCTTGTTTTGCGAATTAAATACTTTCCTTATCTTGGATGTGTAAAATGCTTTAATGTATTTTTTTCAGCAGCAACCTTGTGACTGTGTTGTACAGTAACTTGATGGTAGACACAATTCGTTATTTTTTGCATTTTCCTCTGAAGACTACAGTGGCTGAGAATTTGAAACAAAATCAGACAACTGAATATTACATATTACATTGTAAAATTACATTTACTTAAGTCAAAACAGTTTTTACCAACTAAATTCATATCTTCTGAAACGTGGACATGCATCTCTTCATATTCTTATCCATTGTTAGGCCTTATTAGTATACTTTTTTACACTTATCCACTTTGAGCTTCATGTCTCAATATTACATTTCTGTACGATTACAATCATAAGCTGAAGCTAACAAGATTGTGCTCGATAGATGCTTAACAACTGTTGATAGACAACGTAAGTATTTGACCTTTTGACAAGGCTGAATTAGTCTTCACGACATCTGCTGGTATACCATTCAAAAAGAACTATTTTACACTACCAATGCCGTAGCTTTCATCTCTGTCCATGGTGCTTAAGTATGTATACCTTCTTCTCTCTTTGATATGTCCAGCATTTTCTGTGCTTTCTGTTTTTGTATGTGAGATTAAAAAAAGTAGACTGTAGAATTCATTTGTAATTAACTTTGTTCTGGCATATACTGTAATTTCCTGTTTATCACGTATCATGTCTGCAACAACCCCGTAAAGATGGCATTTTATAAGAGCATCTATCTATTACCGTTTTCATATTTGAGGTTTTTGCTAAACTTTTAATATTTAAACAGAAACTGCGTGTCATGTCAACAAAGTCACTCTAGGGGTCGGTGTGTGATCATGAACTAGAGCTCCTCAACTTCCCACCCATACCCATTTCTGTCGAGACACAAATCCAAATGTACGCGTTGTAAGTCTCTGGTCTCTGCGCCTGATAGAAGCTGTGGATGTCAGTGAAGATTAAATCCATCTTTTTGTTTGTCTGCTGCCGAATTTGAAGTAATGCATTTTTATTTTTTGGATGCAATGAAGAACAAAAGATTTGCGTCTTACGGCTACAGCCTCGTGTCTCTTTTTGTCTTCCTCCACACCGTCAGTGGAGACGTGAGCTACTCTATCCCAGAGGAGATGAAACATGGATCTGTGATTGGGAATATCGCCAAGGATTTGGGACTTGATTTGGGCCAGTTATCTTCCCGTAAAGCACGCATTGATCCTGAGGATAACAACGTTCAGCACTGCGGCATCAACCTCAACACTGGCGACTTGGTGGTTAAGGAGAGGATTGACAGAGAAGGGCTTTGTGGGAAAAAGGCTTCGTGTGTTCTTAAACAAGAACTTGTGCTAGAAAACCCATTAGAGCTACACCGTGTTAATATTCGTGTTTTAGATGTTAATGATAATTCACCACAATTTAATGAAGAGTTGCTAAAATTAGAAATTCACGAATCAGTGGCCAAGGGTGCTCATTTTCTTCTTGGGGATGCACATGATGGCGATATCGGTGAAAACGCTGTTCAAAGCTACACTTTACAACAGAATGATCATTTCAAATTAAATGTAAACACTAAACCGGGTGGACGGAAGTACTGTGAATTGGTCTTAGACAAAGAATTAGATAGAGAAGATAAAAAAGACATCATGCTCTCGCTGACGGCATATGATGGCGGCACTCCTCAGAGAAGAGGTACAGTAGTCATACACGTCACTGTGCTGGATGCTAATGATAATGTACCAGTGTTTAGTCAGACTGTTTATAAAGCCAGTGTGCCTGAAAACTCTCCTCCTGATACATTGGTGATCACAGTGAGTGCAAGTGATGCAGATGAAGGCTTAAATAGTGAAATTACATATGCATTTGGCCACATTTCTGATGACAATAGTAATGTATTTACATTGCACCCGAAGACTGGAGATGTGAGAGTGTCTGGTATTGTTGATTATGAGAAAATGTCATCATATGAAATGCAAATAAGTGCAAAAGATGGTCTTGGATTAGTGTCTTATTCAACATTGATCATTGATCTTACTGATGTAAATGATAACACTCCTGTTATACTACTGAAGTCACTGTCTAATCCAGTACCGGAGGATGTGTCACCTGATACAGAGGTGGGCATCATTAATGTGCAGGACAGAGACTCTGAGCAAAATGGACAGGTCCGCTGCTCAATTCAACAAAACATACCCTTTAAGTTAGTTCCTTCTATTAAAAACTATTATTCTTTGGTGACTACTGGACAACTGGACCGTGAAGTAGTTTCTGATTACAACATTACAATCAGTGCCACTGACGAGGGCAGTCCGCCTCTGTCATCCTCTAAAAGTATTTACTTATCTGTAGCAGACATCAATGATAACGCACCAGTGTTTGAGGAACAGTCGTACAGTGCATATGTGAGTGAAAATAACAAAGCTGGCTTCACTTTATGTTCCGTTAGTGCTCGAGACCCCGACTGGAGGCAGAATGGTACCGTGATTTATTCTCTGCTACCCGCTGACATTAACAGTTCCCCGGTGTCCTCCTATGTGTCTGTTAACGGAGACACGGGGGTGATCCATGCTGTCAGGTCATTTGATTATGAGCACTTGAGGAATTTCAAAGTCCACGTCATGGCCAGGGACAACGGATCTCCACCACTGAGCAGCAATGTGAGTGTCAGTGTGTTCATATCGGATGTGAATGACAACTCTCCTCAGATACTGTACCCCTCCCCAGAGGGCAACTCCTTCATGACCGAGCTGGTCCCCAAAGCTGCACACGGAGGCTCTGTGGTGTCCAAAGTGATCGCGGTGGATTCAGACTCTGGACAGAACGCCTGGCTGTCCTATCATATAGTCAAGTCCACTGATCCAGGACTTTTCACCATTGGTCTCCACAGTGGAGAGATCAGGACCCAGCGGGACATTTCTGAATCTGACAGCATGAAACAGAACCTGATTGTGGCAGTGAAAGATAACGGACAGCCCCCTCTCTCTGCCACCTGCCCCATGTATTTACTTATTTCTGATAACTTGGCTGAGGTGCCAGAACTGAAGGACATTTCTTATGATGAGAAGAATTCCAAACTGACGTCTTATCTGATCATCGCACTGGTGTCTGTGTCCACCTTCTTTCTGACCTTCATCATCATCGTCCTGGGTGTGAGGTTTTGCCGCAGGAGAAAGCCCAGACTGTTGTTTGATGGAGCAGTTGCCATCCCTAGCGCGTATCTTCCTCCTAATTACGCAGATGTTGATGGCACAGGAACTTTACGCAGCACCTACAACTACGACGCCTACTTGACAACAGGTTCTAGAACCAGTGACTTTAAGTTTGTGTCTTCTTACAATGACAACACGCTGCCAGCTGACCAGACTCTGAGGAAAAGTCCTTCTGACTTTGCTGATGAGCTTCAGGATTCCTTTGATCCTCTTGAGGTAGATTAATCTCTTCTTTTTTTTCAGTTTCTTCTTATTTCTGCAATGGTTTCAACTTATAATCACCACATGGCTGTGGTCCTGTATTGCATAAACCCCAAAGACATATAGTATACAGTGTCCTCCAGAAGTATTGGAACAATGAGGTAAATTCCTTTATTTTTCCTAGCAACATTTCATCTTTTATTTCCATGTATTTACAGCTGGATTGGATGCACAACTTATTAGCACCTTTTGTTGGAACCCCTCCATTTTTCATGTGCGTAAAAGTATTGGAACGTGTGACTGGAGGTGTGTTTTTTGCCTAAAGTTGTGTCCTTTTTAATTTCTTATTGAATCAATAAATAGCACTTAATTTCTATGCTCAGGTGCAGACTGCATTTAGAGGTGAAAACAACAAGAAAACCAGAGAGGTGTCGGTAAAAAACAATAATTGTGAATCTGAGATGTGACAAATGTCAAACAAAAAAGAAGTATACCAAGGATAACATCAACAGTTGATAACAGAAACATTGTGAAAGATGTAAAAAATGCCCTAAAACAGGGGTTTCAAATGCAATTTACCTGGGGGCCGCTGGAGGTAGAGTCTTGGTGAGGCTGGGCTGCATCAAACACTAGGAGTGATGCTGGCTACCAGCATGGTTCGTGGTACTTGTTTTGTAAAAACAATTGCTCAAGTTACCTGTTGTTTAGCACTTGAAGTCCCACCGTCCCGCTGGCTTTTCTAACTTTCATGCCCAAAGGACAACAAGTGGGTAGATTAGTTTTGAATTAATATTGTAATATATTCAGAGAATCTGTCATGTGTGAACCGCTAATCTGGCAGGTAATGGCTGCGTTTACAAAGGTGGGTAATTGTAGGTTATTGAGATATTAATTTTAAACCGCACAGCATTTCGTCTGTCCTCTGGGCATAGGAGCAGGAGTAAGAAAACCATGGGACTTCTCGTGTTAGAGTTCACATGGTTCTTGTTTATTATTCCCCCGTTATAGTACTGTAGTTGCCCTATGTGTTTACTTACCTGTTGTGCTGTCATTTTTGTGTTGGCACCATGATTTTCAGTTGTCTTCTCTCTCCTGTCCCCCCTGTTCATTTCACGGTGTGACAAGTGCTTTGTGAGTTCAGTGGTGGCTTGTGCTTGTGCCTGCAAGTGCCTCTGAAATTGCCCAGACTTTGTGTGCTGCACTTGCACTAATCTTTGATTTCCAGTGAGGGGACCACAAAATATGTTCCTGTGGACCGCAAATGGCCCGCCAGCCGAACATTTGAGGTCCCTGCCCCCAAAACAATTGTTAGTGACAGCAGCAGCAGCCTGTAGATGGCAGGATTGCTTGTTTTTCACCCATCGACAGCTCTCTGGTTTTCATGTTGTTTTCACTTCCAAATGCAGCATGAACAGGCAAAACTTATCACACCCAATCTGAAAATGAGTGTAGACATTCCTGTGCTATTTATTGTTTGAATAAGCAATGTAATAGGACACACCTGGGCAAACAAATACACATGTTCCAATAATTTGCTCAACATGAAAAATAGCTGGGTTCAAACAAAAGGTGCTATCATGTAAGTTGTGTGTCTGATCCAGATGTAAATACCTGGAAATGAAAGCTGCTATGTTGCCCGATGGTTTCATATTCATATTTTCATTTCAAACCCAATTGTTTTCAGTCTACAGCAAAAATAAAACAATTGCCCTCACTGTTCCACTGCTTTTGGGAAATGTCCTCACTGTTCCAATACTTCTGGAGGGCACTGTAATCCATAGGTGTTATGTTATTATCGTGACTCAAGACACGGTTGCTTACGTTTGTGTCCCTTCCTTTGAGTCTTGCTCCAAGTTGCCCCCCTTCTTCAACTTTCATGTATCATGTATTCGCACGCATAAGTCTAAAAAGGATAACACAGCTAACTAGAAATTAAATCTAAATTCACCCCCCATAAATATCATAATGTTGATTATCTCAGGTCCCTCAAATGTTTAGCTACTTCCCTGCATCTAACACCTGTCTCAATGTGAAATGCCGCTGCTGTACCACAGTGTATGACTGTCGCACAACATTTTCCAGGGGAAGACACTTTCCCCACGTGACGCTTCGACACACGAAGATAGTCAAATTGTAATCAAATCAATTAACATGCTCAAGGCGATGGACGGTTAAATAAAGTCTATTAATCTCTTGCCAAAAGTGACTTCCTCGCATGTGTTTTGTTGGAGCATATTTTCCCAATGAGTTCGTTTTGATTATTGCAATTAATGAATCATTTACATATGAAATTGCATCAATTCAGAAGGTGTAGCTGTTTCAGAGGCTCGCGTTTCGGTGACATTGCTGTTTGATTAATATCACGGCAATGTGGACGTCAATCGGTGGAAATAACAATGTTTGCAGTGCATCAATGTTTAGATCCTAGGCCTTAAGATGTGTCCAAATACTGAAGTGAAAAAAGGTTGTAACCAAATCAGATTGACTCAGATCAAATCAGATTTAATTAGGACGAAAAACTTTCACTCATGTGCCTTGACTATTACTGAGTTGTGTAGAGCTAAAATCTACCATTGTTTATGTAAGCGTTTTTAAATAAATCGTGCATCACACGGTGTATTCTGTTAACTTTAAATATATATTAATATGCAGCTTATCATAAAAATATTCCAAATTTAGTAAATATATTGTGTATAATATTTTGATATTTCTAAATGAGCAATTGTTTTTCCGCTATGCAATATGGTAATGGTTTAGTTTATTTCGAACGTGCGTGTTTACACTTGCACAATTCAGCGTGTCCGAAAATGAGTATGACGAAGCAGCTAATTTAATTCCACCCCTTTCTCCATGTCTCAACAATTACTGATAGTTGTTTTCAGCTATTACTGATGGTTGTTCACTTCCCGTGTTAAGAAGCATGTACCAGTTAGTCATTTTTTAATCGTATATGAAAAGTATGAAGATGTTTGATAGTAAGCGACAGTTCGAGCTCGTAGATAGTTTTTTCAGTTATCCAAATAGATGAAACGTATTTCTATAATAATAACTTAATAAAATATAGGGATGAGAAAATAAATAATGTTGTATGATGAAAAAATGCCTTATAAGAGAATGAGAGTAAATAGGAAAACAGAAGTAAAAGTGACTTAGCATTGTATAAAGCATGTGTGTTACAGAGTATAGTCCAGATAAAACTTACTTAAACAAAAAATAATAAATAAATACAATTATAAGTCAGAGTTAAAATTGTGTAATGAGTGAAAACAGAAACGCAATCTTCCCGGTCAGATTGACAAAAAAAGAAATAAAATGAACAGTTGCGTCTTAACAGGTGATTCATGCATTACCAATTGATAAGGCAATAAAAAACAAATAAAATACATATAATAGGCTAATAATACAATAAATATTGAAATAAATAAGTACAATTAAAACAAAATGAAAATAGAAAACAAAAACATACAAATTCAGAAGAATGATTCCTGTCTTTTTATTAATACAATAATCAGGAAGAGTTTGCAATGACATCAGACATGGTGGTTCAGCGTTTGCTTCCTAATCCCTAGTATTTGTAAACATAGTTTTCTTCTACTGTTTCTTTAGATGACTCATAATAGTATGTTTGAGTTCTTTATTCAATCCATTCCATAATGTAATTCCACATACAGATATGTGCGTGCGTATAAGCTACACAAATTTGCGCTGTGATTGTTCCCTTATTGTATTTGAGAGAAATGTTTGTACATTGCTGGGTAGCAGGTTGTTGTTTGCTGTGTGGATGAGTTTAGTTTTAGTTAATGAAGTGCACTTTTGTAGTTATTTCCCGATTTATTGCCACTTTGTATGTGATATTCATTTGATCCATTTTGACCCCTAAAGATTTGATTTCGTTCATCCGATCTTTAGGCTGTGTATTTCCGTGTACGAGAAGCTTTTCTACCCAACATTATCTTAGTTTGCTTCCAAAATAACAGTCAAATGTTGACTTGACTTCTGATTTCATGGCGTTTTGTCCTGTTTAAAATGCAGCATACGGAAGTACGGGGCCGATGTAACATAGGACACCATATCCTTACAACCTCCTTTTATCAACTATTGTTATTTTTTATTATCATTGTGTCAGGACAAACAAAGGTTTCGTAAAGTTCTACAATTATTTCAGCATTTTTAAACCACGTATGAAAACCAGAGGCTTCCTTGTTATACCTCAGAAATACTCGTGATGTCAGTATGCACCAACAGACGGAGAATATTTTCGCTGCACCTTCTTTGTGTGACTTCATTTATTGGCTCACTCTGGTTTTGTGCTGTTGTTGTCCACAACCGTTTTTCTATGGCTTCTGTGGTTGTTGTTTTACTTAAGAAGCCGATATTCTTTTTTTAACATTGTGATCAACTGGATTTAAATATTCGACCAATGAGACGCAACATAATGGAGCTACGTGTGGTTCTTGCATTCGGGTTTTTTGTCCTCTATTCCGTCCACGGAGATGTGAGCTATTCTCTTCCGGAGGAGATGAAACGTGGATCTGTAATCGGGAACATTGCTAAGGATTTGGGGCTCGACTCGGGCAGGCTCGCTGCTCGCAAAGCCCGCATAGACACGGAGAATAGCAACGTGAAATGCTGCGGAATTAATCTCACTACTGGAGACTTGGTTGTACAAGAAAGGATCGACAGAGAGGGGCTTTGTGCGAAGAAGCCGTCGTGTGTGCTGAAACAGGACCTTTTTTTGGAAAACCCGCTTGAATTGCATCGCATTAACATTCGCGTTCAGGATATCAATGATAATTCACCACAGTTTAAAGAAGATTCGCTGAAATTGGAAATCCGTGAATCTGCTGACAAGGGTGCACATTTTCTATTGGATGAGGCCCATGATGCAGATATTGGTGAAAATGCTGTTCAAGGCTACTCCCTTCAGAAGAATGAACATTTCTCATTAAATGTCAAAACAAAGGGAACTGGACGCAAATATAGTGAATTAGTTCTAGACAAAGAATTAGACAGAGAGACTCAAAATGAAATAGTATTTCTGCTGACGGCATATGATGGTGGCTCTCCTCAGAGATCAGGTACAGTAGTCATACACGTCACTGTGCTGGACGCTAATGATAACGCCCCAGTGTTCAGTCAGGCTGTTTATGAAGCCAGTCTACCTGAAAACTCTCCTCTTGATACACTGGTGATCACAGTGACTGCTACTGACCCTGATGATGGAGTAAATGGAGATGTTTTTTATGGATTTGACAATGTTGATGAACATCAAGTTTTCTCTGTCAGTCCTAAAACAGGAGAGGTCAAAGTAGCAGGTTTTCTAGATTATGAAAAAGAATCATCATACGAGCTGCAAATAAGTGCCAAAGATGGTCTGGGATTGGCCTCTTATACTACGTTAATTATTGAAATTATTGACACAAATGACAATGTCCCAATTATTTACCTGAAATCACTGAATGACCCAGTACCAGAGAACATGTCACCTGGTACTGAAGTGGGCATCATTAATGTGCAGGACAGAGACTCTGAGAAGAGTGGACAGGTCCACTGCTCCATTCAGCAAAATGTCCCCTTTAAGTTAGTTCCTTCTATTAAAAACTATTATTCTCTGGTGACTACTGGACAACTGGACCGTGAACTAGTATCTGATTACAACATTACAATCAGTGCCACAGACGAGGGTTCGCCTCCCCTGTCTTCCTCTAAAAGTATTCACTTATCTGTAGCGGACATCAATGACAACCCACCTGTGTTTGAGGAACAGTCGTACAGTGCATATGTGAGTGAAAATAACAAAGCTGGCTCCACTTTATGTTCCGTTAGTGCTGGAGACCCCGACTGGAGACAGAATGGTACCGTGATTTATTCTCTGTTAGCCGCTGAGGTGAACGGGTCCCCGGTGTCGTCCTATGTATCTGTTAATGGAGACACGGGGGTCATCCACGCCGTCAGGCAGTTTGATTATGAACACTTGAGGAGTTTTAAAGTCCACGTCATGGCCAGAGACAACGGTTCACCTCCATTGAGCAGCAACGTGAGTGTCAGTGTGTTCATATCAGATGTGAATGACAACTCTCCTCAGATACTGTACCCCTCCCCAGAAGGCAACTCCTTCATGACTGAGCTGGTCCCCAAAGCTGCGCACGGAGGCTCTGTGGTGTCCAAAGTGATAGCGGTGGATGCAGACTCTGGACAGAACGCCTGGCTGTCCTATCATATAGTCAAGTCCACTGATCCAGGACTTTTCACCATTGGTCTCCACAGTGGAGAGATCAGGACCCAGCGGGACATTTCTGAATCTGACAGCATGAAACAGAACCTGATTGTGGCAGTGAAAGATAACGGACAGCCCCCTCTCTCTGCCACCTGCTCCATGTATTTACTTATTTCTGATAACTTGGCTGAGGTGCCAGAACTGAAGGACATTTCTTATGATGAGAAGAATTCCAAGCTGACGTCTTATCTGATCATCGCGCTGGTGTCTGTGTCCACCTTCTTTCTGACCTTCATCATCATTGTCTTGGGTGTGAAGTTTTGTCACAGGAGAAAGCCCAGACTGTTGTTTGATGGAGCAGTTGCCATCCCCAGTGCATATCTCCCTCCTAATTATGCAGATGTTGATGGCACAGGAACTTTACGCAGCACCTACAACTATGACGCCTACTTGACAACAGGTTCTAGAACCAGTGACTTTAAGTTTGTGTCTTCTTACAATGACAACACGCTGCCTGCTGACCAGACTCTGAGGAAAAGTCCAACTGACTTTGTTGATGAGCTTCATGATTCCTTCGACCCCTTGGAGGTAGGCACTTGTGACACTAATATCCAATTTGTGATGGACAAGCTAGGACTTGCATTTCACAGACAAAAATAATACAGTCAAATGATCTCTCAAAACCAATGTTACTTTTGAGATTGCTTTATCCAGCTGTATTTGTGCATGAATATTAATTTGAACAGAGACATATTTCTTTATTAACTTTGTGTGAGTAGGTTTGGTTTAATCCATAAAGGTTGGCGCTGTGATAAAAGTATTCTGGTCATTACATCTAAAGGAAGTGAGAATAGAAAAATCACCCACTTTGCAGCTGTAAATGCTTCTGCTCTTTGCGGAAGACTTTATGCAAAATGTTGGAGTGTGTCTGTGGGAATTTTGGTTCATTCAGAAGATGTGTGAGGTTAAAGCTCCATGATATTGGACTTGAAAGATGATGTTCTGGGCTACGATCTCTTTTGTTCATGTCAGGTTAGCGCTTTTCAGTATCTCGCCGCCAAACCCATCCAAGAATGCCTTTATTGGCCATGCTTTTGGCATTGGAGCAAACTCATGATGGAACACTACAAGGTCTTCCCCAGTTAATTACTATCAAAGTTAAAAACATTTTCTTATTTCTCAAGTTAAAAAATAAGATAAAGAAAAATAAGATATAAGATAAATATAGGGTACAGTTCAAACTCAGACTCAATAATGCACCTCTTAATTAATGTCACCATGAGGAAACTAAAAGCCCTGGAGCTTCATGCTATAAGTTCTGATGTTAATTTGTTTCTCTGTTCGATAGTAAAACCGCTTGAATGTATTGAGAAATTTTGCTAGCGATATGCTGATATGTGGTGGTTATTACCTTCTGACTGAGGTAAACTTCACACTATTTCTTGTGTGATACATTATGCTGAAATTATGCTTGTTAGAGTGGCTCAATTGTTATGAGCAGGGAGCATCTGCATGTTGATTTGATCTACTTGCCTCGCTTTGAATACTTTCTGACAGTTTTCGGAGCCACTGCATGCGTATGTCCCTGTCCATGGTGCTGAATTGATTGTCACGTTTTTCTTTGCTGATACTTGAGTCTTGTCACCCAACTTCTTGTATTGGAAAATACATTTAAAATTCGTATCACTTTACATTTATGTTGGAGTATCCTTTATTATTTAAAACATATACTGTATTATCTTTTGTAGTATTATTTTATTATGCCCAGAATTGCTTTCTAACAGCTCACTTTACGAATGAACGGCCATACAAAACATACATCCCAGTGATGTAGGTTGGTAACAATCTCAGTTACTTTTTTTCACTCGTTGCTATGTCGACAAATGTACTCTAGGGGTCAGTATGCACTCATGAACAGAAGACCCTTCATTTCCCACCCATTTATATCAACACACGTACCAGATTATAGTTCCTCTTGTGTCGCTTCGGTCGAGACGCTTAAATACAAGCCGGCCGTGTAAAACGCAGTGGATATCCGGGGAGATCATAACCATATTATTTTACACTTACACATTTTTTTTTCTTAACATTTTCTTGCAATGGAGAGCAAAAGATTTGCTTCTGGCAGCTGTGGCCTCGCGTTTCTTTTCCTTTTCCTCCACACCGTCAATGGAGACTTGAGCTACTCTATCCCAGAGGAGATGAAACGTGGATCAGTAATTGGGAATATCGCCAAGGACTTGGGACTTGATTTGGGCCAGTTATCTGCCCGTAAAGCACGCATTGATCCTGAGGATAACAACGTTCAGCACTGCGGCATCAACCTCAACACTGGTGATTTGGTTGTTCAGGAGAGGATTGACAGAGAAAAGCTTTGTGTGAAAAAGGCTGCGTGTGTTCTTAAACAAGAACTTGTACTGGAAAACCCGTTAGAGCTGCACCGTGTTAATATTCGTGTTTTAGATGTTAATGATAATTCACCGCAGTTCAATGAGGATTCGCTTAAATTTGAAATCCGGGAATCAGCGGTGAAGGGTGCTCGTTTTCTTCTCAGAGAAGCACACGATGGAGACATCGGTGAAAACACTGTACAAAGCTATACTTTGCAGCAGAACAATCATTTCAAATTACATTTAAACACTAAACCAGGTGGAAGGAAGTATTGTGAATTGGTCTTAGACAAAGAATTAGATAGAGAAGATAAAAAAGACATCATGCTCTTGCTGACGGCATATGATGGCGGCACTCCTCAGAGATCAGGTACAGTAGTCATACACGTCACTGTGCTGGATGCTAATGATAATGTACCAGTGTTTAGTCAGGCTGTTTATAAAGCCAGTGTGCCTGAAAACTCTCCTCTTGATTCATTGGTGATCACAGTGAGTGCAAGTGATGCAGATGAAGGCTTAAATAGTGAAATTACATATGCATTTGACCATGTTTCTGATGACAATAGTAATGTATTTACATTGCATCCCAAAAGTGGAGATGTAAGAGTGGCTGGTGTTGTTGATTATGAGGAAATGTCATCATATGAAATGCAAATAAGCGCGATAGATGGTTTAGGATTAATTTCATATTGTTCTTTAATTATTGAAGTTACTGACACAAATGACAACACCCCAGTTATACAACTGAAATCACTGTCTAATCCAGTACCGGAGAATGTGTCACCTGGTACAGAGGTGGGCATCATTAATGTACAGGACAGAGACTCTGAGAAGAATGGACAGGTCCACTGCTCCATTCAGCAAAATGTCCCATTTAAGTTAGTTCCTTCTATTAAAAACTATTATTCTCTGGTGACTACTGGACAACTGGACCGTGAACTTATGTCTGATTACAACATTACAATCAGTGCCACAGACGAGGGCTCTCCTCCTCTGTCCTCCTCTAAGAGTATTCACTTATCTGTAGCAGACATCAATGACAACCCACCTGTGTTTGAGGAAGAGTCGTACAGTGCATATGTGAGTGAAAATAACAAAGCTGGCTCCACTTTATGTTCCGTTAGTGCTCGAGACCCTGACTGGAGACAGAATGGTACCGTGATTTATTCTCTGCTAGCTGCTGAGGTGAACGGGTTCCCGGTGTCGTCCTATGTGTCTGTTAATGGAGACACGGGGGTCATCCACGCTGCCAAGCAGTTTGATTATGAACACTTGAGGAGTTTTAAAGTCCACGTCATGGCCAGAGACAACGGTTCTCCTCCACTGAGCAGCAACGTGAGTGTCAGTGTTTTCATATCGGATGTGAATGACAACTCTCCTCAGATACTGTACCCCTCCCCAGAAGGCAACTCCTTCATGACTGAGCTGGTCCCCAAAGCTGCGCACGGAGGCTCTGTGGTGTCCAAAGTGATAGCGGTGGATGCAGACTCTGGACAGAACGCCTGGCTGTCCTACCATATAGTCAAGTCCACTGATCCAGGACTTTTCACCATTGGTCTCCACAGTGGAGAGATCAGGACCCAGCGGGACATTTCTGAATCTGACAGCATGAAACAGAACCTGATTGTGGCAGTGAAAGATAACGGACAGCCCCCTCTCTCTGCCACCTGCTCCATGTATTTACTTATTTCTGATAACTTGGCTGAGGTGCCAGAACTGAAGGACATTTCTTATGATGAGAAGAATTCCAAGCTGACGTCTTATCTGATCATCGCGCTGGTGTCTGTGTCCACCTTCTTTCTGACCTTCATCATCATCGTCTTGGGTGTGAAGTTTTGTCACAGGAGAAAGCCCAGACTGTTGTTTGATGGAGCAGTTGCCATCCCCAGTGCATATCTCCCTCCTAATTATGCAGATGTTGATGGCACAGGAACTTTACGCAGCACCTACAACTATGACGCCTACTTGACAACAGGTTCTAGAACCAGTGACTTTAAGTTTGTGTCTTCTTACAATGACAACACACTGCCAGCTGACCAGACTCTGAGGAAAAGCCCAACTGATTTTGTTGATGAGCTTCATGATTCCTTCGACCCCTTGGAGGTAGGCACTTGTGACACTAATATCCAATTTGTGATGGACAAGCTAGGACTTGCATTTCAGAAACAAAAATAATACAGTCAAATGATCTCTCAAAACCAATGTTACTTTTGAGATTGCTGTATTTGATGATCTTTTTGATTCTTAATATATGAGTTCTGATTGATCCATATCAACAACTACTTAGAGGTCCGCAGCCGGTTTCTTGCGCATCCTTGGTTTGATTACAGAAAACCTCAATGCTTTTGATAGTTGCATTTATCCAGCTGTTTTTGTGCATGAATATTAATTTGAAAGGAGTTATATTTCTTTATTAACTTTGTGTGAGTAGGTTTGGTTTAATCCACAAAGGTTGGTGCTGTGATAAAAGTATTCTGGTCATTACATCTAAAGGAATAGAAAAGTCGCCCACTTTGCAGCTATAACAGCTTCTACTCTTTTGTGGAAGACTTTATGCAAAATGTCGGAGTGTGTCTGTGGGAATTTTGTTTCATTCAGAAGATTTGTGAGCTTAAAGGTCCCTGATATTGGACTTGAAAGATGATGTTCTGGGCTACGATCTCTTTTGTTCATGTCAGGTTAGCGCTTTTCAGTATCTTGCCATCAAACCCATCCAAGAATGCCTTTATTGGCCATGCTTTTGGCATTGGAGCAAACTCATGATGGAACACTATATGGCCTTCCCCAGTTAATTACTATTAAAGTTGAAAGCATTTTCTTATTTCTCAAGTTCTAAGATAAAGAAAAATAAGATATAAGATAAATATAGGGTACAGTGCAAACTCAGACTCAAGAATGCACCTCTTAATTAATGTCACCATGAGGAAACTAAAAGTCCTGGAGCTTCATGCTATACGTTCTGATGTTAATTTGATTCTCAGTTCGATAGTAAAACCGCTTGAATGTATTGAGAAATTTTTCTAGCGATATGCTGATAGGTGGTGGTTATTACCTTCTGATTGAGGGAAACTTCACACTATTTCTTGTGTGATACATTATGCTGAAATTATGCTTGTTAGAGTGGCTCAATTGTTATGAGCAGGGAGCATCTGCATGTTGATTTGATCTACTTGCCTCGCTTTGAATACTTTCTGACAGTTTTCGGAGCCACTGCATGCGTATGTCCCTGTCCATGGTGCTGAATTGATTGTCACGTTTTTCTTTGCTGATACTTGAGTCTTGTCACCCAACTTCTTGTATTGGAAAATACATTTAAAATTCGTATCACTTTACATTTATGTTGGAGTATCCTTTATTATTTAAAACATATACTGTATTATCTTTTGTAGTATTATTTTATTATGCCCAGAATTGCTTTCTAACAGCTCACTTTACGAATGAACGGCCATACAAAACATACATCCCAGTGATGTAGGTTGGTAACAATTTCAGTTACTCTTTTTCACTCGTTGCTATGTCGACAAATGTACTCTAGGGGTCAGTATGCACTCATGAACAGAAGACCCTTCATTTCCCACCCATTTTGTATCAACATACGTACCAGATTATAGTTCCTCTTGTGTCGCTTCGGTCGAGACGCTTAAATACAAGCCGGCCGTGTAAAACGCAGTGGATATCCGGGGAGATCATAACCATATTATTTTACACTTACACATTTTTTTTCTTAACATTTTCTTGCAATGGAGAGCAAAAGATTTGCTTCTGGCAGCTGTGGCCTCGCGTTTCTTTTCCTTTTCCTCCACACCGTCAATGGAGACTTGAGCTACTCTATCCCAGAGGAGATGAAACGTGGATCAGTAATTGGGAATATCGCCAAGGATTTGGGACTTGATTTGGGCCAGTTATCTGCCCGTAAAGCACGCATTGATCCTGAGGATAACAACGTTCAGCACTGCGGCATCAACCTCAACACTGGTGACTTGGTTGTTCAGGAGAGGATTGACAGAGAAAAGCTTTGTGTGAAAAAGGCTTCATGTATGCTAAAACAAGAACTTGTAATGGAAAACCCATTAGAGCTGCACCGTATTAATATTCGTGTTTTAGATGTTAATGATAATTCACCGCAGTTTCATGAAGACTTACTAAAAATAGAAATTCGGGAATCGGCAGACAAAGGTGAGCGTTTTCCTCTAAGAGAAGCACATGACGGAGACATTGGAGAAAATGCTGTACAAAGCTATACTTTGCAGCAGAACGATCATTTCAAATTAAATGTAATTTCTAAACCAGGTGGTCGCAAGCACTGTGAGTTGGTATTAGACAAAGAATTAGATAGAGAAGATAAAAAAAACATCATGCTCTCACTGACCGCATATGATGGCGGCACTCCTCAGAGATCCGGTACAGTAGTCATACACGTCACTGTGCTGGATGCTAATGATAATGTACCAGTGTTTAGTCAGACTGTTTATAAAGCCAGTATCCCTGAAAATTCTCCTCTTGATACCTTGGTGATCACAGTGAGTGCAAGTGATGCAGATGAAGGCTTAAATAGTGAAATTACATATGCATTTGACCATGTTTCTGATGACAACAGTAATGTATTTACATTGCACCCAAAGACTGGAGATGTACGAGTGGCTGGTGTTGTTGATTATGAGGAAATGTCATTATATGAAATGCAAATAAGCGCGATAGATGGTTTAGGATTGATTTCATATTGTTCTTTGATTATTGACGTAATTGACACAAATGACAACACCCCAGTTATACAACTGAAATCGCTATCCAATCCAGTACCAGAGAATGTGTCACCTGGTACTGAGGTGGGCATCATTAATGTGCAAGACAGAGACTCTGAGCAGAATGGACAGGTCCGCTGCTCCATTCAACAAAACGTCCCTTTTAAATTAATTCCTTCTATTAAAAACTATTATTCTCTGGTGACTACTGGACAACTGGACCGTGAACTAGTGTCTGATTACAACATTACAATCAGTGCCACTGATGAGGGCTCTCCTCCTCTGTCCTCTTCTAAAAGTATTTACTTATCTGTAGCAGACATCAATGACAACCCACCTGTGTTTGAGGAACAGTCATACAGTGCATATTTGAGTGAAAATAACAATGTTGGCTCCACTTTATGTTCTGTTAGTGCTCGAGACCCTGACTGGAGACAGAACGGTACCGTGATTTATTCTCTGCTAGCTTCTGAGGTGAACGGTGCACCGATGTCCTCCTATGTATCTGTTAATGGAGACACGGGGGTCATCCACGCTGTCAGGCAGTTTGATTATGAACACTTGAAGAGTTTTAAAATCTACGTCATGGCCAGAGACAACGGTTCTCCTCCACTAAGCAGCAACGTGAGTGTCGGTGTGTTCATATCGGATGTGAATGACAACTCTCCTCAGATACTGTACCCCTCCCCAGAGGGCAACTCCTTCATGACCGAGCTGGTCCCTAAAGCTGCACATGGAGGCTCTGTAGTGTCCAAAGTGATAGCAGTAGATGCAGATTCTGGACAGAATGCCTGGCTTTCCTACTATATTGTCAAATCCACTGATCCGGGACTTTTCACCATTGGTCTCCACAGTGGAGAGATCAGGACCCAGCGGGACATTTCTGAATCTGACAGCATGAAACAGAACCTGATTGTGGCAGTGAAAGATAACGGTCAGCCCCCTCTCTCTGCCACCTGCTCCATGTATTTACTTATTTCTGATAACTTGGCTGAGGTGCCAGAACTGAAGGACATTTCTTATGATGAGAAGAATTCCAAACTGACGTCTTATCTGATCATCGCACTGGTGTCTGTGTCTACCTTCTTTCTGACCTTCATCATCATCGTCCTCGCTGTGAGGTTTTGTCGCAGGAGAAAGCCCAGACTGTTGTTTGATGGAGCAGTTGCCATCCCTAGTGCTTATCTCCCTCCTAATTACGCAGATGTTGATGGCACGGGAACTTTACGCAGCACCTACAACTATGATGCCTACTTGACAACAGGTTCTAGAACCAGTGACTTTAAGTTTGTGTCTTCTTACAATGACAACACGCTGTCTGCTGACCAGACTCTGAAGAAAAGCCCCACTGACTTTGTTGATGAGCTTCACGATTCTTTCGACCCTTTGGAGGTAGGCACTTTTGCAAATAATATCCAGATTGTGACGGACAAGCTACAACCTGCATTTCACAAACAAAAGTAATTGAGTCAAATAATCTCTCAACACCAATGTTAATTTTGAGATTGTAGTATTTTGCTGAAGATCTTTTTGATTCTTAATAAGTTCCTATTGATCCATGTCAACAACTACGTTTTGGTCCACATGCAATCAGATTTTTTTTTGCACATCGCTGTTTTGATCAACCTCAATACTTTTGATGGTTGCATTTATCCAGCTGTTTGTGTGCGCGGATATTCATTGGAGGGGAGTCATATTTCTTTATTAGCTTTGTGTGAGCAGGTTTAGTTTTATCCACAAAGTTGTTGCTGTGATAAACGTATTCTAGTCATTGCGTCTCAAGGAAATGAGAAGATTTTTTTAAAAGCCCACTTTGAAGTCATAACAGCTTCTACTCTGTGAGGAAGACGTTGGAGTGTGTTTAATTTGTTTAATGCAGAAGATACAGTATGTGAGGTTAGAGGTCACTGATATTGGACTTGAAATATGATGTGCTGGCCTACAACCTCTTTTGTTGACTTCAGGTCAGTGCTTTTCAGTACTTCTTCACCAAACTCATCCAATAATTCCTTTATGGTCTACGCTTTGAGCACTAGAACACTACAGGGCCTTCCCCAGTTAATTACTATTAATGTTAAAAGCATTTTCATATTTCTTAAGTTAAAAGGTAAGATAAAAAAAATAAGATATACAATAAACATGGGGTCCAATTCAAACTCAGGCTTAAACATAAACCTCTTAATGAATGTGTTCCTGGTTGTGTTGCAATTTTTATTTCAGTGTTGAGGATATGCAAAATATTTGTTGAATTAAAAATCTCCCTCGAGGAAACGAAAAGCCATGAAGGTTCATGCTATACTTTCCAATATTAATTTGCCCATCAGTTCGATAGTAAACTGCGTATATATTGAGAAATTTTGCTGGAAATATACCCGTAGGTGGTGGTTATTGCCTTCTGATTGAGGTCAACTTCAGACCATTTCTTGTATGATACACTATGCTGAAATGTGCCTGTTAGAGTGTCTCAATTGTCATGGGCAGCGATTGATTTTATGTACTTGCCTCGCTTTGAACACTTTCTGACAGTTGTAGGGCCACTGCATGTCTGTATCCCTGTCCATGGTGCTGAAGGGATTGTCACGTTTTGCTTTGGTGATTATTGAGTCTTGTCACACAACTTCTTGTTTTGGAAAACACGTTTAAAATCCTTATGACTTTACACCGATGTTGGGGTATCATTTATTTATTTTTTTTTTTACATGTATTAGCTATTATTGTTTTTTTTTTTTATTATGCTCAGAATTGCTTTCTAACAGCACACTTTTACAAATGAACGACCATGAAAAACATACTGTACATCCTAGTGATGTAGGTTGGTAACAACCAGTCTGTTTCACTAGTTGCTTTGTCGACAAATGTACTCTAGGGGTCAGTATGCACTCATAAACAGAATATCCTCAATTTCCCACCCATTTACACGTCAACACACGTACCAGAATTTTTCCTCGCTTCGGTCGAGACATTTGATTTCATGACGGCCGTGTAAAGAGCTGTGAATATCTGGGAGACCATAACCATATTGTTTTGCAGTTACACATTTTTTTCTTAACATTTTTATTACAATGGAGAACAAAAGATTTGCGTCTGGTACCTACGGCCTCGCGTTTCTTTTTCTATTCCTCCACACCATCAACGGAGACGTGAGCTACTCTATCCCGGAGGAGATGAAACGTGGATCCGTAATTGGGAATATCGCCAAGGATTTGGGACTTGATTTGGGCCAGTTATCTGCCCGTAAAGCACGCATTGATCCTGAGGATAACGTTCAGCACTGCGACATCAACCTTAACACTGGTGACTTGGTTGTTCAGGAGAGGATTGACAGAGAAGGGCTTTGTGGGAAAAAGGCTTCGTGTTTCCTTAAACAAGAACTTGTGCTGGAAAACCCATTAGAACTGCACCGTATCAACATCCGTGTTTCAGATATAAATGATAATTTACCACAGTTTAACGAGGAATTCCTAAAATTTGAAATTCTGGAAATAGCAGTCAGGGGTGCTCGTTTTCCTCTTAGAGAAGCATATGATGCAGACATCGGAGAAAACGCTGTTCAAAGCTACACTTTACAGCAGAATGAACATTTCAAATTAAATGTAAACACTAAACCGGGTGGACGGAAGTACTGTGAATTGATCTTAGACAAAGAATTAGATAGAGAAGATAAAAAAGACATCATGCTCTCGCTGACCGCATATGATGGCGGCACTCCTCAGAGATCAGGTACAGTAGTCATACACGTCACTGTGCTGGATGCTAATGATAATGTACCAGTGTTTAGTCAGACTGTTTATAAAGCCAGTGTGCCTGAAAATTCTCCTCCTGATACATTGGTGATCACAGTGAGTGCAAGTGATGCAGATGAAGGCTTAAATAGTGAAATTACATATGCATTTGACCATGTTTCTGATGACAATAGTAAGGTATTTACATTGCACCCGAAGACTGGAGATGTAAGAGTGTCTGGTGTTGTTGATTATGAGAAAATGTCATCATATGAAATGCAAATAAGTGCAATAGATGGTCTGGGATTGATTTCATATTGTTCGTTAATTATTGAAGTTACTGACACAAATGACAACAGACCAGGTATACAACTGAAATCACTGTCTAATCCAGTACCGGAGAATGTGTCACCTGGCACTGAGGTGGGCATCATTAATGTGCAGGACAGAGACTCTGAGCAGAATGGACAGGTCCACTGCTCCATTCAGCAAAATGTCCCCTTTAAACTACTTCCTTCTATTAAAAACTATTATTCTTTGGTGACTACTGGACAACTGGACCGTGAACTAGTATCTGATTACAACATTACAATCAGTGCCACTGATGAGGGCTCTCCTCCTCTGTCGTCCTCTAAAAGTATTCACTTATCTGTAGCAGACATCAATGACAACCCACCTGTGTTTGAGGAACAGTCATACAGTGCATATGTGAGTGAAAATAACAAAGCTGGCTCCACTTTATGTTCTGTTAGTGCTCGAGACCCCGACTGGAGACAGAACGGTACCGTTATTTATTCTCTGTTAGCCGCTGAGGTGAACGGTGCCCCGGTGTCCTCATATGTATCTGTTAATGGGGACACTGGAGTGATCCATGCTGTCAGGTCCCTTGATTATGAACACCTGAGGAGCTTTAAAGTCCATGTCATGGCCAGAGACAACGGTTCTCCTCCACTGAGCAGCAACGTTAGTGTCAGTGTTTTCATATCGGATGTGAATGACAATTCTCCACGGATACTGTACCCTGCCCCAGAGGGCAACTCCTTCATGACCGAGCTGGTCCCCAAAGCTGCACACGGAGGCTCTGTGGTGTCCAAAGTGATAGCGGTGGATGCAGACTCCGGACAGAACGCCTGGCTGTCCTATCATATAGTCAAGTCCACTGATCCGGGACTTTTCACCATTGGTCTCCACAGTGGAGAGATCAGGACCCAGCGGGACATTTCTGAATCTGACAGCATGAAACAGAACCTGATTGTGGCAGTGAAAGATAACGGACAGCCCCCTCTCTCTGCCACCTGCTCCATGTATTTACTTATTTCTGATAACTTGGCTGAGGTGCCAGAACTGAAGGACATTTCTTATGACGAGAAGAATTCCAAACTGACGTCTTATCTGATCATCGCGCTGGTGTCTGTGTCCACCTTCTTTCTGACCTTCATCATCATCGTCCTGGGTGTGCGGTTTTGTCGCAGGAGAAAGCCCAGACTGTTGTTTGATGGAGCAGTTGCCATTCCCAGTGCTTATCTTCCTCCTAATTACGCAGATGTTGACGGCACAGGAACTTTACGCAGCACCTACAACTATGACGCCTACTTGACAACAGGTTCAAGAACCAGTGACTTTAAGTTTGTGTCTTCTTACAATGACAACACACTGCCTGCTGACCAGACTCTGAGGAAAAGTCCTTCTGACTTTGTTGATGAGCTTCAAGATTCTTTTGACCCTTTGGAGGTAGGCACCTTTACTCATATAAGCTAGAGTGTGCAGAACAAGTTGAAACCTGCCATTTTACAAACACAAATATTTCTGTAATCATTTGTTGTGCCATGTACAAATAATCTCTCAAGACACACGTCAATTTTGAGATCGCCGTTTTTTTTGCTGACAATGTTTTTGATTCTTGAGATGTGCTTTCTTATTGATCCATGTCAACAAACTACTTGAAGTCCTTAATCAGATTTTCTTGCACATCCCTGTTTTGATTAGAGAGAAGCTCAGTGCTTTTGAATGTTGTATTTGTCAGAATGGTTTTGTGCATGGACATTCATTTGAGAGGAAATACAGACTCATTGACTGCTGTTGTTGAATATTTTAATTTGCATCAACCTTCAACTCACACCTGTTTTTTTTTTAAATTATGAGAAAGTGATTACCTTCCTGGCTGTAAGACTCCTTCATTAGCTTATTATGTGCAGGATGTAGTTACATTCATAAAGGTTGGTGCTGTTTTTCTATCAATAACATTATTCAAACATTTTGGTCCTTACATCCTTAAGAATTGGAAAAAAATATATAACAGCTTTCACTCTTCTGTGAAGATTTTTTTTTAATGTTGGAATGTGTATGTGGGAACTTTTGTTTCATTCAAAATATTTGTGAGGTTATATATGCTGTTGGATCTGAAAGACAATGTGCTGGCTCCCAATCATGCTGGAACAGTACAGGGCCTCAGTCAATCTATTTTCTATAGTGCTCGCCACTAGAGTCATGGGTGAGCTGGAAGCCTATCCCATTTAATTTTGGGCAAGAGAGAGGTGGGATATACTCTCGACTGGTTGTCAGACAATTGCAGGGCACGTACACACAACCATTAATGCTCACATTCACACCTCTGGACAACGTAGAATATCCAATCAACCATCCATACATTTTCGATACCGCTTGTGCCCATTAAGGTCAGGGGTGAGCTGGAGCCTGCTCTGGCTAACTTGCAGCGAGAAAGAGGTGGGGTACACCCTGGACTGATTATCATCCAGTCACATGGCACATATAGACAAACAATCAGTCATTTTTGAATCCTTGAGACACCACACATCTCATTTGAGCAAATGAAAAGCCACAATCCTTGATTTTTATTCATATCAGTTTGTGTCCATGGGCTGTATCGTAAAAACACTTTGGAAATGCTTAGAAAAATATTGGTGCAAATAATACAACCTGAGGGAGAAAAACGTTAGACCATTTCATATGTAATATATTATACTAAAATGTGCCTGTTCGAGGTGCCCAACTACCAAGTGCAGGAAGTGTGTCTTTTTTTTTTTACCTGCTTACCTCGTTTTGAACACATTCTGACACATACCTCTGTCCATGGTGCTGAACTCATAGTCCCTTTTGTCTGCTGATTCGTTTGTTCTTTTCACCCAGCTTCTTTTTTGTAAAGCACATTTTAAATTCTCGTGACTTTACATTTGTGCTGGGGTATTCTTTATTATTTTTAACTTATATAAGGTATTACTGTGTTATTTTATTATGCTCAGAAATGCTTAAAAACAAACCCCTTTTCTAAATGAAAAGTCATGCAAAATTTACGTCTCACTAATGTTGGTTGTAACAATCTGCAGTTATTCTTCTCGCCACACTACGAGTTGTTATGTTGAAAAATATACTCTAGGGGTCAGTATGCACTTATGAACAGAATTTCCTTGATTTCCCACCCATTTATATTAACACACGTACCAGATTTTGGCATTGTGTTGCTGCTGTCGAGACGCTTGATAACATGACGGCCGTGTAAAAAGCTGTATATATACGCGGAGATCATTACCATATTTTTTACATTTAGACATTTTTTTCTTAAGATTTTTATTACAATGGAGAACAAAAGATTGGCGTCTGACAGCTATGGCCTCGCGTTTCTTTTCCTTTTCTTCCACACCATCAACGGAGACGTGAGCTACTCTATCTCAGAGGAGATGAAACGTGGGTCTGTGATTGGGAATATTGCCAAGGATTTGGGACTTGATTTGGGCCAGTTATCTGCTCGTAAAGCCCGCATTGATCCTGAGGATAACAACATTCAGCACTGCGGCATCAACCTCAACACTGGTGATTTGGTTGTTCAGGAGAGAATTGACAGAGAAGGGCTTTGTGGCAAAAAGGCTTCATGTGTTCTTAAACAAGAACTTGTGCTGGAAACCCCATTAGAGCTACACCGTATTAATATTCGTGTTTTAGATATTAACGATAATTCACCACAGTTTAAAGAAGATGCGCTCAAATTTGAAATCCGAGAATCCGCGGTCAGGGGTGCTCATTTTCTTCTCGGGGAAGCACACGATGGAGACATTGGAGAAAATGCTGTTCAAAGCTACACTTTACAGCAAAATGATAATTTCAAATTAAATGTAAACACTAAAGGTAGACGGAAGTACTGTGAACTAGTCTTAGATAAAGAATTAGATAGAGAAGATAAAAAAGACATCATGCTCTCGCTGACGGCATATGATGGCGGCACTCCTCAAAGATCAGGTACAGTAGTCATACACGTCACTGTGCTGGATGCTAATGATAATGTACCAGTGTTTACTCAGACTGTTTATAAAGCCAGTCTGCCTGAAAACTCTCCTCTTGATATCTTGGTGATCACAGTGAGTGCCAGTGATGCAGATGAAGGCTTAAATAGTGAAATTACATATGCATTTGACCATGTTTCTGATGACAATAGTAATGAATTTACATTGCACCCAAAAACTGGAGATGTGAGAGTTGCTGGTGTTGTTGATTATGAGAAAGTGACATCATATGAAATGCAAATAAGTGCAAAAGATGGTCTTGGATTAGTGTCTTATTCAACATTAATCATTGATCTTACTGATGTAAATGATAACACTCCTGTTATACTACTAAAGTCGCTGTCTAATCCAGTACCAGAGAACCTGTCACCTGATACTGAGGTGGGCATAATTAATGTGCAGGACAGAGACTCTGAGCAAAATGGACAGGTCCGCTGCTCCATTCAACAAAATGTCCCCTTTAAACTACTTCCTTCTATTAAAAACTATTATTCTCTGGTGACTACTGGACAACTGGACCGTGAACTAGTGTCTGATTACAACATTACAATCAGTGCCACGGATGAGGGCTCTCCTCCTCTGTCCTCCTCTAAAATTATTCACTTCTCCGTAGCAGACATCAATGACAACCCACCTGTGTTTGAGGAACAGTCGTACAGTGCATATGTGAGTGAAAATAACAAAGCTGGCTCCACTTTATGTTCCGTTCGTGCTCGAGACCCCGATTGGCGACAGAATGGTACCGTGATTTATTCTCTGCTTGCCGCTGAGGTGAACGGTGCCCCGGTGTCCTCCTATGTATCTGTTAATGGAGACACTGGAGTGATCCATGCTGTCAGGTCTTTTGATTATGAACACTTGAGGAGTTTTAAAATCCATGTCATGGCCAGAGACAACGGTTCTCCTCCACTGAGCAGCAACGTGAGTGTCAGTGTGTTCATATCGGATGTGAATGACAACTCTCCTCAGATACTGTACCCCTCCCCAGAGGGCAACTCCTTCATGACCGAGCTGGTCCCCAAAGCTGCACACGGAGGCTCTGTGGTGTCCAAAGTGATAGCGGTGGATGCAGACTCAGGACAGAACGCCTGGCTGTCCTACCATATAGTCAAGTCCACTGATCCGGGACTTTTCACCATTGGTCTCCACAGTGGAGAGATCAGGACCCAGCGGGACATTTCTGAATCTGACAGCATGAAACAGAACCTGATTGTGGCAGTGAAAGATAACGGACAGCCCCCTCTCTCTGCCACCTGCTCCATGTATTTACTTATTTCTGATAACTTGGCTGAGGTGCCAGAACTGAAGGACATTTCTTATGATGAGAAGAATTCCAAACTGACGTCTTATCTGATCATTGCGCTGGTGTCTGTGTCCACCTTCTTTCTGACTTTCATCATCATCGTCTTGGGTGTGAGGTTTTGCCGCAGGAGAAAGCCCAGACTGTTGTTTGATGGAGCAGTTGCCATTCCCAGCGCTTATGTCCCTCCTAATTACGCAGATGTTGATGGCACAGGAACTTTACGCAGCACCTACAACTATGACGCCTACTTGACAACAGGTTCTAGAACCAGTGACTTTAAGTTTGTGTCTTCTTACAATGACAACACACTGCCTGCTGACCAGACTCTGAGGAAAAGTCCAACTGACTTTGATGAGATGTTTGGAGATACTCAAGGCTCCCCTGAGGTATGAACAAGAGACATATTTAATTGAATTTATTGTTTCACAAAGGCATGCGGTCTAATATACTCTATATGATGGTCTTTGCTGAGACTTTGGATCAACTACACTTCAGAGTTGCTGTATTTGTCTTGATTAGCAAACAATAGGTACCATACATTTTTTGCTGTTTTACTGCTGTTACTAAAGTACTGAGTCAGTACTAAAACATACAAGCATTCCTATCTATGGAGATATTCCACCCATTTCTTCTTTTGTAGTCTGTCGTCCAACACCATTTGCTTGTCACTGTTTCTGTGCCAAGGAACAAATAATATCTCATGTAATTTCCTTGAGACTACCCTGCCTAAAGAGAGGAAGACAACCTCTGAACTATATTGATTGTATTGCATGAGTTAATACGGCATGGATTAGCCGACGTGCAAACACTGTTTATGGACAGGGACATTTGGCAAGGCAATGTGTACTCAATCTCGGATGCGTCCGCCAAGTATATTAGTAGTAGTAGTATTAATAGGCTTCCTATCTAATTCATTCTTGTTACAGAACGAAACTGAGATGTTGGCAAGCCACATGAATCTTTGGAGTTTATGATTAATCATTATCCTTTAAGTTTTTGAAACATTTTTTGGTATGGAAGGATTAGAAACACTTCTTCAGCCTTGGTTTACTTTTTAGATGTTTTCAAATTGTCATTTCATATTTTATCTTCTGTCATATTTAATTACCTACTTTGTGAATTATTGCTGATAATATTTTTTATTAGGATATTATTTTATGTTCATACAAAGATAATTTTCCTTTATTGAAATCTCACCATTGTGTTGCATTGTCGCTCCTTTTATAAAAGTATTTTGTTATAGTTTCTCTTTTATATACTGTTTGCATACTGAAATCCAGTCATATTTACCTTATATTTAATTCAAAAATACCACACATTACTGGCTTGGTGTAGTTTATAAAGTATTTGTGCTGTGGCATGTTGGTGTTATTTGGAGGTCAGTTGTAGTCACATTGGCGTAGTTCCAGAATGATTAGTTTGCATCTTGTTATTATGAAATCATGTTCTCGAAGAACATTTTCAACCACAACTAGAATGACATCTTGACAGACACAATAGGCTATAATCACTAAATGACAACATAATAGAGAGTTCAGACAACGAGGAAATGTGTAAACTACTGTAAAATAGAATCTATTATGTGATCATTTGGCAGCAAACATTGTTTACCTAATTTAATTTGTCTCATCCCAAATGGTTCTCTTTCTTGTTAAAGTCGAGGAGGTGTTCTTTTGTTGTCCGAGAGACTGCCTTATTATACTAGATGATGTGTAACTGAGCCTACTGTATATACTGTAAAATGATGAATGGTTGTATAATTAACTGTCCAGAGCACATACTGTACTGTATGTAATATTTCTTGCTTGAGAGTGCATTTTCGTGTGCTACACTGTTCGCTGAGGATATCTTCTGAAATTGTGCTCATGAAATGACCTCGATACACTTTTTCAGACTGTTTCTATTGCATGACTACATTCTTTTTAAAATCTGTGGTTTTCCTTCATAGCGACAGAAATGAAAGGCAGGTATGGGCCAATGTACTTATTGATAATTTGATAAGTTTGATGTTGTATACACCCGCTTCTAATGCCACAGTTCAAGTTTATGATCCACATTAAGACCAACAATTCATATTTAAAAATATTATGTGTGTGATAACAGTTTTTATTGTTAGTGTGATATTTAAATCTTACTCTAGGTGTCGCTATATAACTGTCTTAAAATGTCTGTTTTCCTCAGCCCTTTGTGGTAGGGCGTTTTAGCACATATAGTCTGGTTCTAAGAAGGACCACAGCGAATTGCTTTCAGAGGATAATCATATATTTTAACTGAGAGCTGAATCTCTTTTTTTTCCATCATCTTGACACATGATGATGGATTCAAGCCGCACACGGTTTGTAGTGCGCACCTTTTATTATCTCCTCTTTTTGCTGCATTCCACATATGGAGACGTGAGCTTTTCCTTTCCTGAGGAGATGAAGCGAGGATCGGTTATTGGGAATTTAGCCAAGGATCTCGGTCTGGGAGCCAGCGCGCTGTCCAGCAGAAAAGCCCGCATTAACGCCGAGGGG
Organism: Dunckerocampus dactyliophorus; assembly: GCF_027744805.1. Taxonomy (NCBI): domain Eukaryota; kingdom Metazoa; phylum Chordata; class Actinopteri; order Syngnathiformes; family Syngnathidae; genus Dunckerocampus; species Dunckerocampus dactyliophorus. The sequence goes on from NC_072829.1 coordinate 27,249,475, forward strand.
AGCGGTAAACGTTATTGTGATCTAAACATGAAAAGCGGAGAGCTGGTTGTCGCCGACAGGATTGACCGAGAGGGGCTTTGTGGCGACAAGGCTTCGTGTGTCCTAAAACATGAGCTTGTACTGCAGAATCCCTTGGAGCTTCATCGAATCAGTCTGCACATTCAAGACGTGAATGATAACGTGCCAATGTTTAAAGACAACGTGATTAATTTGGAGATACGTGAGTCAGCCACCAAAGGAGCTCGTTTTGGCATAGAAGAGGCACACGACACGGACATAGGACAAAATTCAGTTCAACAATACAACCTGAAAAAGAATGATAATTTTGTTTTGTCTGTCAGTGGCAACACAATACAGCTGGTTCTTGACAAAGAGCTTGACCGTGAAAAGCAAAGTGAGATGAATTTACTTCTCACAGCTTTAGATGGCGGTTCTCCTCAGAGATCAGGTACAGTAGCCATACACGTCACTGTGCTGGATGCTAATGATAACGCCCCAGTGTTCAGTCAGGCTGTTTATAAAGCCAGTCTGCCTGAAAATTCTCCTCCTGATACAATAGTGATTAATGTTAGTGCTACTGATGCTGATGAAGGACTGAATGGAGAAGTGACGTACGACTTTGGTCATGTTACAGAAGATGTGGAGAAAATATTCAGTATTGATCGTAAAGTGGGTGAAATAAGAGTGACTGGCACAGTTGACTATGAATCGAGCACATCCTATGAAATCCGTGTGAAAGCCAAAGATGGATTAGGGCTGTCCTCTTATGCCAAAGTGATCATTTCTATCACTGATGGAAACGACAATGCTCCAATGATTCAATTAGAATCACTGTCTAATCTAGTACCAGAGAATGTATCACCTGGTACAGAGGTGGGCATCATTAATGTGCAGGACAGAGACTCTGAGAAGAATGGACAAGTCCGCTGCTCCGTTCAACAAAATGTCCCCTTTAAGTTAGTTCCTTCTATTAAAAACTATTATTCTCTGGTGACTACTGGACAACTGGACCGTGAACTAGTGTCTGATTACAACATTACAATCAGTGCTACTGATGAGGGCTCTCCTCCTCAGTCCTCCTCTAAAAGTATTCACTTATCTGTAGCAGACATCAACGACAACCCACCTGTGTTTGAAGAACAGTCCTACAGTGCATATTTGAGTGAAAATAACAAAGCCGGTTCCACTTTATGTACCGTTAGTGCTGGAGACCCTGACTGGAGACAGAATGGTACCGTGATTTACTCTCTGCTAGCTGCTGAGATTAACGGTGCCCCGGTGTCTTCCTATGTATCTGTTAATGGGGACACTGGAGTGATCCATGCTGTCAGGTCGTTTGATTATGAACACTTGAGAAGTTTTAAAATCCACGTCATGGCCAGAGACAACGGTTCTCCTCCTCTGAGCAGCAACGTGAGTGTCAGTGTGTTCATATCAGATGTGAATGACAACTCTCCTCAGATACTGTACCCCTCCCCAGAGGGCAACTCCTTCATGACTGAGCTGGTCCCCAAAGCTGCACATGGAGGCTCTGTGGTGTCCAAAGTGATAGCGGTGGATGCGGACTCTGGACAGAACGCCTGGCTGTCCTACCATATAGTCAAGTCCACTGATCCGGGACTTTTCACCATTGGTCTCCACAGTGGAGAGATCAGGACCCAGCGGGACATTTCTGAATCTGACAGCATGAAACAGAACCTGATTGTGGCAGTGAAAGATAACGGACAGCCCCCTCTCTCTGCCACCTGCTCCATGTATTTACTTATTTCTGATAACTTGGCTGAGGTGCCAGAACTGAAGGACATTTCTTATGATGAGAAGAATTCCAAACTGACGTCTTATCTGATCATCGCGCTGGTGTCTGTGTCCACCTTCTTTCTGACCTTCATCATCATCGTCCTGGGTGTGCGGTTTTGTCGCAGGAGAAAGCCCAGACTGTTGTTTGATGGAGCAGTTGCCATCCCCAGTGCGTATCTCCCTCCTAATTACGCAGATGTTGATGGCACAGGAACTTTACGCAGCACCTACAACTATGACGCCTACTTGACAACAGGTTCTAGAACCAGTGACTTTAAGTTTGTGTCTTCTTACAATGACAACACACTGCCTGCTGACCAGACTCTGAGGAAAAGTCCTTCTGACTTTGATGAGATGTTTGGAGAAGCTCAAGACTCCCTGGAGGTATGAATAAGAGTCCTACAGTATTTTACTTGCACTCAGATATGCTATTTGGGGTCTTTGTTGAGACATAATGGATATATTATTGTTCATGTTACATGAGAATAACTTCATATTCTTGGCCTAGCAAGTATGCCAGTAGTATAACTTCAGTTTTTGCTGCGTTCACTCAGCTGTCCCATATTCAGACATAAAAACACTATATACATTTACTGTTCTCAAAGACAATGTTGTCACACAAAGGCAATACCAATGCCTTAATCAATGAATCATCCAGTGGATCACACAAGCATAACTTATTATGACTGGATTTTCTAACATCCACCTATTGTGTAGCAGTTCTGACTTACTGTACATGCAAATGTACAATTTAATTTTAGTGTACGGAAAATCATGGTTAAGTCCACGTCCTTATTTAAATGGTAGTGTCTGTTTTTGAGAACATTATCATGTTACTTTTTTGTTTTGAATTGGTTGCAAAAGGTCTTCAAGCAAACTTATGATGATGACAAGGTGTCGTTTGTCATGATCTGTGATCATATTCAGCTAATCAAGAAATGGTTTTTGTATAGCCTATTCTTTTTAGCCTGTTCTTGTTGAAAAATGCCTTTCTGGGTGCCACTTACGTTGGCTACAGTAAATTGTGTTTTGGATGTCACATGAACAGTCTGCAATATGACTACAGTATAACGTTGATCAACAGAATCTTGGACATCTTGGACTGTTGAGTTGTGGTGACATATGTGGCTTGCAAAACTATTCACCCCATAGGATTTTCATCATTTTATTGCTTTTATAAATGAAATCATGATCAGTGTAATTTGGCTTTTTTGTCAAGAATTTGAAAAAAAAAACGTGTTCTGTGTCAAAGTAAAAACAGATTTGTACAAATTGTTGTCAGTCAATTAAACATATATAAGTTAAAGTAAATGAAGGCATAAGTATTCACCTCCTAAGATCAGTCTTTAGTAGATGCAATCTTGGCTGCAATCATAGCACTGAGTCTGTGTGTGTATACAGTATGTGTATACCTCAATCAGGCTGGCACATCTCGACACTACAATTTTTTGCCATTCCTCCTTGCTCAAACCCTGTCAGGTTGCTTGGAGATCAGGTGTGACCATATCTTTTCAAGTCCAGCCACAAATTCTCAGTTGGATTGAGATCTTGTCTTGGATTTGGCCACTCTAAAACATGTACCGTGTTGTCTTTGATCTAGCTCTGTGTAGCTTCTGCTGTATGCTTAGAGTCGCTGTCTTGCTGGAAAATAAATCTTCTCCTAAGGAATACTTCTCTTGCAGATTGAAAAATATTATCCTCCAAGATTTGCTGTTAGTTTTGTGCATTAATGTTCACCTCTATATTTACAAACCTTCTGGGGCCTGCTGCTGAGAAGCTTTTCCACAACATGATGTTGCCACCACCAAGCTTTACAGTGGAGATGGTGTATTTGTGGTGATGTGCAACGTTGTAAAAATTGTCCACTGTAAATTCACAGCAAATTTCTGGCTAATAAGTGCATTACTTTTACAGTGATTTACTGTACCTTCACAGTTGTGATTTTTTTTTTTTTTTTTACAGCTATTTATAAATTTACAGCTATTTGCTATATTCCCTGTAGGACATGGAAGCAAACAAATTACACTGACCATGATTTCATTTATACAAGCAATACTGTAAAATCCTGAAACATCCAAGGAGGTGAATACTTTTGCAAGGCACTGTACATTTGTACCTCTTTTTTTCCTTGAACTTTACTGTTTAAATAATAATTGTCTTCCAATGTTCTATTGTAGGATTATTAATTTGTCGAAAGGTCATTTGAATGCACACATAACAAATATAGTCATACGTTATGTTATGCTGCAGTGCTTATCAGATGGTAATGCGGTGCCTCATCTAGTGTTAGTTTCCTTGACTTTGCCAAGTAATTAAGATGTTCAAAGTAAAACATTGTTATTCTCATCTTTATATTGGATGGTGATATCAGACAATTTACTGAGAGGACGTGTGGTATGTGATGTTTTATGTAGAAATTTGGTCAGTGTGCATTCAAGTTGATGAGAATTAAAAAGGTGATTGTTTTTCTTTATGGGAAGTTATTAGTGTTTTTAAAGTAATAGAGCATAGTCACTGTGGTATAAGCTTAACATTATTTTCAGTCTTAGAGGGTATTTAACCAGTGGGGTTCATTTTGGCATCATAGGTGGTTCTTCTGTACTCTTTCAAATAAGTCATTTAATCATGTTAGCTTCAAAGTACTGTACTTGCTTGTTGCACTGCCGTACGCTGCATGCCTGAAATAGCCTATATAGTAAATAAGGCATGCAGAATACGTTTCATACTGTTTAATTTTTCTTCTATAGATTTTCAAACTTCAAAAGGCATAAAAGGATGTTCAGATTCATCTTCACCCGTGCTGGAAGATTCCCATATGCTTATGAATCCGCCTTTTAGCCACTGAAATAGTTTTGTGCAAAGACACTCTTATTTTAACAGCTGTCTTATATTGATTACATTTATATGTGAGATAATCGCAATAACACAACCAGGATTTGAACATCGGGAGTTTCCATTGAAAGTGTAAATATTAGCTGTTTAATTCAAATTGTAGTCGTCATGTGAAGTGTTTTTGTTTTTGTTTTGCTAAAAATTAATATTTTATTATTTTCTTAACATTAATGACTATACTTAATTTTACTGTGCGAATAGTGAAGGCTTTATAGTTAATTCAAATGATGAATCTATTATCGGAATTGTGTTTGGCTTACAATACCTATTTTGTTCATAAACCTTACAAAACTTAATGTTTTCATTTTTGTACTGCACACATTTTTGATTAAATGCAAATTCAAGTCCACATCTATTCAATGGCCAGTTCATGACATCAAAGGTATTGTATATCAATGTAGGATGTGGCATGATGTTGATGAAAATGCGCAGGTTTTCAGCTAATTGAAATCGTGATTCATGGGTACACCCATTAAAATGTCGTCTTTTATCTTTACATTAGGCCTTACCTTTATAATAGATGTTGTTAAAATTAATTACTTAAGCTGTATTTTATTGCAATAATTTAAAACATATCGGTGTGGAATTTTTTTTGTATTTATAGTGTTCCTATAGAGTGTGTTTAGTAAATACAACAATTGTAATATACATCACAACATGCTCACGGTGGCGCAATAGACCAACCTTCAAATCGTTGAACGCCCTTTTGTCTTTTGCAGTGGACTGACGTTCAGTTGTGATGTTAGTGATTTTGTAGACCACATTGTATCATTCTACAGCGTGTCAGGAGGGCGCTCATGATGGATTCTAAAACATCTTTCTTTCACTCGCGCACCTTTCTTTTATTCCTCTTTTTGTTGAATTGTGCAAATGGAGACGTGAGCTTTTCCTTTCCCGAGGAGATGAAACGAGGATCTGTTATTGGGAATTTAGCCAAGGATCTCGGACTGGAGGCGAGCGCGCTGTCCGCCAGGAAAGCCCGCATCGACGCCGAAGGGAGCGGTAGACGTTACTGTGATCTAAACATGAAAAGCGGAGAGCTGATTGTCGCCGACAGGATTGACCGAGAGGGGCTTTGTGGAGACAAGGCTTCGTGTGTTCTAAAACATGAGGTCGTGCTGGAGAATCCTTTGGAGCTTCATCGAATAAATCTACACATTCAAGATGTTAATGACAACGCGCCAATGTTTAAAGACAACGTGATTAATTTGGAGATACGTGAGTCAGCCTTCAAAGGAGCTCGTTTTGGCATAGAAGAGGGGCACGATGCAGACATAGGACAAAATTCAGTAAAGCAGTATATCCTTAGAAAGAATGATAATTTCATTCTGACTGTCAGTAGTAACACAATAGAGCTTGTTCTTGATAAAGAGCTTGACCGTGAATATCAACAGGAAATTAATTTACTTCTCACAGCTTTAGATGGCGGCTCTCCTCAGAGATCAGGTACAGTAGTCATACACGTCACTGTGCTGGATGCTAATGATAACGCCCCAGTGTTCAGTCAGGCTGTTTATAAAGCCAGACTGCCTGAAAACTCTCCTCCAAATACAATAGTGATTAATGTTAGTGCGACTGATGCTGATGAAGGAGTCAATGGAGAAGTCAGTTATGATTTTGGACACGTAACAGAAGATGTGGAGAAATTATTCACTATTGATCGTAAAGTGGGTGCAATAAGAGTAACTGGCAATGTTGACTATGAATCTAGAACATCATATGAAATACGTGTGAAAGCCAAAGATGGACTGGGACTGTCCTGTTATGCAAAAGTCATTATTTCTATCACCGATGTAAATGACAATGCTCCTGTAATCAACTTAAAGTCACTGTCTAATTCAGTACCAGAGAATGTGTCACCTGGTACAGAGGTGGGCATCATTAATGTGCAGGACAGAGACTCTGACAAAAATGGCCAGGTCCGCTGCTCCATTCAACAAAATGTCCCCTTTAAGTTAGTTCCTTCTATTAAAAACTATTATTCTCTGGTGACTACTGGACAACTGGACCGTGAACTAGTGTCTGATTACAACATTACAATCAGTGCCACTGATGAGGGCTCTCCTCCTCTGTCCTCCTCTAAAATTATTCACTTCTCCGTAGCAGACATCAATGACAACCCACCTGTGTTTGAGGAACAGTCGTACAGTGCATATGTGAGTGAAAATAACAAAGCTGGCTCCATTTTATGTTCCGTTAGTGCTCAAGACCTTGACTTTAGACAGAACGGTACCGTGATTTATTCTCTGTACGCCGCTGAGGTGAACGGTGCACCGGTGACCTCCTATGTATCTGTTAATGGAGACACTGGAGTGATCCATGCTGTCAGATCATTTGATTATGAACACCTGAGAAGTTTTAAAGTCCACGTCATGGCCAGAGACAACGGTTCTCCTCCTCTGAGCAGCAACGTGAGCGTCAGTGTGTTCATATCAGATGTGAATGACAACTCTCCTCAGATACTGTACCCCTCCCCAGAGGGCAACTCCTTCATGACCGAGCTGGTCCCCAAAGCTGCACATGGAGGCTCTGTGGTGTCCAAAGTGATCGCAGTGGATTCAGACTCTGGACAGAACGCCTGGCTGTCCTATCATATAGTCAAGTCCACTGATCCGGGACTTTTCACCATTGGTCTCCATAGCGGAGAGATCAGGACCCAGCGGGACATTTCTGAATCTGACAGCATGAAACAGAACCTGATTGTGGCAGTGAAAGATAACGGACAGCCCCCTCTCTCTGCCACCTGCTCCATGTATTTACTTATTTCTGATAACTTGGCTGAGGTGCCAGAACTGAAGGACATTTCTTATGATGAGAAGAATTCCAAACTGACGTCTTATCTGATCATCGCACTGGTGTCTGTGTCCACATTCTTTCTGACCTTCATCATCATCGTCCTGGGTGTGCGGTTTTGTCGCAGGAGAAAGCCCAGACTGTTGTTTGATGGAGCAGTTGCCATCCCCAGCGCTTATCTCCCTCCTAATTATGCAGATGTTGACGGCACAGGAACTTTACGCAGCACCTACAACTATGACGCCTACCTGACAACAGGTTCTAGAACCAGTGACTTTAAGTTTGTGTCTTCTTACAACGACAACACACTGCCAGCTGACCAGACTCTGAGGAAAAGTCCAACTGACTTTGATGAGATGTTTGGAGATACTCAAGGTTCCCCGGAGGTATGAATTAGAATCCCATTTTACTTCATCAAATTAATTGTTTTCCACATGCATGCATTCTTCCATGCTGTTTGGGTTTTTGTTGAGACATCTGGATAAACTGGGTGTAGTTCATGTACAGGAGCATAACTGTATACCATTGGCCTTTAGCAACCATGCCATTAGTTTAACTTCAATGTTTTTGCTCCATTATCCAGTTTTGCCACTATATTCAGACTGCTTTTATTCAATTTTCTGTTCTCAGAGATAATTTTGTTATCACACATTAACAATATAAAGGAACAATGATCAATTCAATTTCTTCACATAAACATATTGTTTATTATGACTGGATTGTCTAACTCGTACCTATAGTGTGTCAGTTCTGACTTACTGTACGTGCAAATGCACAATTTGCTTTTAGGGTAGGGAAAATCATGTTTTCATCCACACCGTTATGAATACAATTAGTGGTGTCTGTCTTTGAGAAAATTATGACTTTTTAAAATTGTGAATTGGTTGCAAACTAATTATTATAGTGTTGTTTGTCATGATTTTGAATCATCTTCAGCTCATAGAGAAATGCTTTTTTGTGTAGCCCGCCGTTGTTGCAAAATACCTTTCTTGGTTACATTTACGTTGGCTAAAATAAATTGTGTCTCGGATGTCTCAGGAACAGTCTGCAATATAAATACAGTATAACGTTGATCAATAGAATCTTGGACATCATGTTATTGTTCAGTCCTGGTGACACTTTTCATGGTCTGCATTTCCAATTTCCATTGTCTTTTGAAAGTATTCACCTCCCTCGGATGGTTTCAGCATTTTGTTGTTTTTATAAATGAAATCATGGTCAATGCAATTTGGCTTTTTTTGACAAAAATTTGCCATGAAAAAAAAGACGTTCCTTTCACGTGAAATTGGTGTCAATTAATTATAAAGATATAGCATTAAATAAAAAATGACTGCATAAGTATTCGCCCCCTTCAGATCAGTATTAAGTACATGTACCTTTGGTTGCGATCACAGCATTGGGTCTGAGTGGATATGTCTCTGTCAGGCTTGCACATCTCTTCAATTCAATTTTTCTTCATTCCTCCTTGCACAAGCTCAGTCTCAAGATGGGTTGCTCGGGGATCGTAGAACATTCACCTTGTCTTTGAACTATGTCTGTGTAGCTTTTGTTGTATGGCCGGAGTTCCTGGTTTTGCTGGACAATAAATGTTCTCCTACGACGTAGCTCTCTTGTAGATTGAAAGAAATTATCCTCTGGCATCTGCTGATATTTTTGTGCATTCATGTTCATGTACATTTTTCCAAGCCTTTCAGGGCCTGCTGCTGAGAAGCATCCACACAAAATGGTGTTGCCACCACCTTGCTTCACAGTGGATATTGTGTGTTTGTGATGATGTGTAATGTTTGGTGTTCGCCAAACATAGGTCTAGTCTGATGGCTGAAAAGCTCATTTTGTCTCATCAGACCAAAGAACCTTCTTCCTCCTTTGGGCTAATTCCAGGCAATATTTCATGTGAGTTTGTTTAAACTGTAGCTTTCTCTTTGCCACTCACTCATGCAGCTACAACTGGTGAAGAGCCAGCGCAACACTCCTTCAGAGTGGTCGTAGGCATCTTGGTGCCCTCCCTCACCAGACATTTCTTGCGCGATCACATCAGTTTGTGAGAACGGCTAGCTCTCAGCAGATTTAGAAAAGTGCGATGTCCTTCCATTTTTTAATTATGAACTGATCTGTACTCTGTGGGATGGAATACTTATGGATGGAATACTGCCCTAAACTTTTCAATGATCTCTTCTCTGAGTTGCTTGAAGTGTTATTTTTATATCCAAAGGGAGTGAATAGCACTGCATTTGTAGCTCTGTAGCTCCTTTAGCGTTGTTGTTTAAATGACAATTTTCTTTCAGTGTTCAATTGTAGGATTATATTTCATTTGTTGACAAGTGCAGTGGTTGCAGTCTGATTGTACCATTACCATTTGAATGCACTTATTATACAACAAATCTAGGCATAAAATTGGGTTATGGTGTCATGCAGTTATCATCAGGCGGTAATATGACATCTTCCTACAGTTAGTTACCTTGACATTGCTAATTCATCAAGATGTTCAAAGCAAAACCTTCGTCTTCTGGTCTTCATAGATGTTGGATGGTGATTTAAGATAAGACAATTTACTGACAGGTGAGAAGGTATAAGCTGTTGTTTCATGTAGAAATTTGGTCCGTTTACATTTACTTGTGGGTCACGCAGACAATCCAAAATGTTGACTGAAATTAAATTGATGATTGTTTTTCTTCATGAGAAGTTATTAGTATTTTGGAATAGAAAAGCACTTAACCAATAGAAAAGCATTTAACCAATGGCGTTCATCTTGACATCATTCTTGGTTTCAAGTAAGTGCCATAGTAAAAATGCTTTAAAAATATCTTCTTCTAGATTGTCAAACTTGAAAAGCTAAAATGTTCAGATTCACTTTTGTTGTGAGATTCCCGTGTGAGTGTACCTTTTTAGCGACTTAAAAAGTTTTGTGCAAAGATGCTATTTTTAGTGTCTGTCCTATATCAATTACATTTTATGTAAAATCACAGTAACATAACCAGAATTTGAACATCTGGAGTTTCCATAGAAAGTTTAAATATATGCTGATTAATTCAAGAGTGTCATTGTCATGGAGAGTGTTTTTCCCCCAGTTGTTCAAAGTTAATATTTTATTATTTTATTAATATTCATGAAGGACTTTAACTTTAATGTGATTACACTTAATTATATTGGGTGACTAGTGAAGGATTTACGTTTTTATTAATTATTCTGCTACTGTATTGGAACTGTGCTCGGCTGGGCTAATAATGTCTATTTAGTCCAGTTAGTTAGTTGTGTATCATTTTTGTACTGCATATATTTTTGATTTAATGCAGATTCAAGTCCACATCATTTCAATGACTATTTAGTTTATGACCTCAACATGATTGTACATAAGGTTATAACGTGGCATATTGTAGATTAAAATATGCATGTTTTTATTCAGTTTAATGAAAGCACTATGACATCGATCTACCCGTAAAAAGGCCTGCAATATTTTAGCTCTACATTAAAACTTATAATAGACGTGGTTAAAGTTAGTTAATTATGATGTGATTTCTACATATTCGGTGCGAAAAAGGGTTTGTGTTGCTAGACGTGTGGTTGGTAAATACAAACATTTTTAATATACATCACACATACTCACGGTGGCGCAATAGACCAGTCTTCAAATTATTGCACGCCCTTTTGTCTTTTACAGCGGACTGGCATTCAGTTCTGATGTTAATGATTTTGTAGACCACATTGCATCATTCTACAGTGTGTTGGGAGCCATGATGGATTGTAAAGCATCTTTACTTCACTCGCACACGCTTTATTTCCTCCTCTTTTTGTTCAATTGCGCATATGGAGACGTGAGCTTTTCCTTTCCAGAAGAGATGAAACGAGGATCTGTTATTGGGAATTTAGCCAAGGATCTCGGACTGGAGGCGAGCGCGCTGTCCGCCAGGAAAGCCCGCATCGACGCCGAGGGGAGCGGCAAACGTTATTGTGATCTAAACGTGAAAAGCGGAGAGCTGATTGTCGCCGACAGGATTGACCGAGAGGGGCTTTGTGGCGACAAGGCTTCGTGTGTCCTAAAACATGAGGTCGTGCTGGAGAATCCTTTGGAGCTTCATCGAATTAATCTGCACATTCAAGATGTTAATGATAACGCACCAGTATTTAACGATGACTTGATTGATTTGGAGATACGCGAGTCGGCCGTTAGAGGAGCTCGTTTTGTGATAGAAGGGGCGCATGATGAGGATGTAGCACAAAATTCAGTACAACAGTATATCCTTAAGAAGAATGATAATTTCGTTCTGGCTGTTAGTGGCAGCACAATAGAGCTTGTTCTTGACAAAGAGCTTGACCGTGAACATGAACAGGACATTAATTTACTTCTCACAGCTTTAGATGGCGGCTCTCCTCAGAGATCAGGTACAGTAGTCATACACGTCACTGTGCTGGATGCTAATGATAACGCCCCAGTGTTCAGTCAGGCTGTTTATAAAGCCAGTCTACCTGAAAACTCCCCTCAAAATACAATAGTGATTAATGTTAGTGCTACTGATGCTGATGAAGGACTGAATGGAGAAGTGACATATGACTTTAGTCATGTTACTGAAGATGTGAGGAAGACATTCAGTATTGATCGTAAACTGGGTGCAATAAGAGTAACTGGCACTGTTGACTATGAATCTAGAACATCATATGAAATACGTGTCAAAGCCAAAGATGGACTGGGACTGTCCTCATATGCAAAAGTGATTATTTCTGTCACTGATGTAAATGACAATGCTCCTGTAATCAACTTAAAGTCACTGTCCAATCCAGTACCTGAGAATTTGTCACCTGGTACAGAGGTGGGCATCATTAATGTGCAGGACAGAGACTCAGAGAAGAACGGACAAATCGACTGCTCCATTCAACAAAATGTCCCCTTTAAGTTAGTTCCTTCTATTAAAAACTATTATTCTCTGGTGACTACTGGACAACTGGACCGTGAGCTAGTATCTGATTACAACTTTAAAATCAGTGCCACTGATGAGGGCTCAGCTCCTCTGTCTTCCTCTAAAAGTATTCACTTATCGGTAGCAGACATCAATGACAACCCACCTGTGTTTGAGGAACAGTCCTACAGTGCATATGTGAGTGAAAATAACAAAGCTGGCTCCACTTTATGTTCTGTTAGTGCTCGAGACCCTGACTGGAGGCAGAATGGTACCGTGATTTATTCTCTGCTAGCCTCTGAGGTGAACGGTGCCCCGATGTCTTCCTATGTATCTGTTAACGGGGACACTGGAGTGATCCATGCTGTCAGGTCTTTTGATTATGAACACCTGAGAAGTTTTAAAATCCACGTCATGGCCAGAGACAACGGTTCTCCTCCTCTGAGCAGCAACGTGAGTGTCAGTGTGTTCATATCAGATGTGAATGACAACTCTCCTCAGATACTGTACCCCTCCCCAGAGGGCAACTCCTTCATGACTGAGCTGGTCCCCAAAGCTGCACATGGAGGCTCTGTGGTGTCCAAAGTGATAGCGGTGGACGCGGACTCCGGACAGAACGCCTGGCTGTCCTATCATATAGTCAAGTGCACTGATCCCGGACTTTTTACCATTGGTCTCCACAGTGGAGAGATCAGGACCCAGCGGGACATTTCTGAATCTGACAGCATGAAACAGAACCTGATTGTGGCAGTGAAAGATAACGGACAGCCCCCTCTCTCTGCCACCTGCTCCATGTATTTACTTATTTCTGATAACTTGGCTGAGGTGCCAGAACTGAAGGACATTTCTTATGATGAGAAGAATTCCAAACTGACGTCTTATCTGATCATCGCACTGGTGTCTGTGTCCACCTTCTTTCTGACCTTCATCATCATTGTCCTGAGTGTGAGGTTTTGTCGCAGGAGAAAGCCCAGACTGTTGTTTGATGGAGCAGTTGCCATCCCCAGTGCATACCTCCCTCCTAATTACGCAGATGTTGATGGCACAGGAACTTTACGCAGCACCTACAACTATGACGCCTACCTGACAACAGGTTCTAGAACCAGTGACTTTAAGTTTGTGTCTTCTTACAATGACAACACACTGCCAGCTGACCAGACTCTGAGGAAAAGTCCAACTGACTTTGATGAGATGTTTGGAGATGCTGAAAGTTCCCTTGAGGTATGAGCAATTGCTTTGTTTTACTTTTTTTTGCAAAATCATTCACTTATCAATGCTGTTGCTGGTCTTTGTGTCGGTATTTGGATAAACGGGGTGTTGTACGAGTTTACTAGTGTAATTGTATATTCTTGGTCTTGATTAACAAACTTCCCATTAGATTAACTCTTGTGTATTTACAATTTTTCTTCATTCTGTTGTTCCACTATTCAAACATAGACTTTAGTTCCTAAATTCAGTGTTTTCACTTAAAGCTTGTGCTCTACCATTTCTTGCCGTTTACAGTTCACCACAGATTGTTTTATAATGCAGGTGTAACGGTACCTGTGTATTCATATTCGGGTGTTTTGGTATGGTGACTTTGGTTTGGTACAGCTGCAATATACTGATTTCCCACACTGTACTGATTTCAAGTGAGGCACAGGAAATCTGCATTTGACCTTGTAATACACCTCCATAAGCCCTGGTATGCCTACAAGTGGAAATGGAGATCTATGTGAATAAAAAAAGGGCAGCCCAGCCTTTGACTATAGTGGGAGTCATGGCTAGCAATAGTGCCAAGGAAAAAACAGAGCCTGAAAAGCCTCTTCTGTCAACGGACAAATAAAAGTGTATATGACGAAAGCAGTATGTCGGCATTGCTCAGTAGAAATTGAGACAGTGCTATACAGTCTGAAACGATTAATGCTGCACTTCAGCCAACATGCAAGGAACTTTTATGTAGTAAAAATAAAATAATAATTCACACTGTTTAAACTCTTACTGTTGCACATGCAATTTCCTCAAAAGAAATGCCGTAAACCTGGGGTGGCCAAAGTGCGGCCCGAGTGTAATTTTCGGCCCACACCTTGTTTTTCATAAGAATTTATTCTTAATAATTATCACTGAGATAGGGCTGCACGGTGGCCTAGTGGTTAGCATGTGGGTGCCTCACAGTCAGGATATCCTGGGTTCATATGTTGGAACATCTCTGTGTGGACTTTGTATGTTCTCCCCATGTGTTTTCCTAGGGTACTGTGGCATCCTCCTACATTCCAAAAGTGTACATGTTAGGTTAATTGGAGAGTCTAAATTGTCCATAGGTGTGAATGTGAGTCTGAATGATGTCGATATGTGCCCTGCAATTGGCTCCATGGTGTACCCCGCCTCTTGCCTGAAAACACCTAGGATAGGCTCCAGCACACCCATCACCCTAGTGAGGACAAGCGGTATAGAAAATGGATGGACATTAATGAGATATTAGATGTTACTCTAATTAGCTTTGTCACCTGTAACATAAAGCTTATATAGCTTATAATGCAATATGCTGATCGACACTGGATTGTGTTTTAGAATCTTTAATGCACAAAATGTATCAAAGCACCCCCCACATCCTCCAATTTTTCTGCATGCAATAGCTATTTTTTTGTTTGTTTTTTTTTGAGAATTGTACTTATTGGAGAATTACTTGCCAGCAGATTGAATTTTTCATGCTTCATTTTAAGAATCATTACAAGAAAAGTAGTTGTTTTGTATTTTGTTCTTTTACTGTGGCCAAAATGAACAGAACCGTGACCTTGAAATCGAGGTTTGTAATGAACTGCAATTATGGCGCACCGTAGGCCTATTAGTTGTCATAGGTTATCTAATTACATTTGATCGCTCTAACGGATAATACTGTTTTACACGAACAGAAAATATGAATGTCTTGATAACAAATATTCATTGTTTCCTCACAAACATATTTATGACTGCATTACTTGAGCCAAGCATACTTATTTTGTATCAGGGTACAGTGTTACGATGGTGTTGTCGCTCTGCTGCCGCTTGTGTGCTTCTGTCTGCAGTGCATCCTCAGACGGCGTGGGTGGAGTCTCCAGCACACACCTGCAGCTAATTCCACCGGGTGCCTTTATAGATCCAGCGGCAGCAGGAACTGGTCGCCAGATTGTACTCTTTGCTACATGCACCGCTTTGTCCGGCTCCCTAACCAGATCCCTGGCTTTCTGGCTCACCCTTGTTGTTATCTGCTACAGTGGTACTCTCAGCTACACTGACATTGTTCCTGCTCAGGTTTGCCTGCAGTGTCTTTAGTTTAGTTCTTGTTATTTCCCTGTCAGCTTTCTGCTGACAGCGTTTTCTGTTTGTGCCTTCTTCCTAGTACCTTTTGACTTGTGTTGTACTTTTTCTCCTCCTGAGACACCTTTTGTTATTAAACACCTTTGTTATCATCTTTTGGACAGCAGAAGGCTGACAGGGAAATAACTAGAACTAAACTAAAGACACTGCAGGCAAACCTGAGCAGGAACAATGTCAGTGTAGCTGAGAGTACCACTGTAGCAGATAACAACAAGGGTGAGCCAGAAAGCCAGGGATCTGGTTAGGGAGCCGGACAAAGCGGTGCACGTAGCAAAGAGTACAATCTGGCGACCAGTTCCTGCTGCCGCTGGGTCTATAAAGGCACCCGGTGGAATTAGCTGCAGGTGTGTGCTGGAGACTCCACCCACGCCGTCTGAGGATGCACTGCAGACAGAAGCACACAAGCGGCAGCAGAGCGACAACACCATCGTAACATACAGTTTAGTTTGGCTTTGATGCAAGGGTCCAGTTCCGATGCTTACCTTTTTTGTCATGAATTTTTTGTAACAGGTTTTGATTTTTAATTCAACTTGACCATTATTTAGACATGTTTGTTTTTTCTCTCCAGTTACAAACGGCCAAGCTTGCCATTGATTATGTATTCTGAGCGTCACAAGTCTGTAAAATTAATTATGGATATTGTGACCCAGATCAACATAAACTTGGTTACCAATTTACTGAGGTTGACTAGTGAAACACTGAGTAACACTGAACATTAAGTAGAATGCTGTTTTTTGAGGTAACTTGAGCAAGCCATACTTTTTAAGGCTTCACATACTTGGACACTCTAGGTGGTTTTGTCAACAGTTGTTTAAGGTAAACGTGGTTTAAATAAATGACTGAGTGAGTCCATTGCGATTATTGCATCACAATATCGTTCAAGATGAGATAGACAATCAAGTTAAAACAAATATGGAATTCAAATGTTCTTAACTTGATAGGACCAGCTGTTCAACATAAAATAATTTTATTAACTTGAAACTAATTTTATAATAATGTAAAGGAATATTTCTTATACTAAGTTTGGTAGTTTTTATTTCTTTCTTAATATGTCTTTAGTTTAACTCACTTTAATGAGTTGAACCTCAAAACAAATGGAAGTTCAATCAACTTTGAGATCTTGTAAAAGAATGTTGAGATAACGACATCATTGCATTTTACTCACCTTTCTAATCTTGAGTTTGTTAGTCAAAGTAAGGACATCATTTAAGTTGAGTTCAATTGCAATTTTAAGGCAGCAGGTGAACTTACATTTGTTAGTTAAGCGGACTAAAACATCTTTTACAATGTGCAGCCAATCCAGAAAGATAAAAAAGTGACGTGATGTTGTTTGTTTCTGGTTATTGATTACTATTGATGAATTGATGTTTGTGTATTTGCCGTGGAAAAATGTATCGTTTGATCTTCTTTATTGCAAAGTTTGCAAAGACTATCAATATTTCATTTCATCATGTGAAATTGAAAGTACCAGCTTTTGCATTGCTGATATTAAATAAATCAATCTAGTGTGTGATTAGATGCTCATAGAATGTATTTCGTTTACAAGCAATGTAAGGCTGCTCACATATACAGTAGGACGATATAATGGTATAAGGCTATACTTACAAAATTAGTACTTTAAGGCACATTTTTTGAAACAACCTGTGGATGCTGTTGTTCAGCCAGTCTTCTGAAAATCATTCCTCCTTATATGGTTTGTGCACAATTTCCAATACTACTTTTTTCTTTCGTGTGTTCAAGTTTAGCTTAATGTGGAGGTAGATACCGTAATCATTATTTTCATGTCGTGTTTGGCTAAGCATTAATGCATCCATGTTATTACAACCTACTTAAGACAATTGAACTAAAATAAAAAAAAAAAAGTTCTTATTCGTTGAACGAATTTTACACATATTTTGTGCAATAAAGGTTTTTGTATATGACTCATTTCGAATTTGTCTTTTGAATAATGACAATTGTTAGCGTGTCGGTGATGGTATGAAAACATACTCACGGTGGCGCAATAGACCAGTCTTCAAATTAATAAACGCCCTTTTTCTTTTACATTGGACTGACGTGCAGTTCTGATGTTAGTGATTTCGTAGACCACATTGTATCATTCTACAGCTTGTTAGGAGGGCGTCCACGATGGATTCTAAAACATCTTTCTTTCACTTGCGCACCTTTTATTATCTCCTCTTTTTATTGAATTTCGCATATGGAGACGTGAGCTTTTCCTTTCCTGAGGAGATGAAACGAGGATCTGTTATTGGGAATTTAGCCAAGGATCTCGGACTGGAGGCGAGCGCGCTGTCTGCCAGGAAAGCCCGCATTGACGCCGAAGGGAGCGGCAAACGTTATTGTGATCTAAACGTGAAAAGCGGAGAGCTGATTGTCGCCGACAGGATTGACCGAGAGGGGCTTTGTGGAGACAAGGCTTCGTGTGTTCTAAAACATGAGGTCGTGCTGGAGAATCCTTTGGAGCTTCATCAGATTAATCTGCACATTCAAGATGTTAATGACAACGCACCAGTATTTAACGATGACTTGATTGATTTGGAGATACAAGAGTCGGCCGTTAGAGGAGCTCGTTTTGTGATAGAAGGGGCGCAAGATGAGGATGTAGCACAAAATTCAGTTCAACAGTATATCCTTAAGAAGAATGATAATTTCGTTCTGGCTGTTAGTGGCAGCACAATAGAGCTTGTTCTTGACAAAGAGCTTGACCGTGAACATAAACAGGACATTAATTTACTTCTCACAGCTTTAGATGGCGGCTCTCCTCAGAGATCAGGTACAGTAGTCATACACGTCACTGTGCTGGATGCTAATGATAACGCCCCAGTGTTCAGTCAGGCTGTTTATAAAGCCAGTCTGCCTGAAAACTCCCCTCAAAATACAATGGTGATTAATGTTAGTGCTACTGATGCTGATGAAGGACTGAATGGAGAAGTGACATATGACTTTAGTCATGTCACTGAAGATGTGAGGAAGACATTCAGTATTGATCGTAAAGTGGGTGCAATAAGAGTAACTGGCACTGTTGACTATGAATCTAGAACATCATATGAAATACGTGTCAAAGCCAAAGATGGATTAGGGCTGTCCTCATATGCAAAAGTAATTATTTCTGTCACTGACGTAAATGACAATGCTCCTGTGATCAACTTAAAGTCACTGTCTAATCCAGTACCAGAGAATGTATCACCTGGTACAGAGGTGGGCATCATTAATGTGCAGGACAGAGACTCAGAGAAGAATGGACAGGTCCGCTGCTCCATTCAACAAAAAATGCCGTTTAAGCTAGTTCCTTCTATTAAAAACTATTATTCTGTTGTGACTACTGGACAACTGGACCGTGAAGTAGTGTCTGATTACAACATTACAATCAGTGCCACTGACGAGGGCTCTCCTCCTCTGTCCTCTTCTAGAAGTCTTCACTTATCTGTAGCAGACATCAATGACAACCCACCTGTGTTTGAGGAACAGTCGTACAGTGCATATGTGAGTGAAAATAACAAAGCTGGCTCCATTTTATGTTCCGTTAGTGCTCAAGACCTTGACTTTAGACAGAATGGTACCGTGATTTATTCTCTGTTAGCTGCTGAGGTGAACGGTGCCCCGGTGTCTTCCTATGTGTCTGTTAATGGAGACACGGGGGTCATCCATGCTGTCAGGTCTTTTGATTATGAACACTTGAGGAGCTTTAAAGTCCACGTCATGGCCAGAGACAACGGTTCTCCTCCTCTGAGCAGCAACGTGAGCATCAGTGTGTTTATATCTGATATGAATGACAACTCTCCTCAGATACTGTACCCCTCCTTGGAAGGCAACTCCTTCATGACCGAGCTGGTCCCCAAAGCTGCACACGGAGGCTCTGTGGTGTCCAAAGTGATAGCGGTGGATGCAGACTCCGGACAGAACGCCTGGCTGTCCTATCATATAGTCAAGTCCACTGATCCAGGACTTTTCACCATTGGTCTCCACAGTGGAGAGATCAGGACCCAGCGGGACATTTCTGAATCTGACAGCATGAAACAGAACCTGATTGTGGCAGTGAAAGATAACGGACAGCCCCCTCTCTCTGCCACCTGCTCCATGTATTTACTTATTTCTGATAACTTGGCTGAGGTGCCAGAACTGAAGGACATTTCTTATGATGAGAAGAATTCCAAGCTGACGTCTTATCTGATAATCGCGCTGGTGTCTGTGACCACCTTCTTTCTGACCTTCATCATCATCGTCCTGGGTGTAAGGTTTTGTCGCAGGAGAAAGCCCAGACTCATGTTTGACGGAGCAGTTGCCATCCCTAGCGCATATCTCCCTCCTAATTATGCAGATGTTGATGGCACAGGAACTTTACGTAGTGCCTACAACTATGACGCCTACTTGACAACAGGTTCTAGAACCAGTGACTTTAAGTTTGTGTCTTCTTACAATGACAACACACTGCCTGCTGACCAGACTCTGAGGAAAAGTCCTACTGACTTTGATGAGATGTTTGGAGATGGTCAAAGCTCCCCGGAGGTATGAACAATTGCCTTTTTTAACTTTGTTGAACATGTATTCACTCATGAATTCTGATGCTGGTTTTTGTTTACAAGCATATGGATAAACTGGGTATTGTACAAGTGTACATGAGTATGAGTGTTTATGCTTGGTCTTAACACACTTCCCATTAGTTTAACTGTTGTTTATTTGCTGTTTTGCCTCATTTTGTTGTTGCACTTTTCCAACATGTAATATTCTCACTATATTTACTGTCGTCACTTAAAGCTCTTTATATACCATTGTTGTGATCAACAGTTCCTCATAGATGGTTTCATATTAGGGATGTATCAGTACATGTATTCATATTCTGATTTTTTGGTATGGAGACATCTGTTTGGTACAGCTATATATGGATTTCTCTCAGAGTACAGATTTCAAATGAGAGACAGGAAGTGTACTTTTGGCCTTCAAATGCACCTCCAGAAGCCCGGGTGGTGTACCTAAAAGTGAACGGAAAGGCAAGGCATTCAGTGTGGAAGCGGAGATCTAGGTGGACAAAAATTGCAGCCCAGCATTTGACTATAGTGCCAAGGAGAAGCCAGAGCTTGAAAACCCTCTTCCATCATTAGTGTCCTGATTTTGAACACATCAGCACCTGGTGAAATACATCGATGTACAAATACAAGTGGCTAAGAGAAAGCAGTGTGTCACCATTGCTCATTAAAAATCGGCAACTGTTCTCCAAGCTGATTAATGCTGCACTTCAGCCAATAAGGAATTTCATGTACAAAATATGAAATAATTTACACTCACTCGTAAACTCTGACTGTTGCGCTTGCACTTTGCACTTGCACTTTGATCTTGCACTTGCCTAAAAACTTTACTAAAACTTCCTAAAACACTGTAAACCAGGGGTTTCCAAAGTGCAGCCTGGGGACCATTTTCGGCACACAGCTTGTTTTTTTTACTGGTTGGCAGTTTATTCTCAATATAACATGCATTTTTAATGAGATATATCATCATATATGACACTAATTTGCTTTGTGACCTATAACACAAAGCTTATATAACTTATGATACAGTATACTGAACCACATTAGATTGAGTTTAGCATCTTTAATGCAAAAAATGTATACCCCCCCCCCCTCCACTA
This sequence comes from Dunckerocampus dactyliophorus, assembly GCF_027744805.1. NCBI lineage: Eukaryota > Metazoa > Chordata > Actinopteri > Syngnathiformes > Syngnathidae > Dunckerocampus > Dunckerocampus dactyliophorus. The sequence continues at coordinate 27,270,808 of NC_072829.1, forward strand.
CACCCCCCCCCACAACACATCCTTACATTTATCTGTATGCTATATCCATATTTGATTTTTTTGATTTGAGAACCTTTTCATGGTTCATTAAAAAAGAAATCAAACGTAAAAGTGAAGCACTTTTATGGTTGCATTTTGTTCTCTTACTGTACCCAAAATGAACAGCACCATCACCTTAAAATGGCGGCATGTACTGAACCGTAATTATGAAGTACCATATTAGCCGTTACAAGTTATCTCATGAGATTTTATTTCTCTCACAAATAATGTTGTTTTACAGGAACAATATTAATGTCTTAATAACCATTCATTGATTCCTCACAAACATATTACAGTAATATGAGTGCATGGTTTGACCCCACCATGGTTATTGTGTATCATATAGTTTGGCTTAGATGCAAGTGCACACTTTCCATTTTGGTTGAGAGGCAATTATGATGATGTCTACACACTGAATTGAATTGTTCTTGTCCAGTTGTTCTTGATGCTTACCTTTTGGTCATGAATTTTTCATGAAAGGTTTTGGTGCAGACTTGTGGTTATCAAGCTTTCTTGTAATGCAGCTTGACCATTATTGAGACGTGTTTCCTGTCTATTTCTCTCCAGTTACAAACTGCTCAGTTTGGCATTGATTATATATTATAAACATCAGAAAAACTAATTCTGGATACTGTTTTCTGGATCAACTTAAACTCTGAAACAAAATTACCAAGACTGAATAGTGAAATATTAAGTTTAAACATTACTAATCTTAAGAAGAATGTTGTTTTATTTAGTGACTTGTTCAGTCCATTTTTTTTTTTTCATACAGTCAATTCAGAAAGGTAAAGAAAGTTAAGTGATTTGTTTTTTTTTTTCGGGTTATTGATTACAATTGTTGCAAATCATTGTGTGTGGTTACTGTGGTAAAAATGTGGTTTAATTTTCGTAATAGCAAAGTTTTAATCTAGGGAGTATGAATACATAATTTCATCATGTAAAATTCAAAGTATCAACTGTTACAGTGCTGATCTTTAAAAATCAACCCAGTGTGTTGTTAGATGCTTAGAAAGTTCCTTTCATTTGCTTGCATTGCAAGGCTGATCACATTCATCTTCACTCGTGTTTCCAACCTTAAATGCGTTTATAAATTACAATTTAAATGTGTCTTCTCTTGTCGTTGCCATTCATTCGATATTTGTAAACACATCCGAATTACAAGCCAGTAAAGTAACAATTTTGGTCTCTGTGTTGTTAAGCAATGTTGACTTGTTGAAGAAATACTATATTTGTTTTTTTTAAGTAACGGTGGTTCATTCTTTAGGCAAAATAATTATAATGCTTGTATTATTAGCAGCTTTTTAAATGTTTTTTGCTATACAGTAACCACCAGCACACCATAATAACCAATTGTTTTATTTGCCTTGTGATTCGTGTAACTTTTCAGACAAGGTGAATAAAATAAAATAGGCCTATACAAACATACTGTACTTTAAGGCATATGTTTTTGAAACGTCATGCTGCTATTCGATGAACAAAGCCAGTCTTCATAAACATATTCCTTATATGTTTTGTGCACAATTTCATTATGAGGTTTTTTTATTTATTTTATGAACTCAAGTATTTGTATGTTATTGTGGAAGCAAAAAACATTTGTCATTTCAGGTAGGGTACATCATAAATGCATTCACATTATTATAGCCTCTTTAAGACAGATACTGAACAAAAAATAGGCTGATATTTGTTGGGCTTATTTTAAATATGTTGAGTGCAATAAACGTTTTGTCTGCATAACGTCGATTTAAACTGATGTGTCGGTGTCGGTGTTTATTTCAAACCATACTCATGGTGGCGCAATAGACCAATTTTCAAATTAATGAATGCCCTTTTTTTCTTTTACGTTGGACTGACGTTCAGTTCTGATGTTAGTGATTTTGTAGACCACATTGTATCATTCTACAGCGTGTTACGCGGGCGTCCATGATGGATTGTAACACATCCTGGTTTCACTCGCGCACCTTTTATTATCTCCTCCTTTTGTTACATTCCGCATATGGAGACTTGAGCTTTTCCTTTCCCGAGGAGATGAAACGAGGATACGTTATTGGGAATTTAGCCAAAGATCTCGGACTGGAGGCTAACGCGCTGTCCGCCAGGAAAGCCCGCATTGACGCCGAGGGGAGCGGCAAACGTTATTGTGATCTAAACGTGAAAAGCGGAGAGCTGATTGTCGCCGACAGGATTGACAGAGAAGGGCTTTGTGGGCACAAGGCTTCGTGTGTCCTAAAACATGAGGTCGTGCTGGAGAATCCTTTGGAGCTTCATCGAATTAATCTGCACATTCAAGATGTCAATGATAACGCACCAATGTTTAACGACGACTTGATTAATTTGGAGATTCATGAGCTGGAAGTTAAAGGAGCTCGTTTTGCGATAGAAGAGGGGCACGATGCGGATGTTGGACAAAATTCAGTTCAGCAGTATATCCTTAAAAAAAATGATAATTTCGTTCTAGCTGTCAGTGATAACACAATAGAGCTTGTTCTTGACAAAGAGCTTGACCGTGAAAAACAAAGTGAGATGAATTTACTTCTCACAGCTTTAGATGGTGGCTCTCCTCAGAGATCAGGTACAGTAGTCATACACGTCACTGTGCTGGATGCTAATGATAACACCCCAGTGTTCAGCCAGACTGTTTATAAAGCCACTCTACCTGAAAACTGTCCTCCAGATACATTTGTGATTAATGTTAGTGCTAATGATGCTGATGAAGGAGTCAATGGAGAAGTAAGTTATGACTTTGGTCATGTTACAGAAGATGTGAAGAAAATCTTCAGTATTGATCGTAAAGTGGGCGCAATTCGAGTAATTGGAATAGTTGATTATGAATCAACAACATCATATGAAATACGTGTGAAAGCCAAAGATGGACTAGGGCTGTCCTCTTATGCTAATGTGATTATTTTTATCACTGATGTCAATGATAATGCTCCTGTAATCAACTTAAAGTCACTGTCTAATTCAGTACCAGAGAATGTATCACCTGGTACTGAGGTGGGCATCATTAATGTACAGGACAGAGACTCTGAGAAGAATGGACACGTTCGCTGCTCCATTCAACAAAATGTCCCCTTTAAGTTAGTTCCTTCTATTAAAAACTATTATTCTCTTGTGACTACTGGACAACTGGACCGTGAACTAGTGTCTGATTACAACATTACAATCAGTGCCACTGATGAGGGCTCTCCTCCTCTGTTCTCCTCTAAAAGTATTCACTTATCTGTAGCAGACATCAACGACAACCCACCTGTGTTTGAGGAACAGTCGTACAGTGCATATGTGAGTGAAAATAACAAAGCTGGCTCCACTTTATGTTCCGTTAGTGCTCAAGACCTTGATTGGAGGCAAAATGGTACCGTGATTTATTCTCTCCTAACCTCTGAGGTGAACGGTGCCCCGGTGTCCTCCTATGTGTCTGTTAACGGGGACACTGGAGTGATCCATGCTGTCAGGTCTTTTGATTATGAACACCTGAGAAGTTTTAAAGTCTACATCATGGCCAGAGACAACGGTTCTCCTCCTCTGAGCAGCAATGTGAGCGTCAGTGTGTTCATATCTGATAAGAATGACAACTCTCCTCAAATACTGTACCCTTCCCTGGAAGGCAACTCCTTCATGACCGAGCTGGTCCCCAAAGCTGCACATGGAGGCTCTGTGGTGTCCAAAGTGATAGCGGTGGATGCAGACTCTGGACAGAATGCCTGGCTGTCTTATCATATAGTCAAGTCCACTGATCCCGGACTTTTTACCATTGGTCTCCACAGTGGAGAGATCAGGACCCAGCGGGACATTTCTGAATCTGACAGCATGAAACAGAACCTGATTGTGGCAGTGAAAGATAACGGACAGCCCCCTCTCTCTGCCACCTGCTCCATGTATTTACTTATTTCTGATAACTTGGCTGAGGTGCCAGAACTGAAGGACATTTCTTATGATGAGAAGAATTCCAAGCTGACGTCTTATCTGATCATTGCGCTGGTGTCTGTGTCCACCTTCTTTCTGACCTTCATCATCATCGTCGTCGGTGTGAGGTTTTGTCGCAGGAGAAAGCCCAGACTGTTGTTTGATGGAGCAGTTGCCATCCCTAGCGCGTATCTTCCTCCTAATTACGCAGATGTTGACGGCACAGGAACTTTACGCAGCACCTACAACTATGACGCCTACTTGACAACAGGTTCTAGAACCAGTGACTTTAAGTTTGTGTCTTCTTACAATGACAACACGCTGCCTGCTGACCAGACTCTGAGGAAAAGTCCAACTGACTTTGATGAGATGTTTGGAGATGCAGAAAGCTCCCCTGAGGTATGAACAACTACCTATCTTTGTATATTGCAAAGTAATTCATTTAACAACGCTGTTGGTGTTTGTTTAGGCATTTGGATATACTGGGTGTTGTACCAGTCTACATGGGTATAACTGTTGTCTTGTTTAACAAACTTTCCATTAGTTTAACTTTAGTTTACATTTGCTGTTTTTCCCCATTCTGTTGTTCCTCTATTCACACATATAATTCCCTCACAAAATTTAGTTTTGTGTTTTAAAGCTCTTGTTTTACCATGTCCTTCAGTTCATTGGTTGTTTTTAAGTTGCTTTAACGGATATACTGTATAACGTACATTATACTCTGGCTTACTGCAGATGCAAGTGCACATTTTTCATTTAGTGTGGCGATTATGAGCATTTCTCCACACATATGAATGTATTTGCTCTGGTACAGTGAGATTTTGACGCTTACGTTTTGTCATGAATTTTTTTGTGACTTTTGGTCATCACAAGCTGTGCAAGCAGTTACACTTGAACTTAATTATGTATTTTGACCCCTCATATCCAGGACATCTCCTCTTCTCCCCACTTTCCCTCAGGCAGACGATACAGGACACTGCAAACCAGAGTTAACACTCAAAATTAGTTTTTATCCGCAAGCCGTAAAATGTCCCCAAATATGGCAAACATTATGACCATAATGTTTTGATTTCCTTGTAATTAGTTTATCATGCACTTTCCTTCAGATATTTAGATGAAGCAAATTTGTAAAATAACCATGTTTTAATTGTAAATTTCTCTTTTGCTCACGTTGCCTGATGGTCCATTTATACTGTGGATATCTTTGCTTTCAATAATTTGCAGAGAAGATAGATAGCATGTTGTTTTTTTGGAGTGACTAGCTCAGTCCATATTTATTCCTGTTTCATATACAGCCAATCCGGAAAGATAAAGGCAGTTAATATATGCATTTGTTTGTTTCTGGTTATTGATTAGCTTTGTTGAAATAACATAACATATTAATCCAGTTCAAGAGTTCCCTTCATCTGCAGTAAATATACAAATGCTCAGATTCATCTTCACTGTGTTTCCAACTTTCCACAAACATGTCTTCCTTTGACGATGTCTTTAATTAAATGTCTATAATCACATTGTCATTCTGTTGTTAAGTAATGTTGAGTTGTTTAAAAAAATGTTGTTAAACAATGGGAGAACACTACTGCAATCAGATTGGACTATAATTTTGTTTAAATGCTCAGTGGTTCACTCTTTAGGCAAAATAATGCCTGCGTTGTTAACAGCTTTTTAATATTTGTGCTACACATTAACCACCCGCACATCATCACAAGCACTTGTTTTATTTGGCTTGTGTTTCATGTAACTTTTTAGGAGAGGTTACTATGTAATGAGGTACTTCCAAATATACTTCACTGTACTTTGAAACAACCTCTGGATGCTTCTCTTCAGTGAAGCCAGTTTTGTGAAATTATTCCTGTTTTATTCTGTTGTGTGTACAATTTTCAATATGAATGTTATTTTTTGTATGAGTGCAAGTATTTGTCGCTTTATGTGGTGGCAAATAAAAAAAAAACCATTTTATTAAACAGCCCTTTTAAGACAAACAAAACTTAATATAAACTGTTATTTGTTAGGCTAATTTTAAATGTATTGGGTACAAGAAACATACACGAAATGCTAATGTCTAGACACCACACTGATGTCTCCCGATGTCATTCAGTTGTACATGCTGTTAGTGGACTTCACTGATGCATTATGATAAGCAGATTTTACGTACAGTATTTTAGTAGTATTGTATGAATATATTGTTTTTTAAGCACCTGATTTGATACTACAGAGTAGCTACCATACCCACACGCATATATTCAACCATCAACATTTTTTCATCTCCATCTGTTCCTCTCACTCACGCACACGCATGCAAACACACACTCACTCACACACATCTATCTGTCTTGCTGTCGGCCTGTGGAGAGAAAATCTCTGTCCTTGGTGCTGAATTGTTAAACTGAGTTTGGTTTAGTTCACATTGCTTTGGGGGTTCAGTATAAGTGATTTGAAAGTCACCCCAGGCGTGGCCATCACCTGACTTTATAGTTGTGTCTTCATCAAAATGATTCAGTCATGTTTTTATCCTCAAATCCTGTCTTCTTTCTTTCTGACTTTTCTGTCGCTCTCTCAAACACACGCACATACACACACTGACATGTCCTGACAAATCCTTAAATATAGTGATGGTTTACTTTGATTTAGTTTAGATTAAATTTGACCGCAGTGTGAAAACATTTTCTTATGTTGTTGTAGAAAGTTTCATAAAAAGGTAGAATGTGGAAATAGAAGTGAGGATTTGTGTTGCGTTTGCGCTGTGTCTTTATCCTGTAATTGTCCATTGAGCCTCGTGGTGACGCTCTTATAATATTTGACTCGTGGATGGCGTGTCCCGCCGTATCTGTGTCAGTGAAACTAGAGCATTGGGTAAGAGCTGAAGGCTGTGTGGATGTGTGTGTCTGTGTCTGTGTGTGCCTCTTTGTGTAATGCAGGCACAGAAACATGTTGTGTGTGTGTGTGATTTGAGGCAGAGAAAAAAAAAAATGTGTGTGTGGGTGTTTGTGTGGAGAGAGAGAGAGAGGGAGCAAGAGAGAGAGAGATGAAATGAGAATAGAGGAATCCAAGCTGACAGCTTCCCTAATAGAGCATGAGTAACTCGGCTAGAGAAGCAGGGAACCGTTGTATTGCAGCAGAATTTTCAGTTCGTCATTTTCATGTGCATGGTTAGGATTTAGCACGGTTTGTGGCTGTTCATTGGTATCAGAGAGGATCTTTCAGAATGGACCAGCGAATTAACTTCAGACATTGGATGCATTTAGTTCTTTTTTGCCTGCTCTTTGCTGTGGCGTTTGGAGAGGTCCGTTATGTTCTTCCAGAGGAGATGCAGACAGGTTCTATAATTGGGAACGTTGCACAGGATCTGCGTTTGGAACTGAAAGAGCTCCGTGATCGTCGTGCCCGTGTTGTTGCAGACGGAACTAGTCAGCTTTGTGAACTGGACCTGGCATCAGGCAATCTTTTGATAAGCCAACGGATTGACAGAGAGGAGCTCTGCAGCGCTCAAGGCAGTGGGTGCACCATCCAACATCAGATTTTACTGGAGGACCCCCTGCAAGCATTCAGTCTGCTTTTAGACATTGCAGACATTAATGACAATACTCCAGTATTTGCTGCAGGAGAGATCAGCCTTGATTTAGTCGAGTCCACAGTCCTGGGGAGACGTTTTCCACTGGAAAGCGCACATGACCCTGATTTGGGGACAAACTCTGTCAGTCAATACACACTGAGCCCAAATGACCATTTCGGTCTGGAAATAGGCACTCAAATAAATGGCAATGCATATCCCGAACTTGTTCTTAAAAAGGCATTGGATCGAGAGACACAATCTGAACATGTACTGAAAATCAATGGCATTGACGGGGGAAAACCAGCCAGAACTGGGACTGCTTTTATCCGTATCCGAGTTTTGGACGCCAATGATAATGTCCCAGTTTTTAACCAGCGGGTTTACAGAGCAGTGGTACCAGAGAACTCTGTCACAGGGACTTTAATAGTGCAACTTAATGCAACAGACTTGGATGATGGTTTGTATGGGGAGATAACATACTCTTTCAGTCACCTGTCAGACAAGACCAGAGGCGTTGTTCACATTGATCCTCTGAGTGGGGAAGTTCGGGTGGCAGGTGTCATTGACTATGAGGAGGCGAGTACGCACGAGTTGGACGTCCAAGCTAAAGATGGGGGCGGTCAGACCTCTCATTGTAAACTTATAATTGATGTCACTGATTTAAATGACAACAAACCTGTGATTGAAATAAAGTCAGCATCTGCTAATGTTGCCGAAGACTCAAAACCCGGAATGATGGTGGCCCTGATCAATATTTATGACATGGACACTGGAAATAGTGGACACGTCACATGTTCCATTCCTGACAACGTCCCATTTCAAATAGTATCGGAAGTGAAAAACTACTACATGTTAGTGACAGACGGGACACTAGACAGGGAGGTTCAGTCAGAGTATAACATCACTGTTACTGCCACTGACTCGGGCTCACCCTCACTTGAGAGCAGTAAAGTTTTAACTATCGTAGTTAATGACATAAATGACAACGCCCCGGCTTTTACGCAGAACGAGTACACTGCCAATCTCTTGGAAAACCAACCCATTGGCACGTTTGTTATGAAAGTAACAGCCCAAGACATGGACGCTGCATCTAATGCTAAATTACTGTATCAAATATCGAAGGATACGAACTCTGACGTTTCCTCCTTCCTCACCATTAACATAGAAACAGGGGAGCTTTTCACATCGAGGCTCTTCGATTACGAGCAGTCAGTTTACTTCCAAATCAAGGTAGAGGCGCAAGATGGGGGAAACCCTCAACTCACTGCAACCTGCACTGTTAATGTTTTTATTAAGGACCAAAATGATAACGCTCCAATTATTCTATATCCTGTCCAAGCCTTCATTGTTGAAGACATGGTGCCTCTTGAAGCACCAAGAGGTTACTTAGTGACCAAGGTAGTGGCTGTGGATGCTGACTCGGGCCATAATGCATGGCTGTCCTACAGAATAATCAAAGAAACTCAACCCAGTCTCTTTATGGTGGGTTTACACACAGGTGAAATCAGAACCATGCGAGCCTTTATGGAAAATGATGACCCGAAACAAACAATTGTTATTGTGGTAACAGATAATGGACACGATCCCCTCTCAGCCACAGCTACAGTTAGCATCGCCATCGGTGAGGGGTTGCCCGTTGTCCAAGAACTATTTGACCTGCCAGACGAATCTCAGGGCAGTGATTCTTTGAGGCTGTATTTGGTCATCGCCCTGTTAACCGTTTCTTCTCTGTTAATTCTTTTAATCATTGGAGTGTTTTATTTCAAGCTTTGTCGACGTGGTTATGTCTACCGTTCGACCACCGCCAATCTCCCCGTTTTCCCCACGACGTACTACCCACCTAGTTTTACAGATTTTAGCCACTGTGGGACATTGCTAAAAGATGACAGGTACGATCCCTTTCTGACCACCGGCTCATGGAGAGGCGACTTTCGTTTCGGTTCAAACACGGACACTGACACGTTGAAGAAAAGGAGTGCAGCTTATCAAAAGAACACACTTAGGCGGACCAGTGCAGATAGATCTACTTTAAAGATTCGGGCAGGTCCCCAACATCCTTGTTATGTGGTCACTTGAAGTCCTGCACATGAAAAAAAAAGTGTTGTCTTGTCAAATACACACACTGGACCTTTCACTGGGTAAACTTACCTTCTGGTATTAGACATCTCTATTTTATGTTATGCTTATGCTTATTTTGTAACCGTATTTATTAAAATTGCATTCTTAAGTTACAGATATTGTTTTCGTACAGCTCTTGAGTTTACTCACGAGATTGTCATGTGTTGTGGCCGATGAGTGCATGTTGTGATCACAAACTGTAAAAAATTATGAAATGACATAATTTCTTTAAAAATATGAACAACATGTGACTTGCTGTTCTGTTTCTATGCATGAAATTGTTGTCTTTACAACTCCATAGCGTAATGTTGCAATCTTGACCTCATACTGATGACTTCACCTCAAAAATAACTATTCAGATAATCAATGTCATGTGCAGATTTCAGTATAGTGTCATATAAGTGTGATAACAAAGGTTTTGTGTTTTTGTTCAATAAGACTACTTGGCATTATTGTTTTCACATTAGCCAAACTTTATTGTTATTCCATTGCTGTTAGCCAAGAAGAGGTAGTTTCTGCTTCAGTATTTTTTTCAATAATTACTTACTTTGCTATTTATGATGTTCTCTCTTTTATTATGACCAAATAGCTTAGTGGATTTGTGCATAGTGACTTCCAGACTTCACTTGTCAAGTGAAACATAATATTGCTTAGTTTTAAAATCCCTGTGAGTAAACATCACATCACCAGCACATCCTGCTCTGTCCTTTTTTTAACAGGCAAAACATAACATTACTTGCAGACTGTTGTCATTTTTTTCCTGTTCATGTTGTAGCAATTTGCTATAGTTCATAGCATGTCCCAGCTTTCTTTTTCTTTGGCCTTGTATTTTTAACACCCTGACAAAGATGCTGCCTTTTAATCAGTGGGCATCAATATTTCATGTATCATTGATCTTTGTGATTTGATGCTTTAATACCCTATCTATTTATTGCAATAGAATGGTTTAATTATTGAATAAATTATGAAATAAACGTTGATTTTTTTAAAGAACACAATTTATCTATGTCTCTGACTTTTTCAGTGAGCTGCAGTAGGAAAAAACACAATTCACTGGCATGTTACAACAATGATATGACTTCTACTAATAATAAACATTGTCGATTAATGTTCGCAAACCACAATCAGGGCAGTGGTTCAAGAATAATACAGTGGATTAGTTAGGCTGTGTGTGTGTGCGTGTGTGCATGCGTGTGAGAGACCCTGCATGTATTCTGTGCTGCAGCCAGTGTAGTCAAGTGACTATAGATTTGTTCTCATGTGCATTCATGTCGTGCTTGCACATGTGCTCTCAATTTAAGCCATGGTTGGACAAACAACAACAAACATTACCAACAATATTCCTCTACTCTCTGGATCACGATCATAATGTATTACAAACAAGATGATGGAAAAAAATAAAAGGTGAACAATGGAAGAGCAACCTGTTGAGGCAGTCCATTGTCACCAGGAATGTGCATTATTTCACACACAAGTAAATGCATTGCAATTACTAAATATTAGGGGTGTAACGGTACATCATAATCCCAGTTCAGTATGTACAACAAAATACTAAACTTAAAACTGCTTAGCTTTTGTGTTTCATATGTATATTTTTAAATCAAGCATGAAAAAAATGGCAATCTCATAGCAGTTAATTTTCCAATAAATTAATTTCTCAAATAAAAAATAAAATATATATAACATCCAGAAAAAAGAAAAGGACGTGGGGGACCATTTTGATACATTTTGTGCATTAACAATGTTAAAAACAATCCAATGTAGGTCAATATACTGTAGTATAAGATATTTAAGCTTTGTGTTACAGGTGACTGCAAATTGGTGTATGAAATAATATATATCATTAATAACAAATTGTATCTTTAGAATAAGCCACGGCCCAAAAAAACACGGACAGAAATGGTCTCTGGGCTGCACTTTGGACACCCCTGGTTCACAGCCTTTCTTTTTGGGAAAGTGAAAGCGCAAACAGTAAGAGTTTGAACAATGTGAATCATTATTTTTATTTTTATTCAATAAAGGTTCCTTATTAGCTGAAGTGCAGCATTTATAGGACCAGCTCTTTTGTTCTCGATCTCTACTGAAGAATGCTTTCGGCTTATTCGCTATTTGACTTTAATAAAAGAGGGTTACACCTCTATTCAATATTTTTGTGTCCATTTCTAATTGCAAGGGTCCAGTGAGGTGCTTCTGGATTTCCCATTAGATTCCCAACAGAACACTATGAACAATTTATTGCACAAAATGCAGTGTCCAAAATTAATTCAGTTTACCTTAATCCTGTTTACCTTTAATTTGTCAGTCTCTGTCTTTGTCACTTCACGTGACAGTTGACTTTTCACAATGTCATTTATACTAACTCTTTTCTATGTTTTTTTTTCTCTCTCTCTCCTCCTCATGCACTTGAATGAAACTCCCAATGTGATCAGGTAAGCTGATATTTATTTCTCTTTTGCCTCACATATATGCAACTCCAATCTATTACAACTTCACACCAGTATTAGTCACAAGAGGAGCACCAATCAGCTCACACAATCAATATGGCACACAGTTGACCCAGAATGTGTTTCCATCTACATATACTGTCTATTTGCACTACCCTCTTTTACACAGCACACAGTGCACCAAAACAGGTATGTTTATCAGTCATGACCAGAATATATACATCCAAATTGTTTTAAATGTTAAGTTGCTTTTTGCAGTCTTGTAACCAATGCAGCTAAACTGATCATATAAGTGTGCTGCTAGTGTAAGCTACATGAATATTAATAACTCTGCCTGCTGTTGCTGTGCGGGCATGGCCTGAATAATGCACCATCATGATGTGCACACGGCTGTGCTCTGCAGTGCTATGTATACTGAAATGGAACACAGATGCACATGAGGCAGTGAGACAACATCATGACGACTGCCTGTACAGGCTTAATGTGTTGCAAATATACTGACATGAGATTAGTCAGAATACATTCATCGCTTATATTACATTTATTTTATACTGAATGTTCATTCCTCTCAATGTAGGTCACTCTATATAAATAGTTGTCTGTCTATTTTTCCTCTGCATATTTATAGTTACGGGCCTGCTGGCAAAACGCAGCAGCCCATTTTACTATTCCTCATTTACTACTTTATTTATTTTTTTCATTGTTTTTATGGCCCTGCTATCAAAGCAGTTAAATATTTAGAAAACTGACCTATACTGAATACTGACTCTTCGAGTATCAAACTCTTCTTCGTCTTGAACCCACCCTATTAGGAACCTAAATGGTTAATTATGATCAACTCACTTGGCTCTGATTGGCTGTTAATGTAAATTGACACCTGCTAAAGAAATGCTCAAGAACACTTGCTGAGATGTTCAAGGACTGCATAAACAAAATTCCCTGCATATTATTATTGTACAATATTCTTCTGTCAATGAAACAAATGTATTTTTTACTGCGTACTGATCAACTTTGTAATGCACACAATGAAGTAAAATTAGCAAGGCGATACAGTAATGCAGTCTTTGTAGATACAACCCTGAACTCCAATTGTAACCTATTGTAACATTTTAACCTCTGTGCATGATGATGTGTATACACACGCACACACACAACAGCCCTATATTTATTAAATTGCTGTTATATTTTAATTGACAGTCTGTGTCTGCCTGTCTGCACACTTAATATTTGTAGTTACAAAATATTCTTAGTCAGTCTACTATACCCATTATCACTGTACTCTAGTTCCAACGCATGACACAATGTTATGCCTGTAGTGAAGGTCATATATGTTATACTGTATATTCAAATTGAAAGTATTTTAGTGCCTTTACTATATCTATCTCGCAGGCCTTCTCTTGCTGTCTTTTGTCTGTCTGCCTCTTTTTAATTCACTCTTTTGTAGAGCACAGAGTTCTCCACTTGTGGTTCTGTTTTGTATCAGTGGGTGGTGATGTTGCTTCAGCATTGGAACTGTCTTGATGCTGGCTTGTCACTGAGAACAAAGTCAGCGTCCAACATTTACAGGACACAAAATAGTGACATGATGTGACTTGTTGTAGCTTATTAAACATCAGATTGTGCCAATGACATTTGAGCATTTATTGCAGACAAAATAAAAGGACCGGCCACGGATATTTGGGTATTTTTGGTTTATTATTACAAAGCTGCAACAATGGATACTGTTAAGAGAAAAGGAACACTTGCTGTGCCGCATTTGAGAATCTCAATTTTGCTTTTCTGTGTTATGGCTGTGGTCAGTGGACAAATGTGTTACTCCATCCCAGAGGAGATGAGGAAGGGGCTCTTTGTTGGAAACATTGCCTCAATGCATCAAGACTTGGACTTGGATGTGAAACGTTTGGTTTCTGGCCAAGTTTGGCTTGTTATAGATGAGGACAGCCAAATTGCTCTGAACCAGAACAAAGGACACATCGTTTTCAATGAGAGAATTGACAGAGAGAAAATATGTGCTAAGAGTACCTTTACTATGGAAATTGTCCTGGAAAATCCACTTGAATTATTTTCTATCATCGAGAGAGAACATGTTAACCATTCTCCCTTTTCCCCGAAAAACACATTCATTTGGAGATGAGTGACATTGACAGTGTTTTTGCTTGTGTGCTATAGATCCCAATGTTGGAATAAATTCCCTCAAAAGGTACTCCTTAAATATCAACCATCATTTTGTTCTGAAATAAAACAATGAAGGTGATGGGGGGAGAAATACAGAGAGATGCTACTGCAGAACAGTTTGAACTGGAAAAAACAGAATAAGCACATGCTCACATTCACAGCAACAGAGAGTGGAGAGTCACTGAGGTGTAGGAAAGTCACATCTCCTTTCTGGACACGAACAACAATGCTCCAAATTTGACTCAGCCTTTATACAAAGTGTTGGAAAACGCTGTGTGAGGGAAGGTTGTTGCCAGGATGAGTGCCCTCAATGCGGACCAACGGTAATGTCACATAAGGACACCTCTTGTTCTTTCCATATAAACTCCTCCGCGAGAGAGGTTAAATTCACCAGTGACATCAACAATGAGGCATCTCCGAGTTATGAGATAAACCTTCAAAGGCCTTCCAAAAGACAGAGCAAAGGCTTGACCAGAAAAAAAGGTTCTCAATGTCTCATTGGCACAGATGAAAACGTGCCTGCCTTGTCAAGTCGAAAATAATATTTCTATAAGTAACTGATACTAATGAAAAAACACCATCTTTTGGTTTAAGTCTTTACAACACTCTGTGTTTTTCTTGCGGTGCAAGCCAGTGACCCAGGTCAAAGTCAAAATGCATGTTCATCATATTTCCTTATTGACTGTGAAGCAAATGGAAGTCTACTCTCCATGCATTTCACCATGAATGCAGCGAGTGGAGTAATTCAGACGATGCAGTCATTCGACATAAGAGCAAGTCAAAGAGTACAAAATAGGCGTAAAAGCTCAGAATGGAGGTGCGCCACTTCGATCAAGTATCACCACCATAATGGCTGAAATGGTGCCTCGTTCAGCAGATGTGGACTAGCTGGTGACTGAAGTGGTGGCTGTTGATGTGGACTTTGAACAGAACTTGGTTTTGGCTGCTGTCTCCTTCCTCTTCATCACTGGCTTGCTGCTGATCATATCAGTCAAAGTGTACAGGAAAACTGTACAAGCTGTGAGTCAAAGTTTATTGAGCGTGGATGGAGCTGATCCTGATATGTTGCATGTGACCAAGCAGCTGGCAAGAAACCGTTCACAGATGTCAACGTTAGTGAGTGGCGTGTTTCACCATTCATTCTTTGTTTTTATCTGACCACTTTTAGGCATTTAAGGAGAGTTGTTTTTCTGCTCATTGCTGCTGCCAATTGAATTGACATTATGAACAATCTTAAACTACAGCTTGTAGAATTACAAGACAAAATAATCATTTTATTCCATGCTGACTTTGCATTTTGCCTACTTGCAAATGAAAGTTCAACCATTTTTACAGTAACATTATTTTCAAAGGGTGCAGAAAACAAACTAAACCTGAAAATAGAAAAACAATATATGAAGTCTGGGCCATACATAGCAATGCAATTATACAGTAATTGAATCTGGAACAGTCTCCCAGAAGATGTGTGACAATCTTCAACTTTGGCAACGTTCAAATCCAGCCTGAAAACGCTTCTATCCAACAGTGCATATGACAACTGAAAGTATTTTATATACTGTACACTCTTCAATTATTTTATGGAGATTTATGGAATGATTTTACAATGATTTTAAGTTTTATGGAATGCTTTTATGAAGTGATTTTACCCTTCTTTTCTTAAAACACTTTGAATTACCTTGTGTACGAATTTTGCTCTATAAATAAACTTGCCTTGCCTTTTGAGACTACAAGTATTTATACTTTCTTGTCTTGTTTTTAACAATTGTTTTTTTGTCAAACCTTTTTATGTTGTGAACTCTTAATTTAGCATTTATCATAATACACAAATAACATTGTTTAAGACTGACAATTTATTTAATGTGAAATGTTGGGTAATATTATTGTGCAGTGGTATAAAAACAGAAGTGAAATTCACCGTATCGACTCTAAGGGACGCTCTTGTCCAGCATAAGGATTTCCTTCCATTCGGTCCATGATTGATTGAAGTAAAGCAGCCTAGCTGTGTTCATTTCAGGTTTAGGACGCATGCGAGTGAACAGCAAGAGCCAAACGTTTTTGTTTAAGTCGTTTTGGAACTACAGGAAACGGATAATTAAACGTGGAGGTGTCGTTTTATTTACTGGATACATTGCGGAGTTGTTCTTTTGCAAAATGCCAGCAAGAGGAAGCGTTGCTGACGCACGATGGAGATGGCCATCGTTTCATGCGCCACAACAGCAACTGGGACTGCTTATGTGCATCTTTTATTTGGTTTCCACGGTAGGTGGTCAGATTCGTTATTCTATCCCAGAGGAGATGAAGAAAGGCTCAGTGATTGGTAATGTGGCGCAAGATCTTGGTTTGGATATGAAAAGGTTGCGTTCGGGGCGGGCCCGCATCGTGACGGGAGAAAACATCCAGTACACCGAGCTGAGGACAGACAAAGGGCTTCTCGTCGTCAATGAGAGAATAGACCGAGAGCAGCTTTGTGGAGATGTGACGCCATGTAGCTTCAGCTTTGAGGTCATTTTAGAAAACCCGTTAGAACTGCACAGAATCATTGTTGAGGTTTTCGATATAAACGATCACGCTCCTGTCTTTGCACAGAAAGATAAATCTCTTATATTTGAAATAAGTGAATCTACTGCAATTGGAGTGCAGTTTCCCCTTCAGGGCGCAGAGGATCAAGATGTGGGGCAAAACGCATTGCAGAATTACATTTTGTCACCAAATGACAATTTTATACTGAATCAGCATGCAAATCCAGATGGCAGTAAATATGTTGAAATGGTGCTCCAGAAGCCTTTAGACAGAGAGCGACATCCCCGTTTGTCTTTAAAATTAATTGCAGTGGATGGAGGAACACCACAGAGGTCTGGTACTGTAAATATAGAAATAAACGTGCTAGATGCAAATGACAACAGACCAGTATTTAACCAATCAGAATACAAAGCCTCTGTCACGGAAAACGCGATGAAAGGAACTAGTATAATTACTGTAAATGCTACAGATGCTGACAGTGGTTCATATGGACTCATCACTTACAGTTTGTCTAAAATGAAAGGAAGTGCAGCAAATCTATTTCATATTGATGAAAACACAGGCACAATTTATGTGTCTGGCGAAATAGACTATGAAAAGGACAGAAAGTTTGAAGTGAGGGTAGAAGCCAAGGATCAAGGTGGGCTGACTGGGACCAGTAAAGTTATATTTGATGTAATTGACGTAAATGACAATGCTCCAATTGTAAATATAATGTCATTTTCTAGTCCTCTGTCTGAAGATTCACCTCTTGGGACAACAATTGCAATTCTAAACATAAAAGATGCAGATTCTGACAGAAATGGACAAATAAAATGTTCCATAGATCGTAAAATGCCTTTTAAATTGGAGACGTCTTTAACAAATTATTATAATTTGATCTCAGATCAGTATTTTGATCGAGAGTCTGTCTCGGAATATAACATAACAATTACAGCCACTGATTTCGGAACACCTCCTCTTTCTAGTTCAACCAAGTTGCATCTTAGAATCTCAGACATAAATGACAATGCACCATTATTTGATAAAAACATTTATTCTGCTTATGTCTCAGAGAATAATTCTCCTGGTATTTCCATATTTGCTGTCACTGCTAGAGATGCTGATTGGAATCAAAATGCGAGAATATCTTATCTTTTAGAGGACACACAGATAAGTGGCAGTCCTGTTTCTACTTATGTTTCCTTAAATTCGGAAACTGGTGTTCTCAGTGCAGTTCGATCATTTGATTATGAGCAAATTAAACATGTAGACTTGGTGATCAAAGCTCAGGATGGAGGCTCCCCTCCTCTCAGCAGCAACGTGAGTGTTCGCATCCTGATCCAAGACCAGAACGACAACGCCCCCCAGGTCCTGTACCCGGTCCAGACGGGTGGTTCAATGCTGGCTGAAATGGTGCCTCGTTCAGCAGATGTGGGCTATCTGGTGACTAAAGTGGTGGCTGTTGATGTGGACTCTGGACAGAACGCCTGGCTCTCCTATAAAGTGCACAAAGCCACAGACAGGGCGCTGTTTGAAGTGGGCCTACACAATGGAGAAATAAGAACTGTCCGCCAAGTCACTGATAAAGATGCTGTCAAGCAAAGACTGACTGTTCTAGTGGAGGACAACGGGCAGCCCTCTCGTTCAGCTACAGTCATTGTTAACGTGGCGGTGGCAGACAGCTTCCCTGAAGTGCTGTCAGAGTTCACTGACTTTAGCATGCATGACAAGGAGTACAATGACAAGCTGACTTTTTACTTAGTCTTGGCTTTGGCTGTGGTCTCCTTCCTCTTCATCACCTGCTTGCTGCTTATCATATCAGTCAAAGTGTACAGGTGGAGACAGTCTCGCATCCTGTACCACTCCAGCCTCCCAGTCATTCCATATTATCCACCACGTTACTCAGACACTTTGGGGACAGGGACTCTCCCACACGTGTACAATTACGAGGTGTGCAGGACCACTGACTCCAGAAAAAGCGACATGAAGAATATGCAAGCCATGAGTCAAAGTTTAGTGAGTGTGGACGGCGCTGATGCTGATATGCCGCATGCGACCAAGCAGCTATCAGGAGACTGTTCACAGATGTCAACTTTGGTGAGTTAAATGTGTCACTGTTCTTTCTGTTTTTGTATCTGACAACTGATTGCTTTGATGGAGAAATGTTGCTGCTTTCCATGGTGCTGAAACGCTGAAGTTGTCAGTTACTGTACTTTAAAGACAATCGAAATACATATAGAAGTAACTCAACCTAAATGTATTAGTTTTGAACGATTGGATATGTAAAACCATATTGTTCAGCGAATAACAAATTCCATTATAAAATCATATTGTTCAACAAATAATAAATTACATATTTTATTATTAACAATAACTTGGACTTTGATAGCACTTTTCAAGGCCTTTGTTCACAAACTATAAACTTTATATTCCTGACATTTTCAGACCAATCCAAAAATAATTAGAATAACTGCAATATCTCAAAAACGGTGTTCATGTAGAATGTGAACCGGACGCAAAATCAATAAACATACTGAAAATGGCCAGAAATCTGTCTCACTAATTTCTCCTTTTTTCCCCCTAGCCTTATCGTTTAGTGCCTACAAATTTGCCAGTTTCTATTTCTAGGTGATATAAGAGACGTCAAAATGTCATATTAAAAAATATACAACATAAATTGTCAAGAAACACTTAAAAATTGTCAAGAAACACTTCGGTTCTCAACAAAGCAAAATTTGTTCTGGCCCCTCAATCACTCCATAGAGTCTGTTGTTCTCTCGTGTCACCATATAAACTATTGTACGGGGATTTGGAGAAATAACGACCAAGTGTGCACTCCAGTCACTAATTGTATTCCACAAAACTGGTTATAAAGAACACACAAACCCTTTATTCCTGAAATAACAATTATTAAAATGTATGTGTCTGGTATATTTTCAAACACCTAAAAGTATGCACAAAGCGAACAATACCCTGCAATGCAATAATGTACAACTATTTTTGTCAACAAAAATGAAACTTAAAACACGCGTCTATAACACAAAAAAACCTTCAGCATCAAATATGTTCTGTATGTGGAAATAAATTATGGAAGAGATTGAACAAAGAACCTAAACAATGTACAAACATGAATTATTTCAAGAATCAGTACAAGAAGTTGATGTTGACAAACAGGAAGAAGAATCCTGAACCACAGGATACATATAATATTACTTGTGCTTACTGTACTTATTCTTCAAATATGATTACTGAAAGTATTTAAATATTCTGGATTCACTCATCATCGAACAATGTTTCTGTTAACTATAATATGTGTTATTTACTTGTTTATGTATTTTATTATATTATATTTTTTATTTATGAATGTCTATGCTGTATACCGTATTTTGATAGCTGTAATAACAATCTATAAACCATTAACTCTTCTTTTACACATTATTAAACATCCGTATCATTTTCTTTTAAGATTAAAACAATTGGTAAAGGGTGCATGTTAAATACAGGAAGTCATACAAATGTATTAATTGCTGTGAAAGGGCAAAGGGTATAAAGGCGTTGCTTTTTCCTATACTTCTTTTCGGGCATATTGAATTGTGAATTGTAAACGTGAAGTACTCAAATGTAACCTAGTGTGCATGCCGAATTAAATTTAAACCATTCCATTACCTTTTTTTCAACATACTGTACATGTCAACATAATTTCAAAATAAATGTTCAAATATGATATGAAATATTATCGCTTTGTAAATTGATAGATTATTATGTTTAATACTTTAAGAAATATTTCGTTATTTTAGCTATTTAATATTGATATTTACGAGTTGCATCAGTAATATTTTTGCGTCTATACAGTAAAAGCAAGTGTACTACTGTGAAATTGCTCTGAGGGCCGCTGTTGATACGTTATTGAATAATGGCGAAAATATTCAAGTGCAGTGGTCCTCCTCTTTTAAGAGCTTCACTGCTGAGAAAGACGACGGTCGATCTGCTCCTCATTTGAAGAGAGTTCTTTCTTGTGGCTCATCCTGTTTATTTCGGATTTATTGTTTGAGGAGCGCTGGCTTTTATTCTGAAGGAACCTTCTCCGCCTAATTTTTGTTTTGAAGATGGCTCGTATGTGGATAAGCGCTCTCAGACGCCGATGGCTTACACTGTTTATCGTTCTTTGTTTGTGTGAGCTGAGCCCAGTGACTGGACAGGCTCGCTATTCCATACCGGAGGAGCAAGCAGAAGGCTCTTTTGTTGGAAACATTGCGAGAGATTTGGGTTTGGATGTGACCACACTAGTAGCAGGTAAAGCTCGTATTATCACGAAAGGAGGACGGCAGTATGTTGATTTAAAGCGGGACAAAGGCATACTTGTTATTAAAGAGCGCATCGACCGAGAAGAGCTTTGTGGAAAGACGACGCCCTGCAGCTTCAGTTTCGACATCATTTTAGAAAATCCAATCCAGCTTTATCGCGTAACAGTGGAGGTCACGGACATAAATGACAACAGTCCCTCCTTCCTAAAGACTGAAATTAATTTAAAAATAGCTGAAAGTGTCGCACCAGGAACTCGTTTTTCTCTAGTAAATGCAGCCGACCCCGATGTTGGCATTAATGATATTCAGAAATATACTCTGAAACCTTCAGATATTTTTCAATTAGTTATACAAAGCCAGTCAAACGGAAAAAATGTTATAGAAATGGTTTTACAGAAACCTTTAGACCGAGAGAAAGAGGAGACTCACATTCTCATGCTGATTGCTTCAGATGGTGGTGAGCCACATAGATCAGGGACGGTGAGAATTCATATCACTGTGCTGGATGCAAACGATAACGCACCAGTGTGCAGCCAGCCTGTTTATAAAGTAGATGTTCGTGAAAATTCACCTGAAGGAACGTTGATCACTTCTGTTAGTGCAAATGACGCTGATGCAGGCCTCAATGGTGACGTCACTTACTCCAGTGCCCATATTACCAAAGAGGCGGAGCAGATGTTTCACGTAAATGTTAAAACAGGAGAGATTAAAATTTCTGGTAGAATTGATTTTGAGAAAATAAAGATTTATGAGTTTAATGTCCAGGCTAGTGATCATGGAGGATATACAGATACATGTAAAGTAATTGTTAACATAATTGATGAGAATGACAATGTCCCTACAATAGAACTTTTGTCCTTTTCTCAGTCCATACCTGAGGATTCTCCCCCAGGTACAACTGTAGCTGTTTTTAACGTGAATGATGAAGACTCTGATGGCAACGGTGTTGTCAAGTGCTCCATTAACTCTGACGTCCCTTTCAAAATTGAGTCTTCATTAACAGGTTATTACACCATAGTGACAGACAACTTCTTAGACAGAGAAAGTGTTCCTGAATATAATGTTACCATAACAGTGTCTGACCAAGGCTCTCCTCCTTTATCTACTAGTAAAAACATCAACATTAAAATATCTGACGTGAATGACAGCCCACCCAAATTCCATCAGTCAGAATACAGTAAGACTGTACCAGAGAACAACTCTCCTGGTTTTTCAGTGTTTACTGTCAGTGCTAGTGATGCAGACTGGGGCCAGAATGCTCGAGTGTCTTACTTCCTGGAGGAGAAAGAGATTAATGGAGTAGCTGTGTCTTCCTTTGTCTCAGTCAATTCAGAGAACGGTGTCATCCACGCAGTCCGATCCTTTGATTACGAACAAATCAAGTCCTTTGACTTTAATGTTACTGCTTGTGACGGCGGATCCCCTCCTTTGAATTCTGTGGCCACATTTCACATCCTGATCCAGGATCAGAACGACAACGCCCCCCAGGTCCTCTACCCGGTCCAGACAGGTGGCTCGGTGCTGGCTGAAATGGTGCCTCGTTCAGCAGATGTGGGCTATCTGGTGACTAAAGTGGTGGCTGTTGATGTGGACTCTGGACAGAACGCCTGGCTCTCCTATAAAGTGCACAAAGCCACAGACAGGGCGCTGTTTGAAGTGGGCCTACACAATGGAGAAATAAGAACTGTCCGCCAAGTCACTGATAAAGATGCTGTCAAGCAAAGACTGACTGTTCTAGTGGAGGACAACGGGCAGCCCTCTCGCTCAGCTACAGTCATTGTTAACGTGGCGGTGGCAGACAGCTTCCCTGAAGTGCTGTCAGAGTTCACTGACTTTAGCATGCATGACAAGGAGTACAATGACAAGCTGACTTTTTACTTAGTCTTGGCTTTGGCTGTGGTCTCCTTCCTCTTCATCACCTGCTTGCTGCTTATCATATCAGTCAAAGTGTACAGGTGGAGACAGTCTCGCATCCTGTACCACTCCAACCTCCCAGTCATTCCATATTATCCACCACGTTACTCAGACACTTTGGGGACAGGGACTCTCCCACACGTGTACAATTACGAGGTGTGCAGGACCACTGACTCCAGAAAAAGTGACATGAGTGACATGAAGAATATGAAAGACATGAGTCAAAGTTTAGTGAGTGTGGATGGAGCTGATGCTGATACGTCACATGTGACCAAGCAGCTGTCAGGAAACCGTTCACAGATGTCAACTTTGGTGAGTCACATGTATTTCTATTTATTTTGTTTTGTATCTGACAACTTACACAGCTGTCGGGGGGCTTGTACCATTCATTCCTATGGTGCTAGAAGGTTGACATTATGAAGTAGCCTACCTCTGATGTGTACATTTTAAAATGTACAAAGAGTATAAATCCTTCAAGAAATACAGTGTTGAAATAATAATTTCATCCCCTAGCAAAACATGTCTTTGTAAATGGTATGGAGACGCCTTTGTTGATGTTTTATTGTAGTTGTTCACCAGCTTTGCAAAACTCTCAAGAGGGTGTTGGTCAACATCTTCTGCACATGACTGATGTTACGTGATTGTCTACTTTGCAGCTCAAAGCTTGATACCACAGGATTTAAATTGCATTAAGTTCTGGGAACTGCAGCTGGGCTACTCCATGGCCCTAATGAGCTCCTTCTTTTGCTTTGCACAGTCTTTTTGTCATTGTTGGAAGTCCCATGTTTAATATTATCGTTGGCTTTTTGCTTTGGCTTCAGTGTTTTGCAGTATATAACCCATTTTATTCACGTTTCTCCTGTAAACATGAGCTGATCCCTCACCTGACATAACTATCTTGCAAGGTGAGAGGAGTGGAGCATATTTCAGTTCTGGAATTATTTTTCTGCCTATATTTCATTGTCGTTGTAAGCCAGTTGGGATAGGCTCCAGCATACCCACGACACTAGTGATGATAAGCGGCATAAAATATGGATGGATGGATGGATATTTGTTGTATAATCAAATTCATCATACAGGTCCATTATTTTTCCACGTCAACATACTCTCACTTTGCATCACTTTAAACAATTACAAGTGCTTTGTTTTTTTGTTTTTTTTATTGTAAATCATGACTCAGAAGGGTTGAATGACAATAACATGTTCAGAATTATAACATGTTCAGGACCACTTGCCATTACATTACATACTATTTGGCCTAAGTTACTAGTGTGGCATAATGCATGTGTCACTGCTTTATACATATCAACTAAGTTGCATTTCGAAATCTGCAGGAACTAGAGACAGCAGCCAGCAATGAATCATGTAACAATATTAGAATACCATGCATCTGTAATGTTACTGTTACTGTATGTGTGGCACAATGAAAAGTTAGGTCTTTGTGTTGCTCTTCCTCTGTCCATGGTCCTGAAGCACAGCTTGCTTGTTGACTTGGGAATTGAACAGTATAAAATTCATAGCATTATTTACTTTTTGCAGTTCTTTGACAATCAGTATTTACAATTTCTACTACTCCCAGTAAATAATTGTATTGACTGTGTGATTGAAAATGACAAATAAATTAAATACGTTGTTTATTCATTTTTTTAATCCATTTTTTTATGATTGTAATGTAATTATTATAGTGGCAGTGCATGGAGAGACATTTGTTGTCTTGATTATTTCGGTCTAACTGGAGGAACTTTACATATCAACCTCTAAGGGACGCTGTTGCATGGCAAATGAATGCTAGTGTTGTGTGATGCAGTGCAGTGCGCTTCTCTGTCACCTCCATTGAGAAGAACAGAGCTTCATGTGAACAACATGTAACGGAGGAGCTCAAATACCGATCATCTGATTGCTTCTGACGCTATGATTCAAAGTATTATTTGATAGGCTCGTCCTCTATGAATAGATTGTTTTCCATATGGAGTCGAAAAATAATCCAAGTGGAGGAGGAAGATGGCGATGGTTTTGGCCAAGGACGGCCTGCCTCTTTGTCTTTTTGTGTTTTTTCCTACATGGAACGGAGGGACAAATTCGCTATTCAATCCCAGAAGAGATGAAAAAAGGGTCGCTCGTCGGCAATGTGGCCCAAGATCTCGGTTTGGATCTGAAAAGACTCCGTTCCGGGCGGGCCCGCATCGTGACCGGGGAGAACGTCCAGTACGCCGAGCTGAAGGCGGACAAAGGGCTTCTGGTCGTCCATGAGAGGATAGATCGAGAGCAGCTGTGTGGAGACGTGACGCCGTGCAGCTTTACCTTTGAGATCTTACTGGAAAACCCCATGGAATTGCATCCTATGACCATCGAAGTGTTGGACGTCAACGACAACGCTCCCACCTTTGAAAATAGTAATTTACAATTTGAAATAAGCGAAGCCGTTGCTCTTGGCTCTCGTTTTGTTTTGGAGAGTGCACACGATGCTGATGTGGGTGCAAACGGTCTGCAGAGCTACATTTTAACTCCAAGCGATCATTTTGTTTTAAAGGAACACGTCAGTCCTGGAGGCGGTAAATATGCTGAAATGGTGCTTCAGAAAGGATTAGACAGAGAAGAACTGCCGCGACTCTCTTTAAAATTAGTGGCCGTAGATGGTGGAAATCCACAAAGATCAGGTACAATAAATATAAATATTAACATTCAAGATGCGAATGACAATGCTCCCGTCTTTAATCAAACAATCTATAAAGCTAAAGTGGCTGAAAATGCAGCAAAAGGCACTCACGTTCTAACTGTAAATGCCACTGACGCAGATAGCGGATCAAATGGAAAAGTAACATACTCGTTTTCAAAATCAAAAGCAGCAATAGCAGATTTATTTCGGATAGACGAGGAAACAGGATGTATATCTGTAGCAAAACAAATAGATTATGAAAAAGAAAAAACAATACAGTTTATGGTTGAAGCTAAAGATCAAGGTACGCTGGCTGACTCTGCTAAAGTGGAAATAGAAGTAATAGATTTAAATGATAATGTTCCCGTCATAAATGTAATGTCCTTTACTAGTGCTGTGTCAGAAGATTCCCCCACTGGTACCACTATTGGTATCATTAATGTTAAAGACCTAGATTCTGGTGAAAATGGTCATGTCAAGTGCGAGATTGAGGGCCGTGTTCCATTTAGGATAAAATCCGACGTGAGAAATTATTTTGCATTGATGACTGATGCTGACTTGGATTGTGAAAGTGTGCCAGAATACAACATTACAGTTGTTGCGTCAGATGCTGGCTCACCTCCTCTGTCTAGTAAAAGGACTTTTATTTTGAAGGTTTCAGACGTGAATGATAATCCTCCCGTGTTTCCGGTCAGCTTTTATACTGCGACCATTGCAGAAAACAACTCTCCAGGTGCTTCTGTGCTTAGAGTCACTGCTAAAGACGCAGATGAAAACCAGCACGCTCATGTCTCTTACATGTTGGCGGAGCAGAAAATTGGAGGAACTCCCGTGACTGAATTTGTGTCTGTTAATGCAGAGAGTGGAGTCATTAGTGCAGTTCGTTCATACGACTATGAACAAATCAAAGAACTCATATTCATGGTCAAAGCGCAAGATGGTGGCGCCCCTCCTTTCAGCAGCAACGTGAGCGTTCGCATCATAATCCAGGACCAGAATGACAACACCCCCCAGGTCCTGTACCCGGTCCAGACAGGTGGCTCAGTGCTGGCTGAAATGGTGCCTCGTTCAGCAGATGTGGGCTATCTGGTGACTAAAGTGGTGGCTGTTGATGTGGACTCTGGACAGAACGCCTGGCTCTCCTATAAAGTGCACAAAGCCACAGACAGGGCGCTGTTTGAAGTGGGCCTACACAATGGAGAAATAAGAACTGTCCGCCAAGTCACTGATAAAGATGCTGTCAAGCAAAGACTGACTGTTCTAGTGGAGGACAACGGGCAGCCCTCTCGTTCAGCTACAGTCATTGTTAACGTGGCGGTGGCAGACAGCTTCCCTGAAGTGCTGTCAGAGTTCACTGACTTTAGCATGCATGACAAGGAGTACAATGACAAGCTGACTTTTTACTCAGTCTTGGCTTTGGCTGTGGTCTCCTTCCTCTTCATCACCTGCTTGCTGCTTATCATATCAGTCAAAGTGTACAGGTGGAGACAGTCTCGCATCCTGTACCACTCCAACCTCCCAGTCATTCCATATTATCCACCACGTTACTCAGACACTTTGGGGACAGGGACTCTCCAACATGTGTACAATTACGAGGTGTGCAGGACCACTGACTCCAGAAAAAGTGACATGAAGAATATGGAAGCCATGAGTCAAAGTTTAGTAAGTGTGGATGGAGCTGATGCTGACACATTGCATGTGACTAAACAGTCGTCAGGAAGCTGTTCACAGATGTCAACTTTGGTGAGTCAAATATTTTCCCACACTTTCTGTTTTTTGTGTCTGATAATGTTCACAGTTTTAAGGAAATATGTGCAGACATATTAACTCCAGCTGTGTGTAATCTGAAATAGTATTGGCCCTCTTCATGATTTTGTATTTTTTTGTTTGGCACAGTTAAATGTTTCAGACTTAAATATTAGGCCACACAAATAATCCAAGTACACACAACATTTTGCTAAATTTTGTTGTGGGTTCTTTTGGGACTTCCTGGATGAGTCGTTGCCGCACTCTTTGGGTCATTTTTGCAGGTCTGCAGTTCTACGTCAGTGACCTCTTGATTTGAAATGTCAGGCATTAAATCTGGGTGTGGTCAGTAAAATTAAACTCTGATCTCTAAAAAATGAGATTTACCACAGGTACCTCATGATTTAACAAGGGGGATAATTACTTTTTCACATAGTGTGATATAGGTTTGTATAATTTGTTTTCTTTAATCAATTAACACTAGAACTACCATGGCCCCTACCATGGCCCCTTCTTGGTAGTTGTGTTAAATCAAAGCAAAAAAAAAAAACAGTAAGGGGGCAAATGCTTTGTAGCTCTACATTTTGCTTGAAGTAACTTGAACATACTGAGCATTTTATTCTATACTGTATATACTGTAAGTGTCGGTTTCTGAAGAAATACTGTTGTAAAATAACTGTGTGATTCATTGTTTTTTGTTGTTATTTTAACAGATGGGTTGAATATCAACAATTACACAAAGAATTTTTGGGATATAGCCCCTCCAAAATTTACTTGGATGTATTTGATTGGTTAATGTCGTTCTGAAATACCCATCCTCATGTTCTGAGGAGGTTCTTGTCTATATGTTTTACAGTTGTTTGCCCCATGCTTTCAAGTTATTCTGTTGTAGTTGTATTTCGTTTCATTCAAATACCCCACGAGATGAAATCTTGCTTGGATCCTCAGATGGACTCCATATTCAAATAATTGCATCTAATTTAGAGCACCCTAAATACATTTGACTCTTCAATTGATGTTGGTTCACTGCTTCAGTTTTGTTATTGCTTTTGTAGCTATGTCCCTGTATGTGTAGTACAGTATTGGAGTCCAGTAGGCCTCTATAATTTTATCAGTTTAAGCAGCCACCATTTAACGGTGAGTATTGTAGGCCTACTTGTTATCATCAAGTGTCAGTTCATGTCTTCAAGAGGTTGAGTGAGTCTCCAAGAGTTCAAAGTAATCAGGGCCACTTAAAAAGTGTCCGTGTCAATGCTGTGTCCATGTAGGAATCTGCTGAAAAGTCTTGATAAAAGTGAACAGATATGTATCACGTGTCTATGTACTATAATTAGAAATGGAAAGATTTCATTACAACACAGAACTATCAGGCTACTTTTACTGACAGTGAACATCCATCCATCCATTTTTATCTGGTCCGGGTGGCGGGGGCAGCAGTCTCAGTAGGGAAGTCCAGACTTCCCGGTCTCCAGCCACCTCTCCCAGTTCCACCGGGAGAACACCAAGGCGTTCCCAGGCCAGCTGTAAGACATAATCCCTCCAGCGTTTTCTCGGTCTGCCCTGGGGTCTGATGGTGAACAGTGATTGTTCTATCTCTGTCCATGGTGCTGAAGTACAGTTCAAATAGCACTATCTATTTTACGTTCTTCCATAAGTGTAATTTGCTATTTTTCCTACTTCTATCACAGAGTTGCACAGTTTGGGTAAAGATTTGTGTAAATTACAATTTGTAAAACAACACATAGTGCTGTATTTGTATACTTCATTTTAAAAAACATTATTACTATTACTGTAATAAAGAGGACTTGTGATGTTCAGAGACATTTGTTGTCATAATCATTTTTTGCATAGCTGGACCAATTTCACATATCAACCTCTAAGGGACGCTATTGCATGGCAAATGAATGTGTTAGTATTGTGTGATGCAGTGCAGCTCCCTCTTCCGTCACTGTCATTTAGCAGAGGAGCTTCTTCTGTCAACAACGTATAACCACTGAGCTAAAATAACGCTCCTCTGAATGACTGTGTCTCCAAAGTATTTATTTCATAGGGTCGTTTATTAGATTTCTTTTTCGCATGGAGTTTAAAGATGGCCATTGCAGTGCAGGGAGAAAATGGCGATGGTTTTGGCCAAGGGCGGCCTGCCTCTTTGTCTTTTTATGTTTTTTCCAACATGGAACGGAGGCACAAATCCGCTATTCAATCCCAGAGGAGCTGAAAAAAGGTTCGCTCGTCGGCAATGTGGCCCAAGATCTCGGTTTGGATCTGAAAAGACTCCGTTCCGGGCGGGCCCGCATCGTGACCGGTGAGAACGTCCAGTACGCCGAGCTGAAGGCGGACAAAGGGCTTCTGGTCGTCCATGAGAGGATAGATCGAGAGCAGCTGTGTGGAGACGTGACGCCGTGCAGCTTCACCTTTGAGATTTTGCTGGAAAACCCCATGGAATTGCATCCTGTGACCATCGAAGTGTTGGACGTCAACGACAACGCTCCCACTTTTAAAAATAGTCATTTGAAGTTTGAAATAAGTGAGTCTGCTGCTCTTGGATCTCGTTTTGTTTTGGAGAGTGCACACGACGCTGATGTGGGTGCAAACGGTCTGCAGAGCTACATTTTGACTCCGAGTGATAATTTTGTTTTAAAGGAACACGTCAGTCCTGGAGGCGGTAAATATGCTGAAATGGTGCTTCAGAAAGGATTAGACAGAGAAGAACTGCCGCGACTCTCTTTAAAATTAGTGGCCGTAGATGGTGGAAATCCACAAAGATCAGGTACAGTGAATATAAATATTAACATCCTAGATATTAATGATAATGCTCCTGCCTTTAATCGAACAATTTATAAAGCTAAAGTGGTTGAAAATGCAGCAAAAGGCACTCACGTTATAACTGTAAATGCCACTGACGCAGATAGCGGATCAAATGGAAAAGTAACATACTCGTTTTCAAAATCAAATGCAGGAATAGCAGATTTATTTCATATAGACGAAGAAACAGGGTGTATATCTGTGGCAAAACAAATAGATTATGAAAAAGAAAAAACAATCGAATTCATGGTTGAAGCTAAAGATCAAGGTGGACTTGCTGACTCTGCTAAAGTGGAAATAGAAGTAATAGATTTAAATGATAATGTTCCAGTCATAAATGTCATGTCCTTCACTAGTCCTGTGTCAGAAGATTCCCCCGCCGGTACCACTATTGGTATCATTAATGTTAAAGACCTAGATTCTGGTGAAAATGGTCATGTCAAGTGCGAGATTGAGGGCCGTGTTCCATTTAGTATCAAATCCAATGTGAGAAATTATTTTGCATTGATGACTGATGCTGATTTGGATCGTGAAAGTGTGCCAGAATATAACATCACCGTTGTTGCTTCAGATGCTGGCTCACCTCCCCTCTCTAGTAAAAGGACTTTTAATTTGAAGATTTCGGACGTGAATGATAATGCTCCTGCGTTTCCGGTCAACTTTTATTCTGCGACCATTGCCGAAAACAACTCTCCAGGTGCTTCTGTGCTTAGAGTCACTGCTAAAGACGCAGATGAAAACCAGAACGCTCATGTCTCTTACATGTTGGAAGAGAGCGAAATTGGAGGAACGCCAGTTTCTGAATTTGTGTCTGTTAATGCAGAGAGTGGAGCCATTAGTGCAGTTCGTTCATACGACTATGAACAAATCAAAGAACTCATATTCATGGTCAAAACGCAAGATGGAGGCTCTCCTCCTCTTAGCAGCAACGCAAGTGTCCGCATCCTGATCCAGGACCAAAACGACAACGCCCCCCAGGTCTTGTACCCGGTCCAGACGGGTGGCTCGGTGCTGGCTGAAATGGTGCCTCGTTCAGCAGATGTGGGCTATCTGGTGACTAAAGTGGTGGCTGTTGATGTGGACTCTGGACAGAACGCCTGGCTCTCCTATAAAGTGCACAAAGCCACAGACAGGGCGCTGTTTGAAGTGGGCCTACACAATGGAGAAATAAGAACTGTCCGCCAAGTCACTGATAAAGATGCTGTCAAGCAAAGACTGACTGTTCTAGTGGAGGACAACGGGCAGCCCTCTCGTTCAGCTACAGTCATTGTTAACGTGGCGGTGGCAGACAGCTTCCCTGAAGTGCTGTCAGAGTTCACTGACTTTAGCATGCATGACAAGGAGTACAATGACAAGCTGACTTTTTACTTAGTCTTGGCTTTGGCTGTGGTCTCCTTCCTCTTCATCACCTGCTTGCTGCTTATCATATCAGTCAAAGTGTACAGGTGGAGACAGTCTCGCATCCTGTACCACTCCAACCTCCCAGTCATTCCATATTATCCACCACGTTACTCAGACACTTTGGGGACAGGGACTCTCCAACATGTGTACAATTACGAGGTGTGCAGGACCACTGACTCCAGAAAAAGTGATATGAAGAACATGCAAGCCATGAGTCAAAGTTTAGTGAGTGTGGATGGAGCTGATGCTGATACACCGCATGTGACAAAGCAGCTGTCAGGAAACTGTTCACAGATGTCAACTTTGGTGAGTCAAATATTTTACCATTCTTTCACCATTATGGTTTAGTCGTCTGATTATTACTTTGCAGTTTAAAGTATGCATCTAAAATATGCATCTAATGTATTGTAAAGGGTCTATATTCATGGCAATCATTTCTGAAAGTGGCATTACATTTTTTTTATTATTGTGCATTTAGTTTTCATAAACAAGCATACTTATCAATTGCTTAAAATGCTTAAAACCTTCTTGTTAACATCCTCTTTGTCTAAAACAAATAAGCAACTTTTTTTTATCAATGATAAAAACTTTCTAACCTTCCCATGCAGCAATAATACGTCTTGGAATTATCACTCTTATTTATGTAACAGTAATTCATATAGGGCATTTTATTTTACAATCTGAGTAATGCAAGTTATATTCAGAATTTTATCCAGACGTCCCCATTTTCTCAGACATTTCTTTTTCTGAGCCTACAAAAAGCATTATTTTAAAGTCATCCAGGATTCCATTATCTCAGCTGTCCCCATGTTTGTTTGTTTTTTTTAAATCTGGAAATGGAAAAAGTATACACAGTTCGGGTTGTGCTTTGCGAATAGGTCGAATGTTGAAACGGAAAGTAGGCGTAAAAATTTGTCTCATTTGCGATTCGTTATTTTAGCAGTGTTGTCTTAATAATAGAATAATATGTAAAATAATAATAGCGCCTTTGGCTGCCAATTCCTAGACGGCCTCTCCGACCAGCACCAAACATTGATTTACAATTACATTCATACACCAGTGTCTTGTTGAAGGCCATCCGTGTATTAAAGTTCTCCAGAAGGTCAAATCGTACTTCCTGTTTCTGCTGAAAGCGCCTGAAGCATGAAGCAACATTGGTAAAAAAAAAAAAAAAAAAAAAAAATATATATATATATATAAATAAATTAGGGGCAATGATATTTCTATTTTATTACATACATGTCGTGAATCGCAATATATGTACTTGAATATATTATGTCAGTAAATTGAACAAAACTCAAAGATTTCTCCTTGTACAGAGCGTCACGATCCATGTTGCTGTCCATGGTTCTGGTGCCCTTACCTGCCAAAATTAAAAAGTTGTCGTAAAAAAAGTAAAACTTAAGTTAACGAAAATTACAGTACCACATTTGTTTCAAGATGGGGTACGTTTACCACCTCTTTGGCGTATTGAGAAAAAATATATAATATAATTATAATAATATCAACAGTTATTATTGAAGTCTTCTTGAGATAGTGCTTAAGACATATATCATCGAAATCTTGTTTCATAGTTGGAAATAAACAAGCAAATATATATGCCTTTTCTGCTAACAACAAATAACAAAATAGGTATTCATTATGAAAAGAAACATTACTTTGCTTGGGTAAAAAAAAACAATCTTCTGTTAATTAATTATTTTAACTTTATTTGTGATGTCTGATGATCTGTGCTTTTATTCATGTAGTATTTTTGAAAATATTACTTCATGATTATACTTTAATGTAAACATTATTCATGAACTAATTTGTTCATTCATCCACTTAGTACTGACAATTAGTGGACTCATATTGAACTAATTAGCATTTTATATTATATCATTTTGATGATGCTGAATGAAAGTGTATTACTGTGAAAATGCTCTGAGGGCCGCTGTTGATACGTCATTGAATAGCAGTGAAAATAGTAAGAGCAGTGTTCCTCCTCTTCAACTCCTTTTAGAGCTTCACTGCTGAGAAAGACGGCCTGCTCGCCGTTTGAAGAGATATCTTTGTGGTGGATCCTCCTGTTTTTTCGGATTTATTGTTTGAGGAGCGTTTGCTTTTATTGTGAAGGACTCTCCACGGTGTATTTTTTTGTATTTTTCCAATCAGTATGGATTGTTTTTGGATAAACCCGATCAGAGGCCCATGGCGCACACTGTTTGTCATTCTTTGTTTCTGTGAGCTGAGCTCAGTGACTGGACAGGCTCGCTATTCCATACCGGAGGAGCAAGCGGAAGGCTCTTTTGTTGGGAACATTGCGAGAGATTTGGGTTTGGATGTGGCCAGACTAGTAGCAGGTAAAGCTCGTATTATTACCAAAGAAGATCGGCAGTATGTTGCTTTAAAACGAGACAAAGGCACACTTGTTATTAAAGAGCGCATCGACCGAGAAGAGCTTTGTGGAAAGACGACGCCCTGCAGCTTCAGTTTCGATATCATTTTAGAAAATCCAATCCAGCTTTATCGTGTAACAGTGGAGGTCATAGACATTAATGACAATAATCCCTCCTTCCCACAAAGAGAAATTAATTTGAAAATTGCTGAAAATGCTGCAGTGGGCACCCGTTTCTCACTCGACAATGCAGACGACCCTGATGTTGGTGTTAATGATATTCAGAAATACACTCTTAAACCTTCAGATAATTTAAAGTTGGAAATACAAAACCAACCTAATGGAAGAAAGGTTATAGAAATGGTTTTACAAAAACCGTTAGACAGAGAGAAAGAGGAGACTCACACTCTCATGTTAATTGCTTCAGATGGCGGTGAGCCACATAGATCAGGGACGGTGAGAATTGAAATCACTGTGCTGGATGCAAACGATAACGCACCAGTGTGCAGCCAGCCTGTTTATAAAGTAGACATTAGAGAAAATTCACCTGCAGGAACGTTGATCACTACTGTTAGTGCAAATGACGCTGATGGAGGGCTCAATGGTGACGTCACGTACTCCACTCGTACCACCAGAGGGGCGGATCAGCTTTTTGATATAAATGTTAAAACAGGAGAAATTAAAATAAAAGGTCAATTAGATTTTGAGAAGTCAAAAACGTACGAGTTAAACGTCCATGCAAGTGATCATGGAGGATTTACAGATACATGTAAAGTAATTATTAACATAATTGATGAGAATGACAATGTCCCTACAATTAAATTAATGTCATTTTCTCATTCTATGCCTGAGGATTCTGCCCCAGGTACAACTGTAGCTGTTTTTAATGTGAATGATGAAGACTCTGATGGCAACGGTGTTGTCAAGTGCTCCATTAACTCTGACGTCCCTTTCAAAATTGAGTCTTCATTAACAGGTTATTACACCATAGTGACAGACAACTACTTAGACAGAGAAAGTGTTCCTGAATATAATGTTACCATAACAGTGTCTGACCAAGGCTCTCCTCCTCTGTCTACTAGTAAAAACATCAACGTTAAAATATCTGATGTGAATGACAGCCCACCCAAATTCCATCAGTCAGAATACAGTAAGACTGTACCAGAGAACAACTCTCCTGGTTTTTCAGTGTTTACTGTCAGTGCTAGTGATGCAGACTGGGGCCAGAATGCTCGAGTGTCTTACTTCCTGGAGGAGAAAGAGATTAATGGAGTAGCTGTGTCTTCTTTTGTCTCAGTCAATTCAGAGAACGGTGTCATCCAGGCAGTCCGCTCCTTTGATTACGAACAAATCAAGTCCTTTGACTTTAACGTTACTGCCCGTGACGGCGGATCCCCTCCTCTGAGTTCTGTGGCCATGGTTTGCATCTTGATCCAGGACCAGAACGACAACGCCCCCCAGGTCCTGTACCCGGTCCAGACGGGTGGCTCGGTGTTGGCTGAAATGGTGCCTCGTTCAGCAGATGTGGGCTATCTGGTGACTAAAGTGGTGGCTGTTGATGTGGACTCTGGACAGAACGCCTGGCTCTCCTATAAAGTGCACAAAGCCACAGACAGGGCGTTGTTTGAAGTGGGCCTACACAATGGAGAAATAAGAACTGTCCGCCAAGTCACTGATAAAGATGCTGTCAAGCAAAGACTGACTGTTCTAGTGGAGGACAACGGGCAGCCCTCTCGTTCAGCTACAGTCATTGTTAACGTGGCGGTGGCAGACAGCTTCCCTGAAGTGCTGTCAGAGTTCACTGACTTTAGCATGCATGACAAGGAGTACAATGACAAGCTGACTTTTTACTTAGTCTTGGCTTTGGCTGTGGTCTCCTTCCTCTTCATCACCTGCTTGCTGCTTATCATATCAGTCAAAGTGTACAGGTGGAGACAGTCTCGCATCCTGTACCACTCCAACCTCCCAGTCATTCCATATTATCCACCACGTTACTCAGACACTTTGGGGACAGGGACTCTCCCACATGTGTACAATTACGAGGTGTGCAGGACCACTGACTCCAGAAAAAGTGACATGAAGAATATGGAAGCCATGAGTCAAAGTTTAGTGAGTGTGGATGGAGCTGATGCTGATACACCGCATGTGACCAAGCAGCTGTCAGGAAACTGCTCACAGATGTCAACTTTGGTGAGTCACATGTTCCAAATGTTTTTGTTTGTTTTTGTGTAACATGCTCACCTGTCATGACGACTCAGTACTTCTCTACATGGTGGTGGAAGCTTGATGTTTTGATGTAACTTCACTGTGATCATTTAGTGCCAATAACTTATTATTTGATCCACTACTCCTTTTATAAATTTGCCCATGCACTTACAAATATTTACAAAATTTCATTTTGTGTGTGTGTCCTTTGGGAATATAAACATAAATAAAGAAGTCATGACATGAAGAAGTCATGATTGAATATGCTTCTTCTTAAGTCACTTCTTCATCATATGTTTTTGGTCATTGACATGCTGAAAGACCCGTCTTTAGTGTAGCGGAGGTTCTCATGCAATATTTTACAGTCCATGACCCCTGACATCAAAGTTCCTTTTGTGTATTTCTGAGCTGATCCCTTACCTGTCATTATCCTCAATATAAGCTTTGTATGGATACTGTATATTGTATTTACTCTTATTTTTTTAAAGTGATGGGACTAATCTGTGGACCTCATGTGCACTCATGTGTACTTGAGAAGGCTATTGTAGCTGATGGCTGATGGATCAAGTATAACCAAATAAGTCAGAGAACTGCTAATCTCAGTTAAATAATGAAGCCCCCTTCTACAAGGACCATTTTATCAATATTTGTAATCCCAGTTTACTGTCAGTGAAGTTTAGGTGAAAATTTTCCCCGGTAGTAATGTCACGTGCAAATAATCAATTGTCTTGCCTAGACATGTGGATTATAATATCTGTCTAGAATATACACATCCTGTATTGGATGAGATTAGATTGAATTAATTTATTTACATGGTACAATGCAATTTCACAAAACACATGCTCATACAGGAGTTTAAAAAGCCAGAAATAGCCAAGAGTCTGTTTTTTATCCATGATGTTAAAGAGGCGGTGACATACATAATTACAACAAGACAGACACGCCAAGTTAAAAACATGAGACTGGAGACCAGTCCCAAACACAACAGACAGTAAAACAGAAAATAGACTATATGGAATTTACTTATTGTGATTTTACGTAGTTTTGTTGGTGTGCCGTACAAAGTTCATTTCGCAAAACCACTGGTTTCAGCACCATAGACAGCACCTTTGCATCATTCTATCCAGTGTTAACAGATGCATGTGTTCTTCACAATGTCAGTATCCCAAGATGCTAATATTTCTATGTTTGGAAATAACATCTTGTAGCAACAAATGTAAAATTGGTAGTTTCGAAAGAAATCACTCAATTAAACATAAAATACTCTAAAATCTATAATTGTAAAAAAGAGAGTAAAACCATATACTAAATTTGTTGCATCAAACGAGATTGTTTACCACTGATAAAAGTCATCTTCCTTAGCTTTTAATTCATAGAAATAAACATAATACCACGTTGAAAAACTGAAAAACAAATTATTCATCGTGCTCTATTTCTCACCTCAATGTTTGCATTTTGAGAACGTCCTGACGTTTTGGAATTTTTCGTGCAAATCCGAACCTGTTTTCGTATGCCATTCATCATTTCAAAATAAAAGTTAAAATATGATCCTGTGACAAATGATAAGCGTGATGTGCATTGATTTAAAGGTCATTTCGTAAAATTCGGTATTTTTATAATTTATATTCACCAGCATATCCATCAGTAATAGTTTCAGAGTCTGGATGATTGTTTTTTGACTGTTCATAAATATAAAAGTGTACTACTGTGAAAATGCTCTGAGGGCCGCTCTTGCTACATCGTTGAATTGCAGTGAAAATGGTGAGTGCAGTGTTCCTCCTCTTCTACTCCTTTTAGAGCTTCACTGTCGAGAAAGACAACGGTCTGCTCGCCATTTAAAGAGAAATCTTTCTTGTGGATTCTCCTTTTTAATTCGGATTTATTGTTTGAGGAGCTCTTGCTTTTATTCTGAAGGAATCTTCTCGGCGTATTTTTTGTATTTTTGTCATCAGGATGGATTGTATGTGGATAAGCGCTGTCAGGGGCCGATGGCGCACACTGTTTGTCATTCTTTGTTTCTGTGAGCTGAGCTCAGTGACTGCACAGGCTCGCTATTCCATACCGGAGGAGCAAGCAGAAGGCTCATTTGTCGGAAACATTGCGAGAGATTTGGGCTTGGATGTTGCTAGACTAGTCGCAGGTAAAGCTCGTATTATCACAAAAGAAGATCGGCAGTATGTTGATTTAAAACGAGACAAAGGCACACTTGTTATTAAAGAGCGCATCGACCGAGAAGAGCTTTGTGGAAAGACGACGCCCTGCAGCTTCAGTTTCGACATCATTTTAGAAAATCCAATCCAGATTTATCGTGTAACAGTGGAGATCACAGACATTAATGACAACAGTCCGTCATTCCCAAAGCCTGAAATTAATTTGAAAATTGCAGAAAATGCTGCAGCTGCGACTCGTTTCTCTCTAGCGAACGCAGCTGACCCTGATGTTGGTATTAATGATATTCAAAGATATTCTTTGAAACCTTCTGACAATTTTAAATTGGAAGTAAATAGCGACCCTAATGGAAGAAAGTTTATAGAAATGGTTTTACAAAAGCCTTTAGACAGAGAGAAAGAGGAGACTCACACTCTCATGTTAATTGCTTCAGATGGCGGTGAGCCACATAGATCAGGGACGGCGAGAATTCAAATCACTGTGCTGGATGCAAACGATAACGCACCAGTGTGCAGCCAGCCTGTTTATAAGGTAGATGTTAGAGAAAATTCACCTGAAGGAACGTTGATCACTACTGTTAGTGCAAACGACGCGGATGCAGGCCTCAATGGTGACGTCACTTACTCCAGTCCTCATATTACCAAGGAAGCAGAGGAGCTTTTTGATGTAAATGTTAAAACAGGAGAAATTAAAATAAAAGGGAAATTAGATTTTGAGAAATCAAAAACGTATGAGTTAAATGTCCAGGCTAGTGATCATGGAGGATTTACAGATACATGTAAAGTTATTGTTAGTATAATTGATGAGAATGACAATGTCCCTACAATTAAATTAATGTCATTTACTCATTCTATACCTGAGGATTCTCCCCCAGGTACAACTGTAGCTGTTTTTAACGTAAATGATGAAGACTCTGATGGCAACGGTGTTGTCAAGTGCTCCATTAACTCTGACGTCCCTTTCAAAATTGAGTCTTCATTAACAGGTTATTACACCATAGTGACAGACAACTTCTTAGACAGAGAAAGTGTTCCTGAATATAATGTTACCATAACAGTGTCTGATCAAGGCTCTCCTCCTTTATCTACTAGTAAAAACATCAATGTTAAAATATCTGACGTGAATGACAACACGCCCAGATTCCATCAGTCAGAATATAGTAAGACTGTACCAGAGAACAACTCTCCTGGTTTTTCAGTGTTTACTGTCAGTGCTAGTGATGCAGACTGGGGCCAGAATGCTCGAGTGTCTTACTTCCTGGAGGAGAAAGAGATTAATGGAGTAGCTGTGTCTTCTTTTGTCTCAGTCAATTCAGAGAGTGGTGTCATCCACGCAGTCCGATCCTTTGATTACGAACAAATCAAGTCCTTTGACTTTAACGTTACTGCCCGTGACGGCGGATCCCCTCCTCTGAGTTCTGTCGCCATGGTTTGCATCCTGATCCAGGACAAGAACGACAACGCCCCCCAGGTCCTGTATCCGGTCCAGACAGGTGGTTCAGTGCTGGCCGAAATGGTGCCTCGTTCAGCAGATGTGGGCTATCTGGTGACTAAAGTGGTGGCTGTTGATGTGGACTCTGGACAGAACGCCTGGCTCTCCTATAAAGTGCACAAAGCCACAGACAGGGCGCTGTTTGAAGTGGGCCTACACAATGGAGAAATAAGAACTGTCCGCCAAGTCACTGATAAAGATGCTGTTAAGCAAAGACTGACTGTTCTAGTGGAGGACAATGGGCAGCCCTCTCGTTCAGCTACAGTCATTGTTAACGTGGCGGTGGCAGACAGCTTCCCTGAAGTGCTGTCAGAGTTCACTGACTTTAGCATGCATGACAAGGAGTACAATGACAAGCTGACTTTTTACTTAGTCTTGGCTTTGGCTGTGGTGTCCTTCCTCTTCATCACCTGCTTGCTGCTTATCATATCAGTCAAAGTGTACAGGTGGAGACAGTCTCGCATCCTGTACCACTCCAACCTCCCAGTCATTCCATATTATCCACCACGTTACTCAGACACTTTGGGGACAGGGACTCTCCCACATGTGTACAATTACGAGGTGTGCAGGACCTCTGACTCCAGAAAAAGTGACATGAAGAATATGCAAGACATGAGTCAAAGTTTAGTGAGTGTAGATGGAGCCGATGCTGATACATCGCATCTGACCAAGCAGCTGTCAGGAAACTTTTCACAGATGTCAACTTTGGTGAGTCACATGTTCCAAATGTTTTTGTCTGTTTTTGTGTAACATGCTCACCTGTCATGACGACTCAGTACTTTTCTACATGGTGGTGGAAGCTTGATGTTTTGATGTAACTTCACTGTGATCATTTAGTGTACAGGTACAATACCGATAACTTATTATTTGATCCACTACTCATTTTATTAATTTGCCCATGCACTTACAAATATTTACAAAATTTCATTTTGTTTGTGTGTGTGTCTGTTGGGAATATAAACATAAATAAAGAAGTCATGACATGAAGAAGTCATGATTGAATGTGCTTCTTCTTAAGTCACTTCTTCATCATATGTTTTTGGTCATTGACATGCTGAAAGACCCGTCTTTAGTGTAGCGGAGGTTCTCATGCAATATTTTACAGTCCATGACCCCTGACATCAAAGTTCCTTTTGTGTATTTCTGAGCTGATCCCTTACCTGTCATTATCCTCAATATAAGCTTTGTATGGATACTGTATATTGTATTTACTCTTATTTTTTTTAAGTGATGGGACTAATCTGTGGACCTCATGTGCACTCATGTGTACTTGAGAAGGCTATTGTAGCTGATGGATCAAGTATAACCAAATAAATCAGAGAACTGCTAATCTCAGTTAAATAATGACGCCCCCTTCTACAAGGACCAGCTTATCAATATTTGTAATCCCAGCTCACTGTCAGTGAAGTTTAGGTGAAAATTCTCCCCGGTAGTAATGTCACGTGCAAATAATCAAGTGTCTTTATTTACAGGGTACAATGCAATTTCACAAAACACATGTTAATACAGGAGTTTAAAAAGCCAGAAATAGCCAAGAGTCTCTTTTCTTATCTGTTGACCCCTGGCCATGACGTTAAAGAGGCGGTGAAATACATAGTTACAACAAGACAGACACGCCAAGTTAAAAACATGAGACTGGAGACCAGTCCCAGACACAACAGACAGTAAAACAGAAAATAGACTACATGGAATTTACTTATTGTGATTTTACGTAGTTTTGTTGGTGTGCCGTACAAAGTTCATTTCACAAAGCCACTGGTTTCAGCACCATAGACAGCACCTTTGCATCATTCTATCCAGTGTTAACAGATGCATGTGTTCTTCACAATGTCAGTATCCCAAGTGGCTAATATTTTTATGTTTGGAAATAACATCTTGTAGCAACAAATGTAAAATTGGTAGTTTCTTAAGAAATTACTCAATTAAACATAAAATACTCTAAAATCTATAATTGTAAAAAAGAGAGTAAAACCATATACTAAATTTGTTGCATCAAACGAGATTGTTTACCACTGATAAAAGTCATCTTCCTTAGCTTTTAATTCATAGAAATAAACATAATACCACGTTGAAAAACTGAAAAACAAATTATTCACCGTGCTCTATTTCTCACCTCAATGTTTGCATTTTGAGAACGTCCTGACGTTTTGGAATTTTTCGTGCAGATCCGAACCTGTTTTCGTATGCCATTCATCATTTCAAAATAAAAGTTAAAATATGATCATGTGACAAGTGATAAGCGTGATGTGCATTGATTTAAAGGTCATTTCGTTAAATTCGGTATTTTTATAATTTATATTAACCAGCATATCCATAAGTAATGGTTTCAGAGTCTGGATGATTGTTTTTTGACTGTTCATAAATATAAAAGTGTACTACTGTGAAAATGCTCTGAGGGCCGCTCTTGCTACATCGTTGAATTGCAGTGAAAATGGTGAGTGCAGTGTTCCTCCTCTTCTACTCCTTTTAGAGCTTCACTGTCGAGAAAGACAACGGTCTGCTCGCCATTTAAAGATAAATCTTTCTTGTGGATTCTCCTTTTTAATTCGGATTTATTGTTTGAGGAGCTCTTGCTTTTATTCTGAAGGAATCTTCTTGGCGTATTTTTTGTATGTTTGTCATCAGGATGGATTGTATGTGGATAAGCGCTGTCAGGGGCCGATGGCGCACACTGTTTGTCATTCTTTGTTTCTGTGAGCTGAGCTCAGTGACTGGACAGGCTCGGTATTCCATACCGGAGGAGCAGGCAGAAGGCTCATTTGTCGGAAACATTGCGAGGGATTTGGGTTTGGATGTGGCCAGACTAGTCGCAGGTAAAGCTCGTATAATTACGAAAGGAGGGCGGCAGTATGTTGATTTAAAACGAGACAAAGGCACACTTGTTATTAAGAAGCGCATCGACCGAGAAGAGCTTTGTGGAAAGACGACGCCCTGCAGCTTCAGTTTCGACGTCATTTTAGAAAATCCAATCCATCTTTATCGTGTAACAGTGGAGGTCACAGACATTAATGACAACAGTCCCTCCTTCCCAAAGCCTGAAATTAATTTGAAAATTGTTGAAAATGCTGCAGTGGGGACTCGTTTTGCTCTCGCAAATGCAGCCGACCCCGATGTTGGCATTAATGATATTCAGAAATACGCACTGAAACCTTCAGATAATTTTAAATTAGAAATACAGAACCAAGCAGATGGAGGACGTTTAATAGAAATGGTTTTACAGAAGCCTTTAGACAGAGAGAAAGAGGAGACTCACACTCTCATGTTGATTGCTTCAGATGGCGGTGAGCCACATAGATCAGGGACGGTCAGAATTCATATCACTGTGCTGGATGCAAACGATAACGCACCAGTGTGCAGCCAGCCTGTTTATAAGGTAGATGTTCGAGAAAATTCACCTGCAGGAACGTTGATCACTACTGTTAGTGCAAATGACGCTGATGCAGGCCTCTACGGTGACGTCACCTATTCCACTCCTCATATTAACAAAGAGGCGGAGCAGATTTTTGATGTAAATGTTAAAACAGGAGAAATTAAAACTACTGGTAAATTGGATTTTGAAAAGTCTAAAAGCTATCAGTTTAACGTCCAGGCTAGTGATCATGGAGGATTTACAGATACTTGTAAAGTAATTGTTAACATAATTGATGAGAATGACAATGTCCCGACAATACAATTTATGTCATTTTCTCAGTCCATACCTGAGGATTCTCCTCCAGGTACAACTGTAGCTGTTTTTAACGTAGATGATGAAGACTCTGATGGCAACGGTGTTGTCAAGTGCTCCATTAACTCTGACGTCCCTTTCAAAATTGAGTCTTCATTAACAGGTTATTACACCATAGTGACAGACAACTTCTTAGACAGAGAAAGTGTACCTGAATATAATGTTACCATAACAGTGTCTGACCAAGGCTCTCCTCCTTTATCTACTAGTAAAAACATCAACATTAAAATATCTGACGTGAATGACAGCCCACCCAAATTCCATCAGTCAGAATACAGTAAGACTGTACCAGAGAACAACTCTCCTGGTTTTTCAGTGTTTACTGTCAGTGCTAGTGATGCAGACTGGGGCCAGAATGCTCGAGTGTCTTACTTCCTGGAGGAGAAAGAGATTAATGGAGTAGCTGTGTCTTCCTTTGTCTCGTTACTGCCCGCGATGCCGGATCCCCTCCTCTGAGTTCTGTGGCCACAGTTCACATCCTTATCCAGGATCAGAACGACAACGCCCCCCAGGTCCTGTACCCGGTCCAGACGGGCGGCTCAGTGCTGGCTGAAATGGTGCCTCGATCAGCAGATGTGGGCTATCTGGTGACTAAAGTGGTGGCTGTTGATGTGGACTCTGGACAGAACGCCTGGCTCTCCTATAAAGTGCACAAAGCCACAGACAGGGCGCTGTTTGAAGTGGGCCTACACAATGGAGAAATAAGAACTGTCCGCCAAGTCACTGATAAAGATGCTGTCAAGCAAAGACTGACTGTTCTAGTGGAGGACAACGGGCAGCCCTCTCGTTCAGCTACAGTCATTGTTAACGTGGCGGTGGCAGACAGCTTCCCTGAAGTGCTGTCAGAGTTCACTGACTTTAGCATGCATGACAAGGAGTACAATGACAAGCTGACTTTTTACTTAGTCTTGGCTTTGGCTGTGGTGTCCTTCCTCTTCATCACCTGCTTGCTGCTTATCATATCAGTCAAAGTGTACAGGTGGAGACAGTCTCGCATCCTGTACCACTCCAACCTCCCAGTCATTCCATATTATCCACCACGTTACTCAGACACTTTGGGGACAGGGACTCTCCCACACGTGTACAATTACGAGGTGTGCAGGACCACTGACTCCAGAAAAAGTGACCTGAAGAATATGCAAGTCATGAGTCAGAGTTTAGT
This sequence comes from Dunckerocampus dactyliophorus, assembly GCF_027744805.1. NCBI lineage: Eukaryota > Metazoa > Chordata > Actinopteri > Syngnathiformes > Syngnathidae > Dunckerocampus > Dunckerocampus dactyliophorus. The sequence goes on from NC_072829.1 coordinate 27,315,496, forward strand.
GAGTGTAGACGGACCTGATGCTGATACGTCGCATGTGACCAAGCAGCTGTCAGAAAACTGTTCACAGATGTCCACTTTGGTGAGTCATATGTTCCACCTTGCTTTGTTTGTTTTTGTGTTCGGTGACTTTCACATTTTTAGGGGTTTGCATTCCATTAACTAAAGTTTGATTATTTAGTGTAAACAAGAAAAACATATCCACTTCTTATTATTTTAAGTTTGCCTATTTACAAATTCACAGTTCTGTAATTACCATAATACACTACAAGAGAGGCATAATAATTACATTTATATAAATATAATGATATTATACAGTATATGTACTGTACATCTTGTTTTAGTAACTCCCTGGCCATATATTTTGGGGCGTTGTCATGTTAGAAAACCTATCTGCAATGTTCTAAGGTGGTTCTTTGGTCCATTGTATTATACAGTACTTGATCATCACCCAAGTTCCTCTTGTGTAGTTCTGAGCTGATCCCTCACCTTTCACATGATAATTCTTATCTCAGATTAACTTTTACATGAAGCTACAGACCAACTCTGTTTCATTTTATTTTTTTTCAAGTGATAGCACAGAGAGCTGTTTTTATTTCACCACATCTCTTGTTTAAGGTTGTATAGACCATTTCAGCTCAGTGGTGGTCAGAAATATTGCCCTCGATGTTCTTTGTTTGTTTTTTTGTTGTTGTTTTTACACTAATGACAAGTTGAGTGCTTTAAAAAAAAAAGAAGAAAGAAACGGGACTGGGTTCGATGAGATGCTTTTTTAATGTCATTGTTGTATATTAATTCCTTATTTGTTGACAACAAACATCACTGGATCAAAATGATGCAAATTGGTTTGGAATCTATTCACCTGCGTTGTCTTGTAGTTTATTGAAGACTACTGTTGTAATTGGTATATTAATAGTTTTATAATGAGTATTCACGTGTTTGTGATGCTTAAGACTTAGTCATATTCGTTTTCAATATTTTAAGCAGTCCTGTATGTTGCATGTGAGTTGTAGATTTGGTTACATTATTTAGTTTTGCTTGTGTGTCTGCATTTCTTTTCTGTCATTGGGTCATACAATCTGGACTGGGTTCAAACATCATCATCAACATCAGAGCATCCCGGCAACTGTGGACCCTCTACAGTTTGCATATCGCCAGAACCAGTCCATGGATGATGCAGTCAACACTGCCATCCACACAGCCCTTTCTCACCTGCAGGGCCAGGACACATATGTCAGAATGCTATTTATAGACTATAGCTCTGCTTTTAATACAGTCAGCCCCCACAAACTCGCAAGTAAGCTCCTCACACTTGGCCTGTCACCCACACTCTGTAACTGGGTGTTTAACTTTCTCACAGGCAGGCCCCAGTCAGTCAGAGTCCACAATCGCACATCCAGCTCAAGAATTGTGAGCACTGGGACCCCACAGGGGGGTGTGCTGAGTCCGCTCCTCTACACGCTCTTCACCTATGATTGCGTAGCCTCCCAGAACAACACCAGCATCATTAAATTTGCAGATAACACTACAGTCATCGGCCTGATCACTGGAGGTGTTGAAACATCATACAGAAGAGAGGTGGCGGACCTCATAGGTTGGTGTCGTGATAACAATCTCCTTCTCAATACAGATAAGACTAAAGAGATGATCATCGACCCAAGAACAAGGGAAAAGGAGCTGCATAGACCCCTGTTTATTGATAAGACTGAGGTGGAGAGGGTGAAAACCTTCAAGTTCCTTGGCACACACATCAGCGAGGACCTCACCTGGTCTCACAACACCCAACAAATTATGAAGACGTCCCAAAGGAGACTGTACTTCCTGAGAAGACTGAGGAAATTTGGCATGTCCACCAAAATCCTGAGTTGCTTCAACAGATGCACTATGGAACGTGTCCTTTCCGCCTCCATCACTGTTTGGTACGGTAACTGTACAACACGTGATAGGAAGGCACTCCAGCGGGTGATCAAGACCTCACAGAACATTGTTGGGGCAGCCCTCCCCTCACTGCAAGACATTTATAAAACTAGAGTCCTACGAAGAACAAACAACCTCATCAAGGACAGCACACATCCACAACACTCATTATTCACACTCCTACCGTCAGGCAGACGCTACAGGAGTTTGAAGTCCAGGACCACAAGGCTGGCAAACAGCTTTTACCCACAGGCCATGAGGCTTCTTAACGAAGCACTCACACATGCCGCAGGTAACACACACACACACACACACATAGCACTTTTATTTATTTATTTGTATTATTTATCTGTATTAATGTCTCTTCTGTTGTTGTTGCTTAATTTATTGGTATTTATGTTTCTTATGTTCTTATTCTTTTTCTTGTGTTTTCTTTCTTTTCTTGGGAGAATGAACATAATAAGAATTTCATTGCATAGTATAACTACCTGTTTTACTATGCGAATGACAATAAAACTCCTGAATGTTGAATACAAAGTTCATTTCAAAACCCACTAGTTTCACCACCAAGTACAGCATATCTCCATCGTTTTACTCAGTGAACAGCTCCCTGTTCATCTTATAATTATTTTCAGCAGTATCTTGTTAAAATGAATTAAAACATTTGCCTCTTGCAACGAAAATGCATCTGCTTCCAAAAATAATACAATTGTAGCCCCGCTTTGCTATGTATTTTTAGTCCAGCTGAATCTTTTTGATAATTAATATTCATGTCCAATATTATTATTTGTTTATTTGTGATCCCTGTTAATAGGTCATATTCTATTTTCTTTATTGTGTTTTGTTTCACATATTTTTTCTCTAATTAATTTAATAGCTTTTCATTAGTTCTTGCAGTGCCAAAACATTACTGCTGTCCTTGGAGCTGAAATTGTGATTTTTGGTAGAAATTCGACTCAAACGTGTTGTGGCAAACCTACAAGTCGTACAAATGTATAAATAAATAATTTACTCAAACTACAAAATTAAATGGCCATGAATTGAATATGCAATACTGTATGCAGAATTTGGGATTTGGTATTTTCACTAAGTTAACTTTACTTTACCAATTATAAACGGTATCTTAATGAGAGTTTAATTCTTATTTGAGAAATATAATAGCTAAGGTCACCTAACGGTGTCCATAAGAGAACAAACCCGAGAATATTAAAAAACGGAGATCATGAATATTTCTGCTTTTTTTCCTGTACATTAATGTTTAAGCGTCAACAACGGTTTACCTTTTTGTCATGTTCCTTACGCGTCTGAATTTTTTTTTCAAGAAATTATTCATCATTTCAAAATAAAAGTTCTAATATGAATATGTGGCAAAAAAGAACAACGACAAATATAGATTTAATTAATATTTCGTTCTGTTATGCATATTTATAATTTATGTTCACCAGCATATCCATCAGCAATAGTTTTAAAGTCAGGATGATATATTTTTGACTGTTAATAAATTTGAAGGTGCACTACTGTGAAAATGCTCTAAGGGCCGCTCTTGGTACGTCATTGAATTGCAGTGAAAATGGTGAGTGCCAGTGTTCCTCCTCTTCAACTCCTTTAGACCTTCACTGGCGAGAAAGACGACGGTCTGCTCACAATTTAAATAGAAATATTTCCCGTGGATCCTCCTGTTCATTTCGGATTTATTGTTTGAGGAGCTCTTGCTTTTATTCTGAAGGAACCTTCTCGGAGTATTTTTTGTGTTTTTGTCATCACGATGAATTGTATGAGGATAATAAGCACTGTGAGAGGCCGATGGCGCACACTGTTTGTCATTCTTTGTCTCTGTGAGCTGAGCTCAGTGACTGGACAGGCTCGCTATTCCATACCGGAGGAGCAAGCGGAAGGCTCTTTTGTTGGACACATTGCGAGAGATTTGGGTTTGGATGTGGCCAGACTAGTAGCAGGTAAAGCTCGTATTATCACGAAAGGAGGACGGCAGTATGTTGATTTAAAACGAGACAAAGGCACACTTGTTATTAAAGAGCGCATCGACCGAGAAGAGCTTTGTGGAAAGACGACGCCCTGCAGCTTCAGTTTCGACATCATTTTAGAAAATCCAATCCAGCTTTATCGTGTAACAGTGGAGGTCATAGACATTAATGACAACAGTCCCTCCTTCCCACAACATGAACTTAATTTGAAAATTGCGGAAAATGCTGCAGTGAGCACCCGTTTCTCTCTTGCGAATGCAGCTGATACTGATGTTGGTGTTAATGACGTTCAGAAATACACTCTGAAACCTTCTGATAATTTTAAATTGGAAATACAAAATCAACCAAATGGAAGAAAGGTGCTCGAAATGGTTTTACAGAAGCCCTTAGACAGAGAGAAAGAGGAGACTCACACTCTCATGTTGATTGCTTCAGATGGCGGTGAGCCACATAGATCAGGGACGGCGAGAATTCAAATCACTGTGCTGGATGCAAACGATAACGCACCAGTGTGCAGCCAGCCTGTTTATAAGGTAGATGTTAGAGAAAATTCACCTGCAGGAACGTTGATCACTACTGTTAGCGCAAATGACGCTGATGCAGGCCTCAATGGTGACGTCACGTATTCCACTCCTCATATTACCAAGGAAGAAAAGCAAATGTTTGATATAAATGTTAAAACGGGAGAAATTCAAATTAAAGGAAACTTAGATTTTGAAAAATCAAAGATGTATGAGTTAAACGTCCATGCAAGTGATCATGGAGGATTTACAGATACATGTAAAGTTATTGTTAACATAATTGATGTGAATGACAATGTCCCTAAAATAGAACTGATGTCATTTTCTCAGTCCATACCTGAGGATTCTCCCCCAGGTACAACTGTAGCTGTTTTTAATGTGAATGATGAGGACTCTGATGGCAACAGTGTTGTCAAGTGCTCCATTAACTCTGACGTCCCTTTCAAAATTGAGTCTTCATTAACAGGTTATTACACCATAGTGACAGACAACTACTTAGACAGAGAAAGTGTTCCTGAATATAATGTTACCATAACAGTGTCTGACCAAGGCTCTCCTCCTCTGTCTACTAGTAAAAACATCAACATTAAAATATCTGACGTGAATGACAGCCCACCCAAATTCCATCAGTCAGAATACAGTAAGACTGTACCAGAGAACAACTCTCCTGGTTTTTCAGTGTTTACTGTCAGTGCTAGTGATGCAGACTGGGGCCAGAATGCTCGAGTGTCTTACTTCCTGGAGGAGAAAGAGATTAATGGAGTAGCTGTGTCTTCCTTTGTCTCAGTCAATTCAGAGAACGGTGTCATCCACGCAGTCCGCTCCTTTGATTACGAACAAATCAAGTCCTTTGTCTTTAACGTTACTGCCCGTGATGCTGGATCTCCTCCTCTGAGTTCTGTGGCCACAGTTAGCATCTTGATCCAGGACCAGAACGACAACGCCCCTCAGGTGCTGTACCCGGTCCAGACAGGTGGTTCTGTGCTGGCTGAAATGGTGCCTCGTTCAGCAGATGTGGGCTATCTGGTGACTAAAGTGGTGGCTGTTGATGTGGACTCTGGACAGAACGCTTGGCTTTCCTATAAAGTGCACAAAGCCACAGACAGGGCGCTGTTTGAAGTGGGCCTACACAATGGAGAAATAAGAACTGTCCGCCAAGTCACTGATAAAGATGCTGTCAAGCAAAGACTGACTGTTCTAGTGGAGGACAACGGGCAGCCCTCTCGTTCAGCTACAGTCATTGTTAACGTGGCGGTGGCAGACAGCTTCCCTGAAGTGCTGTCAGAGTTCACTGACTTTAGCATGCATGACAAGGAGTACAATGACAAGCTGACTTTTTACTTAGTCTTGGCTTTGGCTGTGGTGTCCTTCCTCTTTATCACCTGCTTGCTGCTTATCATATCAGTCAAAGTGTACAGGTGGAGACAGTCTCGCATCCTGTACCACTCCAACCTCCCTGTCATTCCATATTATCCACCACGTTACTCAGACACTTTGGGGACAGGGACTCTCCCACACGTGTACAATTACGAGGTGTGCAGGACCACTGACTCCAGAAAAAGTGACATGAAGAACATGCAAGACATGAGTCAAAGTTTAGTGAGTGTGGATGGAGCTGATGCTGATACGCCGCATGTGGCCAAGCAGCTGTCAGGAAACTGTTCACAGATGTCAACTTTGGTGAGTCATATTTTTGACCATTCTTCATGTTTTTTGTTTTGTTTTGTAGGATTAGTAGCGTTCCATTTCCATGGTGCATCTACAGTATATAAGTAGAACATTATGGAAAACGTCAGTGTTATTTCGGTTTCAAGAATACAAAATTGTGTTTTCTGGACTACGTGTACCTAAAATGTTCCGTCCATCCATCTATCCATCTATTTTTGATACTGCTTGTCCTCATTAGAGTCACAAGTAAGCTGGAGCCTATCCAAGCTGACTTGGGCGAGAGGTGGGGTACATCCCGTACTGGTTGATGTTTCTTCCACCTTTATTTGAATTTAGATTAGTGTAGATATATACCTTTTTATACAACAAGCATAATATAATAATAGATTCATTAACGTCAATGCATCCACTGTTCTCTAAATATGGCTTAATTCCCATCCTAAAATAAGAACTCAATATAATGAACATTATTTCAGTACATCATTGTCACAATACCACTCTTCAATACATAATGACAATAACTTTTTTAGAATTAATGTTGAGCAAATGTTCTTCTTATTGATGAATTATGACTCCAGTTTTGACGCAAATTGTATCACATTATACTATTAATATTGGTGATGTCTTGTTGTGATGCATGGCTTTATGTTGTCATTTGGCTTGAGTTAAATAAAAAGACAGCAAACATCATAATTACATAATTTTTACATTTTAATCTTAACATTACTCATTTCTATTCGTCATAATCGTCATTTTGTGAATTAACTAATGATTTCATATTTGTGTATTTTACTGTCTACATGGCAAGTGTTAGATCACCTTGCAAACACGTTTGTGCCTGTACATTTTAAATTGCATTTAAACCTATCAGCGGGATTTTTCAGACGTTTCAGTATAGATTTTGTTGTTGTTGTTCCTTCTTAGTTGTTCATTGTTGGCTCATGGTTTACTATATTTTTTTTTTTTATTTTGACTTTGAAATCTTGTGTATACATTATTATTGTCCTCTTAGTCGTTGCACAATGTGGATGGACTATTCACCTTACTTTTATTAGTCACTTTAGTCTGTTCTGTCTCGCTCGTCCTTCTACTTGTTCGACTCTAAGGGACGCTATTGGCTTACACATGATTTTGCTCGCGTTGTCGTCATGCGTAGTCCTCCCTACAAATGACGAGGCACTGAAGGGGGCTTTCTCTCTTTTGTAGGCGGTGGACAAATGACAGAATAACCGTCTGTGCTTCACATTTGCAAGTAAATATTTAAGTAGTTGGTGTAAGGAGGAAACGGGTTATTTACCAGAAGACAAAGTCGCTCTCCTTTAATTTTTGCCGCCATGGATTCTCACGGACTTTGCCCTTTTTCATGCGCAACATCGAGGTTGTTAAATGGATGGCGACGGCAAATGACAATGTTCATGTTCCTGCTTCATTTGGTTACCACGGTAGGTGGTCAGATTCGTTATTCTATCCCCGAGGAGATGAAGAAAGGCTCGATTATTGGTAATGTGGCACAAGATCTTGGTTTGGAAGTGAAAAGACTCATTTCTGGGCGGGCCCGTATTTTGACAGAAGACAACATCCAGTACACCGAGCTGAAAACAGACAAAGGGGTTCTAGCTGTCAATGAGAGAATAGACCGAGAGCAGCTTTGTGGAGATGTGACGCCATGTAGCTTCAGCTTTGAGGTCATTTTAGAAAACCCATTAGAACTGCACAGAATCATTGTTGAGGTTTTAGATATAAATGATCATGCTCCCGTATTTGCAAATAAAGATAAAACTCTCATATTTGAAATAAGTGAGTCTGCTGCAGTAGGAATACGTTTCCCCCTGCAGAGTGCAGAGGATCAAGATGTGGGGCAAAACGCATTGCAGAATTACATTTTGTCACCAAATGACAATTTTATACTGAATCAGCATGCAAATCCAGATGGCAGTAAATATGTTGAAATGGTGCTCCAGAAGCCTTTAGACAGAGAGCGACATCCCCGTTTGTCTTTAAAATTAATTGCAGTGGATGGAGGAACACCACAGAGATCTGGTACAGTGAACATAGAAATAAATGTGCTAGATGCAAATGACAACGAACCCATATTTAACCAATCAACGTATAAGGCTACTGTTATGGAAAACACAATGAAGGGAACTAGTATAATTACTGTAAATGCTACAGATGCTGACAGTGGTTCATATGGACACATCACTTACAGTTTGTCTAAAATGAAAGGAAGTGCAGCAGATCTATTTAACATTGATGAAAACACAGGTACAATTTATGTGTCTGGTCAAATAGACTACGAAAAGGATCGAAAGTATGAAGTGAGGGTAGAAGCAAAGGATCAAGGTGGGCTGACTGGGACCAGTAAAATTATATTTGATGTAATTGACGTAAATGACAATGCTCCAGTAATTAATGTAAAATCGTTTTCCAGCCCTCTCTCTGAGGATTCACCTCCTGGCACAACAATTGCAATTCTAAATATAAAAGATGCAGATTCTGACAGAAATGGACAAATAACATGTAGAATAGATGGAAAACTTCCCTTCAAAATTGAGCCATCTCTTACAAAATATTACAATTTGATTTCTGATCAAAACTTTGATCGAGAATCTGTCTCGGAATATAACATAACAATTACAGCCACTGATCTCGGAACACCTCCTCTTTCTAGTTCTACCAAGTTGCATCTTAGAATCTCAGACATAAATGACAATGCACCATTATTTGATAAAAACAGTTATTCTGCTTATGTCTCAGAGAATAATTCTCCTGGTATTTCCATATTTGCTGTCACTGCTAGAGATGCTGATTGGAATCAAAACGCGAGAATATCTTATCTTTTAGAGGACACACAGATAAGTGGCAGTCCAGTTTCTACTTATGTTTCCTTAAATTCAGAAACTGGTGTTCTCAGTGCAGTTCGATCATTTGATTATGAGCAAATTAAACATGTAGACTTGGTGATCAGAGCTCAGGATGGAGGCTCCCCTCCTCTCAGCAGCAACGTTAGTGTTCGCATCCTGATCCAAGACCAGAATGACAACACCCCCCAGGTCCTGTACCCGGTCCAGACAGGTGGCTCGGTGCTGGCTGAAATGGTGCCTCGTTCAGCAGATGTGGGCTATCTGGTGACTAAAGTGGTGGCTGTTGATGTGGACTCTGGACAGAACGCCTGGCTCTCCTATAAAGTGCACAAAGCCACAGACAGGGCGCTGTTTGAAGTGGGCCTACACAATGGAGAAATAAGAACTGTCCGCCAAGTCACTGATAAAGATGCTGTCAAGCAAAGACTGACTGTTCTAGTGGAGGACAACGGGCAGCCCTCTCGTTCAGCTACAGTCATTGTTAACGTGGCGGTGGCAGACAGCTTCCCTGAAGTGCTGTCAGAGTTCACTGACTTTAGCATGCATGACAAGGAGTACAATGACAAGCTGACTTTTTACTTAGTCTTGGCTTTGGCTGTGGTGTCCTTCCTCTTCATCACCTGCTTGCTGCTTATCATATCAGTCAAAGTGTACAGGTGGAGACAGTCTCGGATCCTGTACCACTCCAACCTCCCAGTCATTCCATATTATCCACCACGTTACTCAGACACTTTGGGGACAGGGACTCTCCAACACGTGTACAATTACGAGGTGTGCAGGACCACTGACTCCAGAAAAAGTGACATGAAGAATATGCAAGCCTTGAGTCAAAGTTTAGTGAGTGTGGATGGAGCTGATGCTGATACATCGCATGTGACAAAGCAGCTGTCAGGAAACTGTTCACAGATGTCAACTTTGGTGAGTCACGTTTCACTCTTCTATCTCTGTTTTTGTGTCTTTCAACTTTGAAATCTTTCAGTGGGGATTGTACCACACCTTCCAATGGTGATGGAAGGTTGACAATTTGAAATCACATACTTTTCAATCATATATTGTATAATGTAGAATGGGTGTAGATTCACTGAGCAGAAATGGTACTTATGCTGCTAACCTTCACAGAAAAAAAACGGAATGCTAGATCGTCGAAAACAGGAAACACCCAACAGAAAGTAAGGGATCATCAGCACAACAGAAAGTGATGTGAACAAACCACAGTGACCTCTGCTGGCACAATTAGAGACCCTGGCTACATTTTTAATTTCATTTACTATGTTTACATGTTTATCTTTGAGCCATACAATTATATATGTATCATTATTATATCTTGATATATATTTATTAATATATATGTGAGTCATACAAAGGTAATTCCATAAGACCACAGTTTCAGCACCATGGACAGCATCGCACCTGACATCATTGTATTTCGTGAACACCTCTGTGTTTGTCACAATGTCAATATCCAAATACCCTATTTTAAAACGTTGTATTAGTCAGAATTCATTTTACTGTCTAAATGGATTACCGGTTAATTATTAATCTGGTAATTATTTAAAAGAACATTTTCTTTCGAAATTTATCTGGAAAAGTTTTCCTCTTTCCTTATGCAACGCAAATATTGATGCTCAACAAGAATAACACAATTAGGTCGCCTTACTAAATATTTATAATGCGGCTTAATCATTGAATAAGTTTATCTATGACGCTTGTTAATGGGTCATATTCTTTATTTTGTGTTTATGTTTATCTCTTTTATAATAAATTCCATTGCATAGTGGGTTATTGCAGCACTAAACAATTACTGTTTCTGGTGCTCAAATGCTGTTTTTTGCAAAAGAGTCAACCCACTTTTCATAGGGGCAAATCTACAACAGTATGCATAAAGAAATAATCCACTCAAAGATGGTATATACAATATACATAATTTGAGGCTGAATGCTTTGCGCCTAACTAAATTATAACTATACCAATTATGAATCATCCTACTGAGATTTTAAATCCTATTTTTTCTAACTGCATAAGCTAACAGAACTCATCGAAATTGTGTCCATGTAAAATAAACAAATAAACATTTAAATCATTAGGCGTATTGTTTGTGCTTTATTTCTTACCTTAACGACAATGTGGAGGAATTTTGTAATGTTATTTGCCGACCTGGACGTTTTTGTCCATCAGACCATTCGCAATTTCAAAATAAAAGTCCAAATGCGATAATTTGACAATTGATTAGTCCTAATATTTTATTCATATTGACCATAACATATGCACCACTAAAAGTCTTAACGTCCAGACAATGTTATATTCTACTGTTAATAAAGATGGAAGTGTACTACTGTGTAAATGCTCTGAGGGCCGCTGTTGATACGTCATTGAATAGCAGCGAAAATAATCAGCGCAGTGGTCCTCCTCTTGAACTCCTTTTAGAGCTTCACTGTTGAGACAGACGACAGTCTGCTTGCCATCGGAAGATACATATTTCTTGTGGATTCTCCTTTTTTTCGGATGTATTGTTTTATGAGCGTTTGTTTTTATTCTGAAGGAACATTTTCGACATATGTTTTGCCTTGAGGATGGCTTGTATGTGGATAAGCGCTGTGAGAGGCCGATGGCGCACACTGTTTGTCATTCTTTGTTTCTGTGAGCTGAGCCCAGTGACTGGACAGGCTCGCTATTCCATACCGGAGGAGCAAGCAGAAGGCTCTTTTGTTGGAAACATTGCGAGAGATTTGGGCTTGGATGTGGCCAGACTAGTAGCAGGTAAAGCTCGTATTATCACGAAAGGAGGCCGTCAGTATGTTGATTTAAAGCGGGACAAAGGCACACTTGTTATTAAAGAGCGCATCGACCGAGAAGAGCTTTGTGGAAAGACGACGCCCTGCAGCTTCAGTTTCGACATCATTTTAGAAAATCCAATCCAGCTTTATCGTGTAACAGTGGAGGTCACAGACATTAATGACAACAGCCCCTCTTTCCCACAACATGAAATTAATTTGAAAATTGCTGAAAGTGTCGCAGTTGGAACTCGTTTTTCTCTCGAGAATGCAGATGACCCGGATGTTGGCATTAATGAAATTCAGAAATATACTATTAAACCTTCAGATAATTTTAAATTAGAAGTACAGAACGTATTACCTGGAAAAAATGTCATAGAAATGATTTTGCAGAAGCCTTTAGACAGAGAGAAAGAGGAGACTCACACTCTCATGCTGATTGCTTCAGATGGCGGTGAGCCACATAGATCAGGGACGGTGAGAATTCAAATCACTGTGCTGGATGCAAACGATAACGCACCAGTGTGCAGCCAGCCTGTTTATAAGGTAGATGTTCGAGAAAATTCACCTGCAGGAACGTTGATCACTACTGTTAGTGCAAACGACGCTGATGCAGGCCTCTACGGTGACGTCACCTACTCCACTCGTGCCACCAGAAAGGCAGATCAGCTTTTTGATGTCAATGTTAAAACAGGAGATATTAAAATAAAAGGTAAATTAGATTTTGAAAAATCAAAGATTTATGAGTTAAACGTCCATGCAAGTGATCATGGAGGTTATTCAGATACATGTAAAGTCATTGTTAATATAATTGATGAGAATGACAATGTCCCTACAATAGAACTTATGTCATTTTCTCAATCCATATTAGAGGATTCTCCCCCAGGTACAACTGTAGCTGTTTTTAATGTGAATGATGAAGACTCTGATGGCAACGGTGTTGTCATGTGCTCCATTAACTCTGACGTCCCTTTCAAAATTGAGTCTTCATTAACAGGTTATTACACCATAGTGACAGACAACTACTTAGACAGAGAAAGTGTTCCTGAATATAATGTTACCATAACAGTGTCTGACCAAGGCTCTCCTCCTCTGTCTACTAGTAAAAACATCAACATTAAAATATCTGACGTGAATGACAGCCCACCCAAATTCCATCAGTCAGAATACAGTAAGACTGTACCAGAGAACAACTCTCCTGGTTTTTCAGTGTTTACTGTCAGTGCTAGTGATGCAGACTGGGGCCAGAATGCTCGAGTGTCTTACTTCCTGGAGGAGAAAGAGATTAATGGAGTAGCTGTGTCTTCCTTTGTCTCAGTCAATTCAGAAAATGGTGTCATCCACGCAGTCCGATCCTTTGATTATGAACAAATCAAGTCCTTTGTCTTTAATGTTACTGCCCGCGATGCTGGATCTCCTCCTCTGAGTTCTGTGGCCACGGTTTGCGTCTTGATCCAGGACCAGAACGACAACGCTCCTCAGGTGCTGTACCCGGTCCAGACAGGTGGTTCTGTGCTGGCTGAAATGGTTCCTCGCTCAGCAGATGTGGGCTATCTGGTGACTAAAGTGGTGGCTGTTGATGTGGACTCTGGACAGAACGCCTGGCTCTCCTATAAAGTGCACAAAGCCACAGACAGGGCGCTGTTTGAAGTGGGCCTACACAATGGAGAAATAAGAACTGTCCGCCAAGTCACTGATAAAGATGCTGTCAAGCAAAGACTGACTGTTCTAGTGGAGGACAACGGGCAGCCCTCTCGTTCAGCTACAGTCATTGTTAACGTGGCGGTGGCAGACAGCTTCCCTGAAGTGCTGTCAGAGTTCACTGACTTTAGCATGCATGACAAGGAGTACAATGACAAGCTGACTTTTTACTTAGTCTTGGCTTTGGCTGTGGTGTCCTTCCTCTTCATCACCTGCTTGCTGCTTATCATATCAGTCAAAGTGTACAGGTGGAGACAGTCTCGCATCCTGTACCACTCCAACCTCCCTGTCATTCCATATTATCCACCACGTTACTCAGACACTTTGGGGACAGGGACTCTCCAGCACGTGTACAATTACGAGGTGTGCAGGACCACTGACTCCAGAAAAGGTGACATGAAGAATATGCAAGACATGAGTCAAAGTTTAGTGAGTGTGGATGGAGCTGATGCTGATACGCCGCATGCGACCAACCAGCTGTCAGGAAACTGTTCACAGATGTCAACTTTGGTGAGTCATATTTTTGACCATTCTTCATGTTTTTTGTTTTGTTTTGTGGGATTAGTAGCTTTCCATTTCCATGGTGCATCTACAGTATATAAGTAGAACATTATGGAAAACGTCAGTGTTATTTTGGTTTCAAGAATTCAAAAATGTGTTTTCTGGACTACGTGTAACCTAAAATGTTCCATCCATCCATCTATCCATCTATTTTTGATACTGCTTGTCCTCATTAGAGTCACAAGTAAGCTGGAGCCTATCCAAGCTGACTTGGGCGAGAGGTGGGGTACATCCCGTACTGGTCGATGTTTCTTCCACCTTTATTTGAATTTAGATTAGTGTAGATATATACCTTTTTATACAACAAGCATAATATAATAATAGATTCATTAACGTCAATGCATCCACTGTTC